>NC_143523.1:40657641-40968891 GCF_031878675.1 Megascapheus bottae
TGAGATGCACATAGTTTGCCAAAAGATTTGTAGCATATCTCTTCTGTGAAGTGGAAAAACAGTAGGATGCTGATTGCCTCACTTTTCCTAGCATGCCTTGTACCACTTTCAAAAGAAAACTGTCTTTTGTAACTATAATTTATAATGCATTATGTGATTTACTGCTACAGTGAACTTGCAGGAAAGTATTTGTTTAATTTGGAATTAAGGGACTGCTGAGAGTGGTCCAATTAGTGTGGCAAAGCAAAAATCTTTCACTTTCGTTGAAATTCCATATTCCACACTCAATTCCAAACTTGGGCAAACTTTTTCAGTGTGCCATTTTAACAATAGGCCAGTTCTTTGTATGTAGATGTCTCTTAATCACAGATTTGATTTCCACTTACAAAAACAAGCTTTTATATTATACTGCATATACCTCTCATCTTGTGCTGTAGGTAGTCCAAAATCCTCAGCTCCATTTTACATTTCTTTTTGTAGTGGAAGGCAAATGATTCACAGATTGTTGTGATTATTGTTTGTGGTGCATTTCTGAAGATCTACTTAATAGCTATGATCCAAATGATTGGTAGATTTGCGCTTCGCTCTCTCTCTCCTCCTCTCTCTCTCTCTCTCTCTCTCTCTCTCTCTCTCTCTCTCTCTCTTCTCTCTCTCTCTCTCTCTCTCTCCCTCCCTCCCTCCCTCCCTCCCTCCCTCCCTCCCTCCCTCCCTCCCTCCCCTCCCTCCCTCCCTCTCCTCTCTCTCTCTCTCTCTCTCTCTCTCTCTCTCTCTCTCTCTCCCTCCCGCCTCCAAGTTAGGACTTCAAGTCATTATAAAATCATTATTACCCAAACTTACTATACAGGAGGGATTGTCTTATTCATCCCTGAAGAGAAGCATTCAAATTTTATGCCTGTGCCTTTGATATATGTGTCTCCTTTAATGCTGGTCCCCATTTCTATCTGGTTAATACAGATCAATCTTTCCATTCTTGGTGTAATTTCCAATTCTGTCCCTTTCATCTGCCTCTGGGAGAGACACAATTCAAGTCCTAACAGCAGTTTGATTACTCAACACCATGACATCCCATTGGAATGGTTGAAATAATTGAACACCAGTGGACAGTCTTCTCTCCACAAATTTTGGTGTGCATAATTTTTGTGTCTCTCAGATTACTCGAATACCACTTGGTGCTGGATTTCAAGAAAACAGACCTTTCAGGGTCTTTTTCTTGAAAGCTAGCCCCCAAACCAAGAAAATGATTTTCTTTCCTATTATATTAGTAAACGTAAGTTAGGAGCTAGCCTACAGGCTAGAGGAAGAATAAAGATGTGAACCTTATCCTTGCAAAAGTGCAAAGACACACATCAATAGAAGAGAAAGAACTGATGCTTTCTTTTACTTTAGGCTACCATCCTCCCACCTCCCCCCTAAAAAAATAGACATTCCTAATGTCAGTCACCTCAGGAAAATTAACACTGAGAGGAGAAATAAGTTTCATGAAAGGGACATTTGGATGTCAAATGAGAAAATTCTTTTGAAGTGACAGAATAAATGCAGTCAAGTTCTAAATCCTCTGTATGCTTGAAAATAGATCTTCAGAAAAAAAGAAGTAAAATTAAAGCCTAGGTCCATCTATTTCATGTCAATTTCTTAAATCCATTAATGATTACATCATGACACTGGTTTCTTTATGGGGAAACAATAAAAACTATATATTATCTTTGAGATGAAATAGTATAGAAATGTGTCCCTTGCCCAAAGACAAAATGTTTTTCAACATGTAACAGATCATCCCAAATTTTGTAATACTGCACAAATTACCTCTAACAAATATAACAAGGCAATGTGCTATTGTAGATTCAAATCTCACAAAAAGTAGCTACCACCTTACAAAAATATTGGTAGATGCCTGTGACTCTTTAACTTGAGGACATTATACAAACTCATTTTCTACCATTTAATCCCACTCAAAATCATTCACATCTCTTGGTGAATGTAAAGTAAAATGGAATCCCTGAAGATGTAGCATGATCTTGGATCCATTGATAGATATGATACTGCTTGGAGGGAAGGAAGGAAGGAAGGAAGGAAGGAAGGAAGGAAGGAAGGAAGGAAGGAAGGAAGGAAGGAAGGAAGGAAGGAAGGAAGAAACTGTAATATTAGCTACTCAAAAGGCTGAAATTTGATTGTGATCTGAAGCTAGCCAGGGAATAAAAGTATGGGAGGCCCTTATTTCCAATTAAACAGCAAAAAGCTGATAGTGGAGCTATGGCATAAGTGGTAGAGCACCAGACTTGAGCAAAAGAACTCTAAAGGATTGCGGCGCCCGACACCCCCCTGACCGGCAGGGAAGAACGGACACCACCCGAGGATTCTTCTTGTATCACGCTTTATTGAAGAGCCACTTGATTGAAGGGAGAGCTGAAGCAGAGGGGCCCTGGGCAGGGAAATGCAGCTGCTTATATAAGCCCAAGGAACAAGGGGCTCTCTACCATTGGCTACTCTGTTGCTAAGGCCGTTTTGAGACTCGGGATTGGTCTCGCCCTTTTTCGTCATGCGCAGACTGAAGAGCAACTTGATACTTAGTAACGAGTAAAGGCCTCGCACTCACATACCAAATAAGTTACAAGGAGCGAGGCAGAAAACAGGTGCCATCCGGCTCCCCACAAAGGATAAATTCCAGACTCTAAGTTTAAGACCCAGTACCAGCAAATCAACTCATTTTTCTTACCCCATTTTCTTTGATTACTTTCTCTTTACATTAAGTTCAATCACAACACTTGTAATTTTTGTCCTTTGTGTTTCCCTGGCTTTGCTCATTTTCTTTATCCTGCATTCTCTTACACTTTTCATTTCTTCCTTCAGAGATCATAGACTCATACTCCTGCAATCCTGCTACTACAAGGGAGCCTCAGCTACCAGTGCGTTTGAGACTGCATCTCCACTAACTCCACTGTGAGTTCTCTAATGCCATGGACTCTATCTCACATTTATCCCCAGAGGAGTGGGGAACAGTACATATATTTGAATTATTAAAAGAATTATATAATTTCACACTTAGATTTTAAATGTAGAACTCCATCTTGGCTGGCAATACTGTGAAATTTAGATTCTGAAAAAAGTTGGCAAAATCACAAATCAATATTCATATGTTCAACCTAAGATGCAGATGCATATCCAATTCCAGAAAAAAACTCAGTATAAAAGTACAAATAATCTAATAACTTTATATACATACTTTGATGATCTAAAAGGATATACAGCATACATGTTGTAAAAATTATCAGGCTCAAGGTGTCATTGAGATAATTTATTTCTGAGAAAAAATAATGAAATCCTAATAAAATTTGGCTTGGAAAGTTTATTTTATGATATAAATTGAATTTTTTCTCTTATAAGCTAACAATGAATAATTTCCAGGCAATTTAAATTTCTAAGAAACATGGTATGTGCAGCAGAGAATAGACAATATCATTTAAAAGAGCAAATACTTAATATAGTTTTGCTCAGTATGCAATAATTTTTTTTGTGAGTCCTAGGCTTGAGCTAAGGGCCCTGAGCACTGTCTGACTTTCTCAAGGCTAGAGCTCTACCATTGGAGCCACAGCACCGCTTCCAACATTTTTTCTATGTATGCAGTACCTAGGAATCAAACCCTGGTCTTTGTGCATGCTAGGTGAGCATTCTACCACTAGGCCAAACTCCCTGCCCTAGAAAGAATTTTAATGAAAATAAGAATTATCTTGTGAATATTGCTGTTGCATTGGATCACCCTTTGTCATTAGTCTCATCATCATGTTTTCTACTTCCCTTTCCTAACTGAAATAAACAAATAAATGTATATACAATGCTTCAAGTACTAAAGTCATATATAGCAACTGCAGGGGATAAACCATAGAGGGAATGGGGGAAGGGAAAGTGTGATAAAAACTTGGGAAGGTGTATCAATGTTCAAGAAATCATGTACTCACTACTTTATGAATATAACTAACCCCTATATATGACACCTTGACAATAAAAATAAATAAAAATATATATGCTTTAAAAAAGAATTGTTACCTGATACAAAAACAAGTAGATATCATCGTTCTTCTATATTTAATACAAATGCTGTATTGCAAGCTTTAGAAGCTGATTCTAGAGAATATTTTGGAAAGGATACCAAATCCTAAAGAAATCACTTTCAAAATTAACTATGGCCAATAAAATAATCCAATTACTGTTCTGTTTTACCTCCACTGGCAGCTGTTGATATTTTATGTGAATAATTTCTCAAATGTTTCATCCTTTGGATTCAATCATAAGGACTTCTAGTCTCCAGCTGATACAGTTTGAAGGTGCAAGAGACAAAAATATAAGGCCTCTTCTTTACTTGCGAGAGGTGGAGTTATATAAGGAAGCTTTTCTAGCACACGGAATGGGTGTGTATCTTAATACATTAGAAAATGGCACACATTGTTCATTCTTTTTCAAAACTTAATATTTAACATTTGATACTAACTGGATACAAAAGTGATGAGTCTAAGAGGACTTAGTATATTTGCATTTAGTTTCTATAGTCTATGTCAATGTATTGTGATAATAAAAACAATAAAAATAGCATATTTTTATACTTTGTGAAATCTTGTATTAGATTAATGTATTATAACCAAACTTATTTTTATACCATATGAAATATTCTATAGAATATACTCAACCATTATATAGGGATGACAGATAAACAAAAGTCAATTTCAGATCAAGAGAACATGCCAGCTAAATGTAGTTATGCTGTAGATTGTATTAAGAAAGCAAGATCCTACTCACAGTTTTCCTTTGTGTGCATGTTTACTCTTTTTTTGGGGGGGGCTGCCAGTTCTGGGGCTTGAACTCAGGGCCTGAGCACTGTTTTGGGACTTTCTCAAGGTTAGAGCTATACCTCTGGGCCACATGTCACTTCTGACTTTTTCTATGTATGTGATACCCAGGCTTTGAACCCAGGGCTTCATGAATGCTGGGCAAGCACTCTACCAGTAGGCCATTCTCTCAGACCTGTGTGTATGCTTATTTCCATGTTCTCATGGATATCATTCAGGTTACTAAGACTTTCTTTTTTTATTTTTTTTTTAGTCAACTTGTTGCAAATCACCAAGAGAATTATCAAGAGATATGGCATGATGGAATCTAGACAAGATATGAAAGTATTAGCAAGATATCACTATTGAAATTGTAGTAGAGTAATTCTTCAAAGATGGAACAGTTCTACAGTTCCAGATTACATACACTATCAATGCTATTAAAAAAAACTGTGGAATGAGAAGTTTGTATGCTCATAAATAATTGAAAAATAATAATAAGGTAAGGTATTGTATTTAAAAAACATGACAAATATATATTTAAAAGTATATATTATGGTATATATTATGACTTCAATATTATAGTATGCCACTTCAAATACTATCAATTAATACGACTGAAATAATTACTATGCTTAAATTATTGAAAACATCAAGAAATTGTCATTCTTTTCTTTGTAAACTTCCATATACAAATAGATTGAAAATATAATCACTGTATGTAAAGAGGAAAAAATCAGTAGCAAGGTCAATGTTTCCTAACTTTATAATCAAATAAATGCAATTTAATATAAGTGTAATTTTATATATCTACATTGGACATATAAATATAAATGTATAGAATTTCTAGAATTAGAAAAATTATTTTAATAAGTGTGTAAAATTTTAAAATCTTAAATATTATTATACACAGTTTAATTTTTAATCATAACAGGACACTTTTACCACTCTTAGAGTAGCCCTAGTAATAGAAATTTTTTATGAGTAATATGGTTTTTAGTATCAAAGCACTAATATCCATAAACTTGGACTCAGTACTTTTATAAATATTTAATTTGAATTAAATCATAGAAGTATGTTCTCACTCTGCACTTCTGACTTTATTAAAAGTAAATAAAGTATAATATTAAAAAGTGATTATAAATTCTAATTAGATGAAAATTTTTTGGCCTTTCAAAGTATTAGAAGGAAGTTCTAACTTTAACGTATAAAAATTTTAGAAATGGTCACTCAAGTGTAACAGGAGAAGGCAAAAAATCTTATATATATATATACACATTCTTATGTTTCAATATACATATATATATAAGTATATATGTACAAATATATGTTTGTGTGAATAAGACTCTTCTTTGACACATCAATTAAGGAAGATTTCAAAGCATACTCCCTAAGCTTAGAGAAACAGCAGAATTCATAAGCCATCACTGAAATGTACCCTGGCAGAAACCACTTTACCTATGAAATATGTGGAACAATGCCATAATTATTCTGGATGAATTGCCTTAGATGTAATGTGGACTGAATTGAGAAGAAATTCCGGGGGCCATACAGAGTTTTAGTTCCAGCAAGCCCAACACAATCTTGAAACTAAAAATTCGAGATCGAAGGGACAACCTTGATTTTTATCCATTCTTCCTATTTGTCAGGGAACTCAGATATGCTTAGAAACTACATCAAAGCAAATGTACAATGAATGAAGAAAGAAATGAATAATGATAATGTGTGAATTATATTCTCTTGGAGATAAAATGGAAGTAAAATGATATTTCTTATTTTTTCCATGTATTTTTATTGTAATTAATAGAAGGGTTACATTATATACACCAGATGGAAGGTACATTACTTCACAAACATTGATACCCTTTCTCATGTCTTGGTCCCCATTTCCCTACCCCCTGTTCTTCATCTTGTTTTCCCCCCATTCCCTATCCTATTTCAAATAACTAATCACACACACACACACACACACACACACACACACACACACACACACACACATAAATAAAATATATCAGATAACAAGGTGAAATACTGTAACAATATGAGATAACCAAGGGACAGCAAAAGAGATGAGAGATAACATAGTACATTAAGGACAACAATCACTCATTATATGGCTTTTAGAACCTCCAAGATATTTCTTATTTTTTAAAGTAAAATGCCTTAACAGGTTTGAATGTTAAAGATACTTTGGAACTGTTTATTGGCAAAGAAAAATAATTACTTATATTTTTACATAAACTGTTAGAGAAATTGACCAAGGTAGAAAAAGAGAATAATTCTCCGAAGATCTGGGCCAAAGATGTGACCTCTTATTTTAGGGTAGATGAAAGAAGACCTCACCTCTATAACAGAGTTGACCTTCTACAATGCCTGTGTGACCACCTCAAATCTGGTCTCGAAGGTCTTTCATATCTTTTGTGCATTATTCATTTTTTCTCATACATTATTTATCTCTCGTTCACTAAATTTTCTCTTAATGACTTCAAAGCTTGAATTTTTTGCTTGAAACCTTAAATATTCAAAAAGACAGTTAAATGTAGAATGATGAAAGCAGATATTAAAGCATATATGTGTGTGTTTTATCTAGGTGGAAAATTATATAAACAAAGTGGATAATGGTATCCACACACTGTTAAGGATACTGGAATCCAGTATAGTATGGCTAGTGTAAAGTCTTTAGTGGATCTTCTAGTTGTCTTATGCAAAAATATTTGGGACTTTCTAGGATCATGAATAATTTTCTGTTTTATTAATAACATTAATATAGGTTTGTGTTTTAAAATCGATCTTATGGAGACACATTTTATATATGATGAAACAACTATTTGAATATGCAAGTTTTGATAATTCATTATATTTAAATAACCAGCTAACTATGTAATAATTACACCACCAATAAGAGAAAAGTTTTACCAGTCAAGTTTACTTATGCTTTTTACTGGGTTCTTTAAAATACACCAAGGAAATTCTGCACTATTTTTATTTTTACATGTTAGTTGGCTGGTGGCTCACACTCTACTCAGAAAGTAGATATCCAGAAGATTGCAGTTCAAGCCCATAAGAGTCTCTTTCAGCATAACTAGCAAAAAGCCAAGCTGAAGGCCTGGCTCAGGTAGTAAAGTGATAACCTTAAGAAAGTGAAAGGCTTTAATGACTTAATAGTAAGGGAAGAAGAAGAAGAAGAAGAAGAAGAAGAAGAAGAAGAAGAAGAAGAAGAAGAAGAAGAAGAAGAAGAAGAAGAGGAAGAAGAAGAAGAAGAAGAAGAAGAAGGGCTTAGCCAGGTTCTATTGACTTAGAACTTCTAACTTCTAAGGAGGCTGAGATCTGGGGGACTGTAATTTAAAGTCAGCCCAGTAAGGAAATTCTTGGAGGCTGAAATCTCCAATCAGCCATCCAAAAGCCAGAAGAGGTGCTATGGCTCAAGTAGCACAGGGCAAGATTTGAGTGAAAAATGCTAAGGGACAGCAGCCATGCCCTCAATTCAAGCCCAGGTGCTGGCAAAACAAATAAATACAAAGGAAAACTTGAAGACTGTATTAAAATGGATATATTTGCCTCCCAAAGGGGCCTTGGAGTGCTTTTGTGTTAGGAAAGCAGTTTTTGCCAGCTCTGGGGCTTGAACTCGGGGCCTGGGCATTGTCCCTGAGCTTCTTTTGCTCAACTCAAGGCTAATACTCTATCACTTGAACCACGCCTCGATTTGCAGCTTTCTTTTCTGTATGTGTAGCACTGAGGAATTGAAGCTAGGGCTTCAGGCATGTTAGGCAGACCCTCTACTACTAAGTTACATCCCCAGACCCAACATGAATGCCTTTGTATAAGTATGTCCTAGAAGGGAAGATGGAGGTACTCACATATTGCTGGATTTAAGGCCATATAGAATGACGCTAAATGAAAGGACCTCCAGGATGTAGAAACAAAAGCCATATGAGTGATTGTTGTTATCTCTCATCTCTTTTGCTGTCCCTTCATATTGTTACAATATTTCACCTGGTTATCTGATATATTTTATATATGTGTATCTGGTTATTTGATGTACGATAGGGAAAACAAGCTGAGGGGCAGGGGTAGGGGCAGGGAAATGGGGACAAAGACATGAGAAAGGATATCCATGTATGTAAAGTAATTCACCTTCTATCTGGTGAATACAATGTAACCCTTCTATTAATTACAATAAAAATATATGAGAAAAAAATGAAAAAAAATTAAAGAGTTAAAAAAAGAAGGGAAGATTGACCTGCTTTCCTGCAGCTTCCTTCAGAAGGCTGTGTACTGCTGTCCATCTCATCTACTGAGAAGAGGACAGGCTCCTGTCAGCTTTCAGCTTCTTTACAGGTTTGGACCCTGACAGGCATTAGCATAAGATGAAGACAGGAAGAAAGTGATTTCAGTGTAATTATTCCTCATAATTCCTTTTCACCAACCCCTGGCATCTGCCACATATCTGTAAAATTTCTGTCTAAACATTCTTCTCTCTGTTTCCTTTTCTTTTTTGTAGGTAATGGGGCTGGGCTACCACCCTAACCTTGAGCCACAGCACCACTTTCCGATTTGTAGAGGTTAGTTAGAGATAAGAGTCTCAGGTTCTTCTATGCCTGGGCTGGCTTTTAACTTTGATCCTCAGATCTCAGCCTCCTGAGTAACTAGGATTACATACCTGAGCCAATGTGCCCGGCTTCTGCTTCCTTTCTTTAACCTTGCAAATATCAGTGGTACACTATGCCTTATTAGTTCACCCAATTTGTTTTCACATCTTGTAGATCATCTCCTCTTAAATATATCCCAAATTTCCTAATTTCAGTGTGCTTTCTGATTTAAGTTTGAACCAGTTTAACACAAAAACACACATACACACAAATATACTGCATGTACACACATGTGCAGAGACAGCTTTGTGTTGTAATTAAGTCAAAGTCTTTGGCTGAAATATATGAAGTGAAATAATTTGCCAATGGATGAGCACCGAAGAGGCCCACATGTATTCAGTTCAAGAAAGTTGAGATTAATTGGCAGAAGGTAGTGGCGGTTCAGTGTTTTTCTGAGCTCTCACCAAGATACCAGCTCTAGCATCGTTGGGGAAAGTTCTTACATGAAGATCAATTCTAAGTAAGCTTTAGCACCACAGAGATCTCAGTCAGAGAGGAGAAAGGCAGGAAACCAGAGCAAGAAAACAACTTGGAGCAACCCATTCAGAGCCACCAGAGACAAAGCCTCTCTCCCGCACCTGAGCTTTGGAACATTTTCCAAAATAGACTACATTTTAGTGTATGAAACAAACCTGTGCAGATTCAGAAACACTGAAATTATTCCCAGCATTCTCTCAGGGATGCAAAGCTGGTTCAACATACACAAATCAATTAATATAATTCAACACATCAACAGGAGCAAGGATTGCCTCAATAGATGCAGAAAAGGCATTTGACAAGATCCAACACCCATTTATGCCAAAAGTGCTGGAGAAATTGGAATCCATGGAACAAGGCAACAAACAGGAAAGCAATTCCTTTTGCAATAGCCTCAAAGAAAATAAAGTACTTAACCTGACTAAGAATCTAAAGGACTTTTTTGATGAAAACTTTAAAACTCTGAAAAAGGAAATTAAAACAGAACTCAGGAAATGGAAAAACCTCCCATGATTGTGGATTGGAAGAATTAAATCGTGAAAAAGGCAATCCTGCCAAGAACTATCTAAAACTTCAATGCAATACCAATCAATATCCCAATGTCATTCTTCAAAGAAATAGAAGAGGCAATCCAAAATTACATATGGAATAATAAAATATCCCATAAAGCAAAAAAACTTCTTAGCAGAAAAAATAGCGCAGGAGGAATTTCAATACCAAACTTTAGACTCTATTACAGAGCTAGAATTATCAAAACAGCTTGGTACTGTCACGAGAACAGGCCTGTAGACCAATGGAATAGAACTGAAGACCCAGATATTAACCCACAGACAGATGGCCACCTAATCTTTGATAAGGGAGCCAAAAAATAGAATGGAAGAAAGATAGCCTCTTCAACAAGTGTTGCTGGCAGAACTGGTTAAGCACCTGCAGAAAACTAAAGTTGGATCCTTCTTTGTCACCCTGCACCAGGATTAAGTCCAAATGGATCAAAACCTCTAGGAAAAAGCAAATACAGTGAAAATAGGTGATATACTAGGTCTCCTTGGCACAGGTCGAAACATTCTTAAGGACCCAGAAACACATCAAATCAGAGGAAGTCTGGATGAGTGGGACTGATTTAAACTGCAGAGCTTCTGTATGGCAAAAGACATACCTAGTAAATTAACTAGAAAGCCTTCAGAGTAGGAAGAGATATTCATGAACCATACAACGGACAAAGCCCTCATATATAAAATATATCAACAGCTAAAAACTTGAACCATTCCCAAACTAATCTCCAAAGAAACAACCATCCCATTAAAAAGATGGGCAAAAGACTTAAAGAGGGTCTTCTCTGAAGAAAAAATAAGAATGGCCTATAGACACATGAAAAAATGCTCAACATCTCTGGTCATAAAAGAAATGCAAATCAAAACAACTCTAAGATCCCACCTCACTCCAGTTAGAATGGCCAGCATCAAGAAATCTAATAACAACAGATGCTGGAGGGGATATGGCCAGGAGGGATCTCTACTACACTGTTGGTGGGAGTGCAACCTGGTTCAACCACTATGGAAATCAGCATGGCAGTTCCTCAAAAGACAAAATATAGAGCTCCCCTATAACCCAGCAATTCCACTACTTAGCATTTACCCAATTGTCCAGAATCAAGGACATACTAAATCCACTAACACAACGATGTTCATTGTAGTACTATTTACCATAGCAAAGATATGGAACCCACACAGATGTCCCTCAGTTGATGAGTGAATCAACAAGATGTAGTATTTTTCATATATTTTTTATTGTAATTAATAGAAGGGTTACATGATATTTGCCAGATAGATGGTGCATTAATTCCCAAACATTGATACCCTTTCACATGTCTTGGTCCCCATTTCCCTCCCTCCACCCCCACCCCTCATCTTGTTTTCCCCCCTTCCCTATACAATTTCAAATAACCAAATACAAATAAATTCAATATATCAGATAACAAAGTGAGATACTATAACAATATGAGATAACCTAGGGACAGCAAAGGAGATGAGAGACAACATAGTACATTAAGGACAACAATCATTCATTATATGGCTTTTGTTTCAGAATCCTGGAGGTCCTTTCAATTAGCTTCATACTATATGGCCTTATGTATCAAGATTTTGCTCTATTGCAGATCTCTGTTAGTAGAGCCCAAGGTTTCTACTGATTATGATGAATGAGGGAAACCATTGAGCCTAAGTTCCTTTGAGTCTGGCTTACTTCACTTAATATGATCTTCTCTAAGTCTTTCCATTTCCTAACTAATGGGGCAATGTTATTCTTTCTGACAGCAGCATAGAATTCCATTGAGTACAAATACCACATCTTGTTGATCCACTCATCAACTGAGGGACATCTGGGTTGGTTCCATATCTTTGCTATGGTAAATAGTGCTGCAATGAACATTGTTGTGCTAGTGGATTTAGTATGTCCTTGTTTCTGGATAATTGGGTAAATGCCAAGGAGTGGAATTGCTGGGTCATAGGGGAGCTCTATGATTAGTCTTTTGAGGAACTGCCATACTGCTTTCCATGATGGTTGAACGAGTTTGCACTCCCACCAACAGTGTAGTAGTGATCCCTCCTGGCCACATCCCCTCCAGCATCTGTAATTAGTTTTCTTGATCCTGGCCATTCTAACTGGAGTGAGGTGGAATCTTAGAGTTGTTTTGATTTGCATTTCTTTTATGACCAGAGATGTTGAGCATTTCTTCATGTGTCCATAGGCCATTTTTGTTTCTTCTTCAGAGAAGACTCTCTTTAAGACTTTGGCCCATCTTTTAATGGGATGGTTGTTACTTTGGAGATTCATTTTGGAGTGATTCAATTTTTTGAGCTGTTGATATATTTTAGATAAGAGGCCTTTGTCTGTTGTATGGTTGGTGAAGATCTTCTCCTACTCTGTAGTCTTCCTAATTAGTTTACTAGCTATGTCCTTTGCCATACAAAAGCTCTGCAATTTATTGCAGTCCCACTTATCCAGCCTTTCTCTGATTTGTTGTGTTTCTTGGTCCTTATTAAGAAAGTTTCTACCTGTGCCAAGGAGGTCTAGTGTATCTCCTATTCCTTCTTGTAAAGTTTTCAGAGTGTCAGCTTTTACCTCCAGTTCTTTGATCCATTTGGAGTTAATTCTAGTACAGGGTGACAAAGAAGGATCCAAGTTTAGTTTTCTGCAGGTGCTTAACCAGTTCTGCCAGCACCACTTGTTGAAGAGGCTATCTTTCTTCCATTCTATTTTTTTTGGCTCCCTTGTCAAAGATTAGGTGGCCATAGGTCTGTGGTTTAATATCTGGGTCTTCAGTTCTATTCCATTGGTCTTCAGGCCTGTTCTTGTGCCAATACCAAGCTGTTTTGATAATTATAGCTCTGTAATAGAGTCTAAAGTTTGGTATTGAAATTCCTCCTGCACTGTTCTTTCTGTTAAGAAGTGTTTTTTGCTATACGGGGTCTTTTATTATTCCATATGTAATTTTGAATATCTTCTTCTATTTCTTTAAAGAATGACATTGGGGTATTGATGGTTATTGCATTGAATTTGTAGATAGCCCTTGGCAAGATTGTCATTTTCACGATATTGATTCTTCCAATCCAGGAGCATGGGAGGTTTACAGGGAGGCAAAGCTGGTTCAACATAAGCAAATGAATTAATATAATTCAACACATCAACAGGAGCAGAAAAAAAATCACATGATTGTCTCAATAGATGCAGAAAAGGCATTTGACAAGATCCAACACCCCTTTTTGTTAAAAGCTCTGGAGAAACTAGGAATCCATGGAACATTCCTCCATATAATAAAAGCTGTATATGACAAACCCCCAGCTAGTATTATACTTAATGGCCAAAAGCTAAAGCCATTCGCTCTAAAATCAGGAAGGAGACAAGGATGCCCACTCTCTCCACTCCTCTTTAACATAGTTTTAGAATTCCTAGCCAGTGCAATAAGGCAAGAAGCAAGCATAAAGGGGATCCAAATAGGGAAAGAGGAAGTAAAACTTTCCCTCTTTGCAGATGACATGATTCTGTATTTAAAGAACCCTATAGACTCCACTCCCAAGCTCCTTGAGCTGATTCAAAACTTTGGAAGGGTAACAGGGTATAAAATTAACCCTCAAAAATCAACTGCCTTCCTCTAGGCCAACAGTGAGAGGAATGAGGCAACAATCAGGAAAGCAACTCCTTTTGCAATAGCCTGAAAGAAAATAAAGTACCTAGGAATTACCTTAACTAAGAATGTAAAGGACCTTTTTGATGAAAACTTTAAAACCCTGAAAAAGGAAATTAAAGCAGAACTGAGGAAAAGATGTAGTATTTATACACAATTGAATTTTATGCTTCTGTCAGAAAGAATGACATCGCCCCATTTGTAAGGAAATGGAAAGGCTTAGAAAAAAAAATCATATGAAGTGAAGGTAGCCAGACTGAAAGGAACATAGGCTAAATGGTCTCCCTCATTTGTCATAATCAGTAGAAACCTTGGGCTCTTCTAGTAGAGATTTCCAATAGAGCAAAACCTAGACACCTAAAGCCATATAGTATGACACTAAATGAAAAAGGCCATCCAGGATATAGAAACAAAAGCCATATAAGGAGTGATTGTTGTCCATAATGTACTATGTTATCTCTCATCTCTTTTTCTGTCCTTTGGTTGTCTCGTATTGTTACAGTATTTCACTTTGTTATCTGATATATTGTATATATGCTTATTTGGTTATTTGAAATAGGATAGGGAAGGGGGAAAACAAGATGAGGTGCAGGGGTAGAGGGAGGGAAATGGGGACCAAGACATGAGAAAGGTATCAATGTTTATGAAGTAATGCATTTTCTATCTGGTGAATATAATGTAACCCTTCTTATAATTACAATAAAAATATATTTAAAAAATTTAAAAAAGGAAGTTGAAATTGGTGATTGTACCTGTTACCGAGTACTGCTAAGAAATATGAATTTTCACTGAGAATTTGAATGTAGTATTCATTACTATGGGTTTGCTCTCTTGTATCTACAACCATAGCACTATAGAGGATGACAGTTATAATAATTCCTACAGTTTCAGATATTATAACAAATCAATAGCTATATACCAATAATCTAGCAACAAATATGAATTGTGTGAGTAGGAAGAACTGAAATGTATGCAATGGTGATGGCAAAGCTGGAAACTGAAGACTTTTTTAGGATTTAAAGATAGAAAGAGGGGGGCAAAACTAGATCTCACCAAAGACCACATGACCATAGCCTTAGAGTAGATAGGAACATTTCATAATTGAAGAAATCATGAAATAAAACTGGGTCAAAATTACAGTTTATGTAAACAAAAACAGGACCTGGACTCTGCCTTATTGGAGATGTTAGTAAATAATGAGATAGTTGAAATTAGGGAAAAATTGGAACAATAAGAATGGTTTAGGATTAAGATCTCTGAATCAGAATTTCACCAGCAAGCTAAGTACTCATTTGCTAAATCTGGTATAATATAATTCCACCATTTGAAAGGCTTAAAAAAGGAGAGAATTTATTATCCCAGAGGTCTGTAGTCTAGAAATCTCTGATTAGGTTTTCTGGGACACATTTCTCCAAGAAGGGAATTTGTCTCCTGCTTTTCCCCTTACTTCTGGCGGTGGTTTGGTGGAAATCCCTGACTTGTCAATGCACTACCTTGATCTCTGCCTTTGTGGTCACATGACATTCTCTGTGTTGAATGTGTGTTCAAATTTCTTATACCTGTCTTATTGATTAGGAATCCCTATTATAACAGTCTTAACTAATTATATCTATAAGGACATTGTTTTACAGTAGGGACATAGTCTAATATACTAGGGACCTAGATTTCAAACTTCATGTTTGGCCGCTTAATAATGAGGCCAAAACCCCAAGTGTTCCATATGTTAGGACCTGGCACTCCTCCACATGTACCAAGAGACTGATAGAGAGACAGACTGACAGACACACAGACAGACAACACAGGCAGACAGACAGACAGACAGACAGACAGACAGACAGACAGACAGACACACAGAAGGCAGGCAGGCAGGCAGGCAGGCAGACAGACAGAGCAGGGGGAGGGGGCACAAAGAGGACATGGCATGGATGTGCCATCGGAAGATACCAGTTCAGGACATCTTCAGGTTTCTTCAGGGTATATAACCCTTAGGTTAAATAGAGAGAATGTGGGTATAGGTGTTGAGAAGATATGCCTAGATGGAATGACTCCATATCACTAATATTTTCAAAGATGGTCGGAAGTGGAGTGCAAGGTGGTCTAACAGTCCATTGTCTCAAGACTGGTCAGATAGTCTCTATTACAAAAAAAAAAAATCATCGACCTCTGCCGGTTGATCTACTCTTTCCTGGATTCCACAATGGCTGCAAGGTGACTATTAGAGAATAAGGATCAGGATTTAGGTCATAGTTACAAAATAGAGGAGACTGGGTTATACAGCTTCATCTTGCTTTTAATTAATTCATAAACCTAGAAAAGACATTGTCTATGTACATCTTACAGGAGAAGATCTCATTCAACCAATATCAGGACATACTAAATAACAATATTACTGGAGAATTTTATGCACACTTCAAAGGGGCTCAAACTATGAAGTTTGGTAGGATTATCTTAGTCTAAATTACAGAAAAACACAAAGTGGGCATACGCTTCCACTTGTAGACTTAACCAATAGGTAAAAAATAACAGTTTATTATCTCACTTTGCCAAGCACACTGGCTAAATTTGTTTTCTTTGTATTTGATAGGAATATATGGATGTTGGCTAGATATTATCTGAAGAAAAAAATTTTCCCTGAAACTTACAACTTTGGAAAATGAGTTATAAAGTTTAAGGTTGGAGAATGGACCAGTATATTGCATGTGAAAGCAGTTTTTCAATATGTTTGATCCTTGTGTCACTTTCTTTGAAAAAGAGTTATGGTAAAGAACTGCACACATAAGGACAGTCTGTCTTTTACATACTCACCCTCTATTTCTTCCCTTTCATTTCATTTTTCTTGGAAAAATGAGTTTGGAGAGCCTAACAGTGTGTAGCAGGATTTTTGGCTGCATACAAATATATGCATATATATTTCCATATATATGCATATATATATATGGACAATGTGTCTAATTTTTAAAAAAATAAATTATATCAAAGATCAAGCTACAAGTAGTCAGACCTTCCATTAGATGGTGGGAAGAATAAGAACCAAAAGAGGGGAAATTAAAAAAACAGGTTGCATTTGTGCTTATAAATGTGATAGCTTCAGATTCTTTTGACAGCACATATGTAGCTAAAATTACACACACATCGGAAGAAGCTACGAATTCCAGCAGCCATATGCAAATGCAGCATATTCACTTCAGCGCTAATGGATATAATTGATGTTTTAGCATTCCAGAACTAAGGATTCAGTTGTACAAATTTACCTCCTTTCTGTGATCTCCACTTCCCCAGAATAATTTATCCTGTAAGCAATCACTATTCATGACTATATAGTATGACTCAGAAATTATCAGCACAAGTAACTAAGTATTTTCCCAGAACTTTTGATACATACATAACACTTACCTCTTTTATATAACTAAATTTGACTTTAGTTATGTTATCTTTAAGTGTGTGTACAAAGAGGTTCCTTATGTTCGTTAATGAGTATAATGCATGATGTTCCAACATCACCACTTTCATCATTCTCCCCTTTATCTCCCACTCCACCCATCTCCTCAGGTTACTTGGGATGGCGTTTTCTCTACATAGCTTAAAATGGAAGTTCTTATTTTTGAACTTTGGGATGTATATCTCTGCCTCTTTTCATGATATGGTTTCCACGTCCTCAAGGAAAAAACTTGTTGTCTTTGTGCAAGAGTAGGAGCCTGACAGTAATACCTGCCAATTAGCGGACACAGATGGCTCATTCACTTTAACAACCTCCCCTTGAAAGCCATCCAGAGATTTTTCACTCCCTTTTGTTTCTACTCCCTTTGTTTCCAGTAAAGTTTAGCTCATCATTCTCTGTTTCCTATGCTCATAGTCCATCCTACCTTGTGTGTTTAATGCTATGTGGTTAAAATTATTTGGCAATGTTCATAAGGTATGTCTTATATTAAGCATTGTGAGATACACCAAAAGGGAAATCTGCGTAGTATCTTTCCTAAATCATACCGTATTAATTTTTATTATTTATTATTATACATTCCATTACATATATATGCGTGTGTACACATTTCTAAATAAAGATGTACATTTTTGTTTAGATGCACACATATATTTGTAATTTCATTTATTAATGTTGATTTTCCCATGGATTTTGTTAATATAGACTTTTATTGTTTGTTTCATCACAGTTTAGGCAGGAGGAGTCACCTATCAATAACAAACATTAAATGATTAGAAACAACTTTTGGCTATAAAAAAAAACAATTTTACCCAGAAAAATAGATGGGAGGAAATAAATAAGGAGATAAATGGGAGGAAATCAAGTGTCAAGTGCTTGACAGATTTCTGGGTGTAAGGTGTCAGAGACACCTCTGGGTGAGTTTTGGTCAGCAATAGATAATCCACAGGTGAGCCTAGAGGATGTTACTGGACATGGAAGCTGGGTTTAGAGAAATATGTTGAAGTTAGAACCTGAAGAATCCATTCACAAGCCTGAATCTAGCTCATATTTTGGTACCTATATTGTGTCTGTGTTATGACAGTGTTCTGTGTACTGATTACAAATTATCAGTGATTGCACTTGATTTAAAGAATAGATGAAACATAATGTGGTTGATGTCATGAGACAAAGATTGGCAGTAACTCTGGCAACGCATGCATTTTCTGTTTGTTTGTTTGTTTTTTCTGTCTTGGCTGTAGCACCTATTTGCTCTTCTATTCCTCACACACAACATGAAGACAAAAAGCCTTCTCAGTTTCTAATTGTAGTTGTTTACTGTAAATTACTCTTAGGACAATATTTTCAGGCATTTGCCTGGCAACTATGTGTGTCATTGCATTTTTTGGCCAGATTGCCAACAAATATCCTTTCTGGAAACACTAATACTAAGGGATGATTTTTACGGAATGTGGCATTTTTTTTTCAGCCTGGCTCTCGGTAGAAATTTCTTTTGTACTCATAAAACTGACAAGTTGACAGCCTTGTCATTTGTGCTTCTGCAGCCACAAGACAGGTACAAAACAGATGCTTCCAGGTTATTTTTCTGACACTGAACCTTTTCTGGACATGCCACATTTAAGAACGAAGAGAAATCTCTTGTAAACCCCTCTCACCCCGTCAAGGGAATACTCACATGCCTTATAAGACCCATCAACCAAGGCTTATGCAAATGCATTCCAAAAGATGCTGTTCTTGTTAAAATACAAAAGGGAACTGGAATTTTTTATTACATTTTTTCTAGAATAATAACACCGCAAGCTGAAAGATTTCTGTCTGCATCTTCTAATCAATAATCTATCAAAATATGGCAACCCAGTCAATCAGTGCTCTCTCCAGTAGATGACAGCTGTCTAGAGCTTCAAGTCATAATTATTAAAAAGGCAAATTTCTGAAATTTGGATGTACATTGGCTGAGTATATAGGCAGCCCAAGAGTGATGGGAAGTTGTTACTTTAAATGAACTATGATATGAATATGTCCTACAAGTTATGTCTTAGTCAGAGAAGTGATTTTTGAGATGGAGGCTTTAGCTTTTCATGGTCATTACCCCTCCTCCCACAGTACCCACTCTAGATTTTACAAGGTCTCCTTTTATGACTAGGCAAACTGAACTGGAAAAAATAATGGCTATTACTAGCGAAAGGGGAAGAGTAAGGAAACAGATGAGGCTTCTCCTTTGCCTCCTTAATCTGGAGTTTACTTTGACCCCGTTGATCTCTCATTCTAAATTACCTTTGCATGTTTTTCTCCCATAGCATTGTGAACCAGTCAAATGTGTCATCAATACAACCAAAATCTCCCTGGACTCTTCTCTATCCAGTAATCTTATTTTATTTTTATTCTCATTTCAGAATCTTTATTTACTCCATAAATATCTACTATCTTTGATGTCCAGAAATAATCCTGTTTTTCTTTCCTTTTCTCTTTGTCTTGTTTGTTCAATCATCTGTCTTTGGGAAGATAAAAGGGGACAAAGAAATGCAGCAGTATTACACACTAGATGCTATGTTGAAAATGAACTATACAATTTGTGGGTGGGAAGGGGAGAGAAAACCTGGGAGAGAGTGAGGGAAGGGATGACATTGTCCAAAAAGAAAGGTACTCTTTACCTGATGTATAATTGTAACCCCTCTGTACATAACCTTTATAACAGTAATTAACAATTTTTAAAGGAAACCACACAAAATAATTCCTCACTGACTCAGTACCTCCTCCAATTCCATGTGTACATGGTTAGGGGCTTGTTATCACTAGTTTTCTTTTTGAGATGAGGTTCTTTCCATGTTTTTAAGCTAATCTTATACTATCAGGCCTCAGATAGCCTCCCTTCCCAAGCAGCAAGGACATAGGTAAATGGCAGCATGCCTGGGCATGCTTTGCTCTTAGGTAAGTGTTCCTAAGTAAACCTTGCAGATCTTTTTAGAGGCAGTTCTCTCTTATGTGAATGTCTGTTCATGGTCATCTGTTCGCTGTAGAAAGTAAATATTCACACTTGCAGATGAATGCTTTATACTAGATTTTTAGTAAGGGAGATTTAATAGCTAACTATTGTAAGAATTCTATTATCAATCATTATTGTCACAGATAGATTAACATAAAGGATTATAGGTGACCATGTGTTAGGGCAAAAGGAAAAGATTCAGGAGAACATAGTAATGTGTAAAGGGCTGTTGTTAGGGCAGTGATTGTATCATGAAATAATCACAAATATTTTATTGCAAGTTGATCTTTCTTCTTGAACACATTTTTAGAATGTTGGAAGGACAACAATCACTCATTTGAGTGATTGTTGTCCTTCATGTACTATGTTATCTCTTTTGCTGTCCCTTGGTTATCTCATATTGTTACAGTATCTCACTTTGTTATCTGATATATTGGATATATTTGTATTTGGTTATTTGAAATTTGGTAGGGAAGGGGGGGAAACAAGATGAGGGGTGGGGGTGGGGGGAGGGGAATGGGGACCAAGACATGAGAAAGGGTATCAATGTATGTGAATTAATGTACCTTCTATCTGGCAAATATAATGTAACCCTTCTATTAATTACTATATATATATAAAATATGAAAAAAGAATGTTGGAAGGCCATGGATTACTGGAAAAGTAGGTATCTGTCCAAGACCCATCTACGACTCAGAAATACTCATTACATATTTCCCACCATTCAAGACACAGAAAAATGGAGATAACAAGGCCTAACAGGAAGATATAGAAACAATTTGGCCTGTATGACTGTAGGTAATGATAATAGGACTTGAACATCTTCATCTTTGTAATCCCAGATCCCAGTGGTGTGACTGTAGTAAAGTAGTTGGCTAATAAATTTGTGTTGTCAAAAAGATTGCAAAGAAACAACAAATGCCACAGCATACTAATAAGTGTTACTACAAACCCACAGTGTGCTACAGCTAAATAGATTTGGAACATTCTAATTTAAATGAATCTTTCAATTTTTTTATTGTTATTGTGAAGGTGATATACAGAGGGGTTGCAGTTACACTAGTCAGGTAATGAGTACATATTTTTTCAACAGTGTCATACTGTCCCTCATTTCTTCCCAGGTTTTCCCTTGTGGCCCCTCCTCCACAAGTTGTACAGTTCATTTTCAACATAGTTTTGTATTATTTATCGTATCCAAGTGTCCTTCATTTGTCTTTTACCATTGAGTGTGTTTACAGTTAGATTTTATAGGCAGATTCTAGTGACAACCATGCATTTTTGGGGGTCTTATTTCCTTTAATATAATTTTAGATTAACTGCATATATTTTAATAAAAATAAAATGTTTTGTTCTAAATTATTCTTAAGGCTAACCACGTCTTGTGAGTTTTTAAGAGCACATGGATGTTTCTCAAACTTACCTGATCAAGGAAGCCTTTGCAACACCATAGTATTTCTAAGAATTGAGAGCTCTGAATTCATAAAAGGAATGTGAAAATACCAAATTAATCAAGTAGAAATGGAAATTTAAATTAAGGCACAAAAAACCCAAACAGGATCAATATTAGGCCTTAACATTATTTCTCTGAAAATCTTTGTTATTTTCCACTGACCTTTAAAAATACTGTACAACTATCTTAGGAAGCACAGATGAATAGAAGATTTCTTGATGATAACTTTTTTTTCTAGTCAAACATCTACCTGCCTTCACACCTAGCCAAAGAGAAATCTTTACCAAAAACCTTATTTCATTTTTATAATAATGAAGCCATTAATGAACATTGTTCTTCTAGTAGATTTTGGAGGAGAATTGGGGTTTTCACATATAACATGCTCTCATACTTCAGGATTCTCTTTCCTCTGTAGGGCCAGTGACACAGAGCTAGTGACTATGACTATCTTAAGTTGTTCTAGAGGATTTCTTTTTTCTTTCTCTTGAGAGTAAGTCTGCCTAACAAGTTTAGAAGTGTATATGCTTTAATCCATAATTACAAAGTAACCATGAAACAAAATGACTACAAATAAATTAGGATAATAAAAATGTATATGTAATACTATTAAAAATTAAATAAATAGAGAAAGGAATATTCCCCCAGAATCATATCGCATGCATATTCAAATTGAACTTTCAGTGAAAAACAGACTATGCCTAGCTGAAGAAGAAAGTGAAATTTAAGTGGCCCCAATCAGTAAAGTCCATCTGGGCCAAAATGAGAGAGCCAGATGTCCTAACTCCATAGAGCTGAAAACATTAACAGCTCTTGCAAGAGTTTTGTTGGTAGCCGAAAATGGTTTGCTGCATGAGAAAAACAGGTGTACAGGGGACATGAAAGTTTTTGAAAGTAATCAGATAAAGTTGGGCCATTTGAATTTTATTGTTTAGTTTTTCCACCTGGTTTGCAGTCTTTTCCAATGTGGGCGATTTTCTTCTTACTGAATAAACATTTTTACTTCATTATCCAAGCCTCAAAGAGATGTATCCATTTGAAATGCAAATAGAGAATGAAAACTTATACCAAATCTCCACTTCCGCCGTGTTCCTACGTAGTCAGCTCTGAGGTGACTGATGTATTTGAAGCCCAGTTCAAGAGACTGAATACAGCCGTCTGTACTAATATTGAGAAACACTCATATGTCATAGCTACTCAGTAAATGTTAACCTATCTGAATTTCACTCCAACTATTAGTCATTGCATACAAAGCATCTCCACATATAAACAGACCTCTTATTGATGCAGAATTCAGACATGTCTGAAGGCAATTAGCTTAGCTGTCTTAGTTTTGCTATTTCATTTCAAAACACACGTGAACCTAGTATCAGTTCTCAGTTTTTATTTGAAAATATCACCCATCAGTGTGAAAAGAAATGAAAACCCGTACTACACAATGTATAAATGCTAGATACAATGTGAATATTAGACAAATGCTGATTCAATGAAGATATGTAAATTCATAGCATGTATTTGATAGGATCATATCTGATTTGTGTCCACAGAACATTTATTTTCATGGGGAGCAGAGAAGCAAACTGGTTAGATAAGGAGGAAGGTTGTCCATCCTCCCCCCCAACACACACACATATAAACACTTTGTGGCCTGAAGATCTTTTTTCATAAGATGCCTAGAAAATACCATTGCTAAAGTTTAAAACGAACGTAGGTAGATAGCATAACAATTTTTAAAATATTGTTCTGCAGGACTATAGACACAAAGGTCCCTCCCACAATTGTTTGGTTGTACCCAGGAGCAATTACAACCTGAAGGTTTGCTTTGTCCCTGAAATTATCAGTTTCAAAGAGGAGCTAGCCATATTCTCAAGTTTCTACATATCTAAGCCAGGTTACATATCACTATGTAGACTTTACTTTCAACTTTGCAGTTTAAATATGAGAAACTGACAAGAGAATGCTCTGCCCAGATCATTTTTAAAGATACCCATATCTGAGCACATTCATATTTTTAAATTTTTAATATCATCAGCAAAAACAATAATGGCATTGCAATGACTCAGAAAACTCTTCTGCTTTGTGTGTGTGTGTGTGTGTGTGTGTGTGTGTGTGTGTGTCTGTGTCTGTGTGTATGTGTGTGTGTGTGTGTGTGTGTGTGTGTCCCAAATGCATACCCTTACTTTGCAGGAGCAGCAAAAGAAAGACTATAGCCACAACTTGTTCTTTCTGTAAGCTTTCAAGAAATAATGGTAGGTCTACCACCAGTAATTCTGCCTGTAATCCAAACTACTCAAGAAGCTGAGGTCTGAGAAGTGGGTATCAAAGCCAGCACAGGCAGGAAAGCCCATGAAACTCTTATTACCAATTAACTGATGAAAATACAGACATGGTGGTGTGGCTTAAATGGTAGGTAACTTACCTGTTCAAGACTACTTAACAAAAATAAATACTAGGAGAAAGTGTTCAGGGTCCAAGACCTAGGATTCTATGAGAGAAAGAGAAAGAGAGAGAGAGGGAGGGAGGGAGGGAGGAAGAGAGAGAAAGAGGGAGAAGAGAGAGAGAGAGAGAGAGAGAGAGAGAGAGAGAGAGAGAGAGAGAGAGAGAGAGAGAGAGAGAGAGAGAGAGAGAGAGAGAGAGGCAGTTTTGGGGTATAACAAGTTTTATTTCACAAAACAAGTCTAAGCTGGGCCCGGTAGCTCACACTTACAATCCTAGCTATTTGGGAGGCTGAGATCTGAGGACCAAGATCGAAAGCCAGCCAGGGCACAAAAGAACCTGAGACTCTTATCTCTAATTAACCTCTAGAAAATGGAAAGTAGGGCTTGGCTCAAGGGTAGAGCAGTAGCCTTGAGCTTAAGAGCTCAGGGACCGTGCACATGCCCAGGGGTAGGTCAGTAAGTAGCCTTGAGCTGAAGAACTCAGGGATAGTGCCCAGGCAAGTTCAAGCTCCATGACCCACAAAAATAGTGCAAATTCTTTAATATAAATTAGCTGTGAACAGCAAGACTTCTAACAAATGTCAGAAATAATTTCATAGCTAACAAAAAATTCCATTTGCTTTTTAAAGGAAAGGTGGCATTTAGATGCTTCTGAACATTTCTATTAATACTGGCCACTCTCCAATATTTATCTGAAATGAAGAAAATATACTAAATCATAGGCTTCAAATGAAGTTGATATTTAAATAAGCATAAACTGGTACTTATTACAATGTTTCAGTCATTGTTTAAGACTTCAGCTTCTCATTCCCTGTAAAATCCTCCTCTCACATACCATTTTTATGCTCTCATTTTAATATGTGGTTTACAATCTGGACATCAAAGCCTTTCTTTATTACTGGATATGATCTACTCTTTCAATAATTTCTTCATAAAAACATGGGCTGCTGAGGGTTGGACCTAAGTACTCAGACTTGCTAAACATTAGTTCTAACACTGAGCTCTAGATCCATGCCACGAATAAATCTTTAAATTAATAAAACAGGAACATAATACAATAAGAGCAGAAAGTGAATAGTTGAATCATTTTATTCTTGTGATAAATACCATACAAGACTGCTGGCTATCTTATTTATGTAATGTTGTATTGGGGAAACAATCCAAATTATACACATTTTTTAAGTTTATAAATTTGTCCTTCTGTGGCTTTTGGTTTGTTTGTCTGTTTGTGATGGGGGTAATTGGAGTTCAAACTCAGGGCCTCGCACCAAAGTAGTCCAACAATCAAGCTCTGCTCCTAGAAATTTTTTGCATTATTTTGACTTACAGCTTGAGTTTCATGACTTTCTCAGACTGGCCTCACATCACAATGAGCTTCTTCTCCATGTCATTTAATTAATTAATTAGTTAACTAATTAAATTTATTTATTTTACTAACGTTTGAACTTGAGGCTCTGACGCTCTCTCTAGGCTTTGCCACAAAAGACTGGTACTCTACCTTGAGCCACTCCTCTAGTTCTAGCTTCTTGCTGGTTAATTGGTAATTAGATTTGTCTGACTTGGTTGGCAACAATTTGTCGTCTTCATATCTCAACCTCCTGCATGGTTAGCAGTACAGGCATAAGCCATCATTTGTATGCTTTTTTAGTGTGATTTCAGTAACAAAATAACTTCAGAGAAGACATTTAGTACAATGACCAGTGTGTAATATAATATTCAGTAAACATTTGTATCATTTTACTAAATTCAAACATATAAAATGCAGAAACTATCATCAAAGTTAATGATGTGATGATTTTAATATCTGAGTGAACAATACAACTTTATCCCATAGGAACCTTATGTGCATTCTGCACAATTTTCCATTATTTGACTTGATCCATGGTTGATGAGTTCTGAGGTGGAATCTACATCTGGATTAAAATTCCATCATTTCTAAATAATTTTAACTTTTATGCTATCTTACCGATAACACATGGTAAATACCAATTTAAAAATAGTAAAAAGTAAGTATATGATGTTTGGGAACTAGTCATAATTATGTTATACTTTGTGTAAAAATTTTAAGAATAATTGCTTGATGGTGTTTTTCCACACTTTTTATGCAGCATGAAAGAAAATGTCAGTGTCTGAAGCATTATGGGATAACTGAAATGGTATAGGTTGTATTACTTATCTCTACCCTTGCATTGTTAGGTAAAAATGTTAAAATTCTCCTGGCCCAAAGTTATCTTCAATTTTTGTTTACAAATAAAAACTTTGTGTACATTGAAACTCTTTTGGTATCATTCCAATTTTAAGAGGCTTAGCAGCACGTCCTCTAAATTGGGAGTTTAACATGTTCCTCTCATGGGCCCTAGGAGCCTGCCTTGCATTTGGTTTTGCTCTCATTGATGACTATCATTTTCTGTATAAAAGTTTACTGCCACCAATCAATACATAAGGCAATAACAAATAATAATAACAGCATTGAAGGACAAAGCTCTCCATTTGTGTCTTTCTCTGTAGATACCAACTAGATGAAATCAGAAAATACTTCTATGGGTGAAGTCCATAACCATTGAAATACTTCTCTCCCCAACTTCCATCTTGTAGTCTGAAACAACTGTATGTAATTTAATATATATATATATATACATATATATGCAAATATACATATATTCTACCTGTGGCAATCCTAATCCAATTTTTATTTGATTGCCACTGGAAATATACATTATTTTCATTCAAAAATAGAAATTGTGTTTAAAGATAGTGCAAAGGCTATCTCAGGAATATGTAAATTGCTTCTTTCAGTCTCCTTAAATTTGTAAGACTGGTTGCTTACGTGCAACTGCTAATGTCCCCATGGAAGTGACTTAATCTATTGATTTTTTTCCATTTGATATAGACAACTGATATCATAAGTCACAAGGACTCTAATAATACATGTCTGAAGCTTGCTTTAGAATTTGTGTTCATAACACAAACCACCCTCAAAGCCCCTCCCCAGCAGTTAGAATTTATTGCTTTACAGTCTAGTTCAGAATGCTTCCTACCCTAAATTTTCAACTCCTTAACATGCACATTAGCACCAAAAATGATTCATGAAACTTATTTTTTTGTTTATGATGAACACAAACTATGTTTGGTTGATAATCCCAACTTATGGTTCTTCCTCTTACTTAATTGTGTGCTCATAGACGAAAACACTGGTATGGAAATAAATAAAGCAAAACTAAATATGTTCCTATAATGGTAAAGTAAATTTCAAGGACACAACACATTGCTTGTGAAGTATAGTGAATCAAAGACATGTTAATTTAATTAGACAAAGTATTATTAAGTATTTACAAAGCACCTGGGAATAATTTTAGAAACAGAAATTATATAACTTGTATGATATAGGTTACCTAAAGAACATATGATAAATGGGTTGTGTATTGGTGATAGGGGCACTTTCCCTGTACAGTAACAAAATTTCAAGGCAATTAAAAGGCCTTCATCTTACTGTTTTTAGTACCTGTGTCACTTGTTTTAATTTATCAAAGCCTCAGGAATAAATCAATATTGCATATAGATCTTAGATGTTAAATAAACATGGCTTACCATCTAAGAGATTGACTGTTCATTAGATACTTTTGACGGGAAAATTATCTAGAATAGTAATGTGAACCTGTGATTCAATGCATAATAAATGCTTACATTTTTTTTTTTGCCAGTCCTGGGCTTGAGCTCAGGGCCTGAGCACTGTCCTTGGACTTTCTGAAGGATAGAGCTCTTCCGCTTGAGCCTCAGCACCACTTCTGGCTTTTTTCCTATGTATATAGTACCGAGGAATGGAACCTGGATCTTCATGCATGCTAGGCAAACACTTTAACCACTAGGCCAAACTCCCGGCCCAATAAATGCTTACATTTTAAAGGCTTTTATATTATCATTTAATTCCTCCATTATATTGCCTGCCTTATTTTTTAGCTAGAAATTAATAGGACTGGTATAAGGGCTTTTTTCCCTTTAGGATATACAATGAATTTAATAAAAGTTTTGTTTGACTCGCAAGTCAAAGTTCATTTCACTGATACTTAAAGTGAAGCTTTATCATTACTATGCCTAAAATTCCAAAATGCTTTTTGTAACTCACTAGTTACTTTAATTTGGTAAATAAAATTATATATGCAATGCACGTGTATGTGTGATGTGTGTGTGTGCATTGTGATATATATTGTGGTATGGTTAATTTGAGATAATTCAAAGAAGTTGAGTGTTTAATCCAAGTTTTGCTACTGAGCAGTTATGTTGCCTTTACATGATAAATTTAAACTCCGTGTTTAAATAGGTAGAATGGAGATATTAGTGCCTAGCAAAGATGAGAAAATTCATTGAAATTTTGTAAATCACCCAATACTTCATGCCTGTGAGACAATCCTCAGATTCCTTTTTACTTAGTTGAAGGTTTGGTATGGAAATGTGTATTACATGGTAGTTAGCTATATATCATATCCAGCAATGCTCTTGAGTTTGTCCATGCAGATATTTTGTTTGCTTATTAATGAAGAGATGCCCAGGTGCAGTCTTCAAATGAACTCTTTTCTTGAGACAGCAGGCTTCACAGCAACAAAGATTTTTCTATTTTACCTCAGAGTAGCTCCCACATTTTTTCTTTCATTGAACAACCATAGCTGATAATTAGATTTTGTTCCAAGATAAATCCTGCTTGTTAAAGTTTTCTCATTTCGACTTTAATTTGTGCTATGTGGAAGTTTTGGCTCTGTACTCTCAAAGAATCACAACTTAGAAAGAGCAAGACTCTGAAAAATCAGTCCTGCCTCATTATATTGTGTTTAGCTACAGGGGATACTGATACACCTCTTGCCCCTCTGTTATTCCAGAGCTAAAAAATCAGTACAAGAGTGGATCTAACATTCAGCTCTAGATCTACATTCTTTAAGTGAAGAAATCTCAGAAAATTGGAACAATTATAATGTAGCTTTCTTATGAAGTAGTATAAAGAGATTTGAATAATTAATGCCTCTGCTAATGTCTTTCTGGTTCTAATGGTAAATTCACTAAAAAATATTTTCTATTTTATGGATAATGATCTTCACCTTTCCCAAAGCTATTTCTCTCCTAACCCTAAGGAAAGAAACAGCAAAATCTTCTGAGAAATGTAATGAGCAAAGATATGAGCAAGACAGTTGGGGATTTTTCTAATATTCTCTTGCCTAAAATCTAGACCCAAACTTGGGATTTGTCCAATAGATTTAGATTATCATTTTCCAGGTAATGTACTTGAAAGGCAGAAAGGCAAACCTGAAAACTACCACTAAACATACCCTTCCTTCACTGTATTCCTATGAGCTTGGGAATTATTCTCCCAGATGGAAACTTCTATTTTTGCAGATACTGGCACTTGCAGTCATCAGGCTGGTGGGATTTCACTTTCATTTCACTCATAGCTGAGGTGCTACCATTTGACCCAAGCCTCCACTTCTTGCTTTTGGATGATTATTTGGAGGTTAAGAGTCCTCCAGATTTGTGTGCTCAAGCTAGCTCTGTAGCTGGATTCCAAGATCTCAGGCTTCTAAGTAGTATTATAGATGTGAGTCACTAACTCCTGGGATCAAAAGGAAACTTTAGTATTTAGCTTGTATTTTGTAAAAATCAAACACAGAACTTTAATAGTGGAAAATTAACTTCCTTATACAATTCTCAGAGACATTTTTTCTGAGAATGTAACATCATGTGTATATTCACAAATAAGGTGTATAGGTCCTTCAAAAGTCATTAAGTTATGCTTTCGATCATGTGTCAAATAAGTACTAGAACTATACTTCTAAAGTTTATTTTACTTGCTTGAATTTTCCATAAAGAATGTGATTAGTAATCATTATTTTTCTACCTAGATAGAGTGACAATCTATCATTGTTATTTGTAGTTTAGACCAAAACAATGACATTTGCAGACCACCTGAGCAAGCCTATAGCTGAAAGGTAGTTAAAAACTAAAAAGGCAAAGGGACATAGCTTAAATGGTGATGCTGAACTCAATCCCTAGTACTATCAAATAATATTTTCTTCAAGGATTAACATAAATGATAAATAATTATTTCCTGTTTATTGTTTTTCTTCCAATCAGTATGAAATTGTACTTGCATTAAAAATATTGTCTATTTTGGTCTTTTCTCTTGATCTCAAGCCCTATCTTGCTTTGTAATGTCTTCTCTAGACAGTGTCCTGCAATGCCTTATTGTGAGCTATAAGAATAAAATATTTTTAGATTTACCTAAGGCATATGTTATTCAAAAACATATGGATCACCTCATGTACTACAAACACTTGTTATATTTTCCTTTTTTGATCTAGTCATAGCTTCATTTATATTCTCTAACAAATTTCATATCTGGAATATTTGGGGTTGTAGTCTGAATTTCTTAAATTAGAGAATTTATTAACATTGATTTTTGCATCATATTTCAAATGATGTGTTTAACAAACAGGTATTCAAGAAGGGAATCTCTATGAACAAACGGGCACTTAGATTTTAGAACATAATCAAAATTAGGCAGAGGGTTTTAATGTCATAAATGCATAATAATCTATGTAATAAAACATTATGTCTATAGAATTATAAGTTTTTATGACTATGTAGTTGTGCTTATATTTCCGGTACCATGTCCATAGCATTGGGTATGCAACTTTTGAGTACTCACTCTTGTACCGTTTGGATATAATAACCACATATTAAGGATACCATGTGCCTTTTGTTCCTTTGGTCTTGACTTGTCTCACTCAACATGATTCGCTCTAGATTCATCCATTTCCCTGCAAATGCCATTATTTATCTTGTCTGTTGGCTATGTAGAATTCCATTGTGTGTGTGTGTATGTGTGTGTGTGTGTGTGTGTGTGTGTGTGTGTGTGTGTGTGTAAACATTTCTGTATCCATTCATCTACAGTAGGTCATCTGGATTGTTTCCATTGCCTGGCTATTGAGAATAGTGCAGAGATAAACATAGCTGAGCAGGTGTCCTTATCATATCTTGGGTCATGGTGTTCAGGATAGATGCCCAGTAGTGGTATGGCAGGATTGTAGGGAAGGTCAATTTTCAGTTCTTTAAGAAATCTCCACACTTCTTTCCAGAGTGGCTGAACTAGTTTACAATTCCACCAGCAGTGTAGTAGGGTTCCTTTTTCTCCACAACCCTGCCAGCATCTGTCACTATCTGAGTTCAAAACCTTGGCCATTCTTGTTGGGGTTGTTTTTATTTGCATTTCCTTTATGACCATGGATGATGAACATTTTCTCATATGCTTTTTTGCCATTTTAATCTCTTCATTTGATAAGTCTTTCTTTAGTTCCCTTGCCCATTTAGTGAATGGTTTGTTGGGTTTGGGGGGGATTAGTTTCTTGAGTTCCTGTAGACACTGGATATTAAGCATTTCTCAGATGTATTATTGGAAATATCTTTTCCCAGTTGGTTGGCTGTCTCTCTACTTTTGTGGCTATGTTTTTATCTGTGCAGAAACATTTTACTTTTAGGTAGTCCCATTTATTGAGTCTCTCTCCAATCTGTTGTGACCCTGGGATTCTGTTCAGGAATCTTTTGCCTGTGCCTATCAGTTCCAGTTGTCTCTCCTACTCTATCTTGTAGCAGTTTCACAGTTTCGGGTCTGACATTGAGGTCTTTGATTCACTTTGAGTTAATACTTGTGCATAGCAAAGACTAGGGTCAATTTTTCATTTTTTTCATGTGACTGTCCAGTTTTGCCAGCACCAATAATTGAATAGACTGTGTTTGTTCCACTGTATATCTTTGGCTCCTTTCTCAAACACAATTTGACTATAGGTATGTGGTTCTATTTCTGGTTCCTCTATTCTGTTCCATTGATTTCCTGGTCTGTTTTGTGCCAATACCATGCGGGTTTTTGTTATTATGGCTCAATGGTAGAGTTTTAAGTCTGGTATTGTAATTCTACCCTCATGGCTCTTTTTGCCTAGAATTTATTTTGGCTATTCTAGGTCTTTTCTTGTTCCATATGAACTTTTGGATTGTATCTTCTATTTCAGTAAAGAAAGTCTTTGGGATTTTGATGGGGATTGCATTGAATTTGTATATCAATTTTGGCAGTATAGCCATTTTCACCATGTTGGTTCTCCCTATCCATGAGCATGGGATGTCTTTCCATTTCCTAGTGTCCTCTTTAACTTCTATTGATAGGCTTTTATAATTTTCATTAAATAATTCCTTTACATATTTGGTTAATTCCTAAGTATTTTATTCTTTGGGGGGCTCTTGTGAATGGGATCATTTTCTTGTTTGTGTATTGTTGGTGTACAAGAAGGTTACTGACTTCTGAAGGTTAATTTTGTATCCTATCACATTGCTAAAGTGGTTTATTAATTCTAGGAGTTTGGGAGTGGAGCTTATTGGGTCACTCAAGTAGAGAATCATGTTCTCTGCAAATAAGGATAGTTTAATTTCTTCTTTCCCTATGTGGATCCCTTTGATGTCCTTTTCTTGCCTTATTGCTCTGGCTAAGGGTTCCAGCACTATATTGAAGAAGAGTGGAGAGAGTGGGCATCCCAGTCTAGTTCCTCATTTTAAGGGTAATGGTTCCAGTCTTTCACCATTTAGTATAATACTGGCTGTAGGTTTGTCATATATGGTTTTAATTATTTTAAGGAATGTGCCTCTTATTTCTATTTTTTCTAGTGCTTTCAACATGAATGGATGTTGTATTTGTCAAATGCTCTCTCCACATCCAGAGAAATTATCATATGATTTTTAACTCTATTGATATGATGTATTACATAGATTTGTGAATGTTAAACCAGCCTTGCTTCTGTGGGATGAAGCCTACTTGATTGTAGTGTATAATTTTTTAAATTTGTTTCTGGATTCTCTTTGCTAGTATTTTATTGAGGAGTTTTGTGTCTGTGTTCATTAGAGAGATCGGTCTGTAGTTTTCTTTTTTGGTTGGGTCTTTTCTGGCTTGGTTTATTAGCTTCATAAAATGAGTTTGGTATTGCTCCTCTGCTTCTATTTCTGGGAAGAGTTTCAAGAGTATAGGTTTTACTTCATCTTTAAACATCTTGTAGAATTCCGCAGTGAAACCATCTGGACCTGGGCCCTTTTTGTTTGGCATTTCCTTGATTGCTTCCACAATTTCATTGTATGAAATTGGTTTGTTCAAATTTTTTACCTCTTCATTGTTCAATATGGGTAGCCTATATTTATTTAAGAAATCATCCACTTCTACTAGATTTTCTTATTTCTTTGAATATAGGCCCTGGTAGTACTTATTCAAAATGGACTGAATTTCTTGGATATGGGTTGTGATTGTTCTCATGGGGTCTCTAATCTTGTTTATTTGAGTCTTCCCTCTCCTTTTTTTGATTAATCTTGCCATTGGTCTGTCAATTTTCTTGACTCTTTCAAAGAACCAATTTTTTGATTTATTAATTTTATGTATAGTGGATCTTATTTCAATCTCTGATATTTCTTATTTTATTTTTGTTATTTCTGTCCTTCTAGTTGTTTTAGAATTAATTTTTCTTGCTTCTCTAGGTATTTCAATTTCTTTTTTAGGTTATTTACATGCTCTTCTGTCTTTTTAATATGAGCTCCTTGTATGATAAATTTGCCCCTTAGAACTGCCTTTGCTGTGTCCCATAAGTTCTTTTGTGATGTCTCTTGATTGTGATTACATTCAAGGAAGTTTTTAATTTCTTCTTTGATCTAGTCTGTAATGCAGAAATTATTCAGAAGTGTGTTGTTCAGCTTCCAAGTATTTGAATGTTTTTTGACTTTTCCAGCATTGTTCAGAACTGGTCTGACTCCACTGTGATCAGATAGAATGCATGGGATTATATCAGTCCTCTTGTATCTGCTTACGTTTTCTATATGAACTATTATATGAACTATTTTGGAGTGTGTTCCATGTGCTGCTGAGAAAAATATAAAAAGTTTCACTGTTAGATGGAAGACTCTGTGTATATCTGTTAAGCTCAGCTGGGCTATAATGTCATTTAAGTTAATGGTGTCTTTGCTTAAGTTTTGTTGAGTTGACCAGTCATTTGGTGAGAGTGGCGTATTGAAGTCTCCCATAATGATTTTCTTTGAGTCTATCTTGTTCTGTAATTTTAAGTGAGTTTTCTTGACACATTTGGGTGCTCCCGTGTTGAGGGAGTATATGTTTATAACTGTAATATTGAAGGTATAGATTTTACCCTTTACTAGTAGTGGCCATCTTTATCTTTATGTACTGGTTTTACTGAGAAGTTAATTTTGTCGGAGATTGAGATTGCTACTCCTGCTTTTTTGCACGGTGAATTGGAGTGGAATATTCTTTCCATCCTTTCACTTGGAATTTGTTTCTGTCTTTGGCAGAGAGGTAAGTCTCTTGGAGGCAACATATGGATGGGTCTTGTTTCTTATTCCAGTCTGCTGCTCTGTGTCTTTTGATTGGATTATTCAGCCCATTCACATTTAGGGAAATTATGGAGAAGTGGTCAGTTTCCATTATCATTATTTATTTTTATTTTGGAGTTCCTTTCTCTCTCTTTTTTTCCCCTTTTGTGTTTAGTGATTTATAGGTAATTGCTCCTTGATGGGGGTTCATGCTGTTCTGCAATTTGTTCTTGATTATTTAATATTCTTTGTAATGCTAGTTTACTATGCATGTATTCACATAGCTTCTCTTTGGAGTGAAATATTCTTGTTTCTCCCTCAAATGTAAATGCTAGTTTTGCTGGATATATCAGTCTGAGTTGGCAGTTGTTGGTCTTCAAGACCTGAATGATGTTTTTCCAAGGTTTTCTTGCATTTAAGGTTTGCGTGGAGAGGTCTGCAGTCATTCTAAATTTTTCCCATTGTAGTATAGCTCTTTCTTTCTTTTTGCAGCATTTAAGATCAGCTCCTTGGTATTCAGGTCTAGTGTTTTTACTATGATGTGTCTCTAGAGAGTTCTTTGTAGTATCTTGCCTGCTTGGATTTTTGAAACCGTCAGTAATGTGAATATTTTCCCTTTTAAGATTGGGGAAGTTTTCTGCTGTGATTTTGGTGAATAAGGATTGCATTCCTTTATCAAGGAACTCTGCCCCTTCATCGATCCCTATTATACTAAGATTAGATTTCTTGGCTTTGTCTGCCAGGTCCTGGAGTTCTCTTTGGTGAATTCTGATTGATTTCTCCAGACAGATTTTTTTCTTTTCCAGCTCTTGCATTTTATCTTCTGTTCCTGATGTACGATTCTCCATCTCAGTCAATCTATTGCTTAATGAATCCATTTATGCTTGAATTGTGGACACTGAGCTGCTCATGTCTGCTGAGAGGGTATTAATCTTTGCTTCCATTTCTCTTTTGAATTCGTGGAGCTCCTTGGTAATTTCCTGCTTATATTCCTGGAATTGTTTTTGTAATTCTGCTTTAATTTCTTTAGTCATGTCCACAATCATCTCCTTGAATAGAGCCATGTTTCATATCTCTTCAGGTATCATTTCTTGGGATGGTGACATCTCTCTCGTCCCTTCACTTTTGTTTCCTTTTGGGCTTTGTGTGGGACTTTGATTATTTATGTGGTAATTCACCTTTGCACTTTCTCAGGCATCGACGACTGTTGTAGGTTCGCTCTGTGGTGGGTAGGTGGCGGTCTTTACTTGGCCTGGGACAGGTGATTCTGGGAATCTCAGTATACGTGTGGTTCTTAGCCAAATTGGTCAGAGTTTGCCGCTTTTAGAGGTGTTTGGCCTGTTTCCAGAGGCTGTGTGATGCTGCAGCCCAACCAGTGACCCCACAGTGGGCCATAGGATGGAGTTGCCTAATTCGGTGTCAGCTAGCCTGGTGGATGGCTAGTTTTCCTGCCCTGTTCCCAAGGGCAGGGCACAGCCAAGGGCCTAGGGTTTGGGATTTTCTGATAGCTCTCAGCTAAACCAGCCCTACTGGTTTCCACCCTGTTCCCAGGGGTGGGGCCCAACCAAAGATGTGGGCTCCAAGAGCGGATCCGTGCCTTTCTGACTCTCAGAGGGTGACCCTGGTCCCTGCTCCTTTGCCCTTCAGTTCCTTGCTGTGTTTCAGCCTCTTTGGCTGAGAGTTTATCTGTGACTCAATGGGAGGGCCCCTTGGTGCTGTCTTGCTGGAGACTCCTAGTATTAGGGCACCTCACTTATGTTTGGGTCAGTCAGATGTTGGCTCCCAGACTCCTGCGCACCCCCACACGATGTTGGAAGGCAGGATCTCAGTGCCCCTCAGTCTCCAGTTTCAGTGGCCTGGGAGAGGAGGCTGTTGGGCAGGGACAGAGGTAGGAGCAGGGACACCTCTGCCCCCTTTGCTGGGTCTTAGCGCCCACCCTCCTGTCAGTCTCCAGTCAATGGCCTGGGGGAGGACGTGTTGGGGGAAGGGACAGGATTCTGAATTCCTTGAGCCCTTGCCCTTGCCAGTCTTTCTTGGGTGGGGTGGAGGGGTCTGGGTTAAGTTCTGTAGCTCGCCACCAGCTCTGCTTTCCCGATGGGATTGGTTGAACCCGTTGGACTACTTACTGGACAAGGTTTGGCTGTAAGCTACTCAGGGGTTTTGGAGGGCTGTTCACCACCCCTCTGGTCTCTGCCACCATCTGTGTTGTCTGCGCCCAGTCTGTGCGGGTTTCTGTGTCTGGGTTCTGCCGCTTGCTGGCATTGCTCGAGTTTGGGGCTTCCCAGGCCGGTGCCCTCTGCCGTGGCTTTCCTGGCTTGGAGCTGGCTGTGAGGGGTCGGGGAGGGGTCTTTGCTTTTCAGATTCTTTGAGAAAATATGATATAAGCTTTATCTGTATTTCTTTTCCGGTTTGTATACCTTCTTGTATTTGTAGTTGCGTGTTTCTTAAAGTAATTGGCTCATGCGATTCCATGATTCTCTCTTTTTGTGGGAAGAGAGCATGGTTGGGTCCATATTGTCTCGGCTCCATCTTCCGACCCTCTAACTCTTCTCTAGATTTTGATATTATATATCCACATTGAATATTTCAATCTAACTCAATCTAAGACAATGATCTGTTTTCATTATAGTAAGACTCTCTTGCTTATTATATTTGCTTAATTATGAGATTTACTACTTTAGGGTGATTAAACTACAATCTAGATCTTGAATTGCAAAGTCACAATTACAACTTATAAAAAATAAACAATCAAATTTGGACTGTACACGTACAAATGAAGATAATTTTCTATATTCTGATGAAGACCTCATTAATTAAATGAGAAAAAGACAATGAGAAAATAGGAACTAAAAACAAATTACTTGCATCTTCTAGCCAGGGAGACTTTTATAATATAGGTCTACTTGCTTTGAGATAAGCTTACTTGAAATTAACACCACAAAATTTTCTTGAATATCTAGCATCCAGATTATTCAGACCTATTGTAATCTTTTAGTTGTAGTAAAAGAAGCTATCAAATGTGCAGTGTGGGTCTTAAAAATCAGAGAAAGTGACGCATCAAAACTTAAATTCCTCCAGTACACTTTGGACAGACACAAAACTTTTGTCTACACTATTTCATGATGATTTTTTTTTTGCAATTTGCTGATGTGTTGTAGTGGTGGAGGGAAGTATCAAGGGAACTCTAATGTATGGTGATTTTCCACTGCTTAGCTCATAACCAGTGATGAATAGACCCAGTGATGTGAAGGTGGAATGGATGAGGGCATACAAATCAGGGATTCCTTGCTAATAACTGGCTGGGCAGTCTAATACCTAATAGATTACTATGACCACTGTAAGAGAGCAGAGCTATCTGATAAATTGGAGAATGAGGCTTGGATTAAGGTTGAAACTGGCTGTTCTCACCACATTTAGAACTTGATAAGCAGTGATAGAAATGGCTGAGCTTGCAGAGATGACAACAAAGAAGCCTGTAGGTCTAGATGAAGTACAGCTGATGCCATGAGGAGGAACATAAAGGCAAAGGAAAATACAAGACACCTATGGACTCCATGTGGTGAGGGCCAAATACCAGCCTATAGGTCCATAATAAGAGTGAATCACTTGTTCTTGCCTAGGAGTGAGTTAATCAGATGTAGTCTACTCTGGTCTACTTGGGCAGAGAGGTATTGAAGATTGAGATTCCAGTGGACACAGGAGGAAGACACTGCCAGATCTTGGTGCATTCCCAGTGTTAAGCTGAAAGGATGGCCAGACTAAATGTATTCTTTCCGCTGAACATTGTCAATGAGCATAATTACCAGGAAAATGTGGGAATAGGGTGGAGAGATGAAAACAAGACAATTTCAATAACATTTTCAAAGAAGATGTCGAAAAAGATTGTGATAAAAATACTGTTATGTAATAAAAGCAAAATGAGAAGGGAAAGAAGATGGAGACTGGGGAATTATGTTTGGAGTAGAAAAAATCGTTTTGAATAATACTGTAAATGGAGATCAGATGGCAAGAGCATAAAAGAAGGAGTGAATAGGGACAGAGAAATAACTACATCTCACCCCCTAACTAAAAGTTTGGTGGAGTAAGGGAAGGAAGAATCTCGTGAAGGTTTTTACAGAATTGTAATTTCACAAAACAGAAGGTCAAGAAAAATGGAGGAAATTATATAATTTCCCAACATTTGGTGATGAAAATTAAGGCAATTTATTACTAGAATAAAGAGACCATGGAGGACTATTAGAGACATAATGAACTTTAGAGATGAGGATACACCTTTCTTAAAACTGGAAGGGAAAAATGAGAAAATAGAGGTAGAGCTGTAGCTTTCAAGCTTTAGTGCACATGAAAATGATCCGCAAAGGTTTAACATTTTCTGATAGTCCCATCATTCGCTGGCTAATGACATCAGAAATTGTGGCAAGAGGAAACTTTTGCCAGTGATTCTAAATTTACCTAAACTATATAAGCACCCATGGTGGAGAACAAATATCGCAAAGCAGATTTCTCAAACAGATTCTCTGGAACACAATGCCTAAAATAAGACTACTAGAAACAGTCTATGATATACTTATGATCTAAGGGTATTTCTCCTCTTCATTTTTTATGCAGACTCTGAAAGATTACAACAAATCAAACAGATAAACAGGAAATTCTGTTGTGCCTCTCTCTCAAGCAATACTCTATAGAACTTGACTTTCACATATTTCACTTTAGAATTTCATGGCCTAAGGAAAAGGAACATTGAAAAAAGAGTTGAAGAGAATGGAGATTTGCAGGGACACGTTTCATTGTAGATAGGGGAGAGGCAGAACACATTTTGTGTTAAACTAGCATGTGACAATTAACTATGAATATGAAACCTCAGAAGATACGCTCCCAAGCAAGTAATATTCTCCCTCAGCACATTTCCACTTTTTATTGGTTCAGGTAGAAACACTACAAATACAGTAGTATCCGGTGAAATACTTTGAGAGAGACTGCATTCATATAACTTTTGTTATAGAATAGTTGTAGAAGTGTGATAATTTGTTATTAGCCATTTTGTTAACATTTTTGTTAATTACTAAATCTAATTTATAGACTATGATGAACACATTGCACATAAGTATATTTATATATGTGTATATGTATACATATATACATTTATATGTGGATATATTTCTAAGTAAATATATTCATATATTAATATATGTCTAGAATTACACAAAGTCTAGGTCTTTCAATTGTTTATCATCCACTGGGGGCTTGGACATATGATCTGAGATTATGCAGGACTTAGAATAAGAAGATAAAGGATACTTGTACTCAGCTTTGCTGAAGGTAGCAATATTTCTCACAAAATAAGTCTAGATGACAACATATTGCCCTGAAATATTTTATTTTATGATCAGGGTGATGTATAGAGGGGTTACAGTCACATTCATAAGGTAATCATTGCATTTCTTCTTGAAGATTGCTAGCCCTTCCCATGTTTTCCTCCCACTTCCTCTTCCAACAACCCCTCTCCAATTGTAATAGCTTGAAAGCCTAAGAGGCAAAAGTAAATGGCAGCACTTTTATTCTACTGGCACAACAACAGATTCAAATCAATTAGACTCACTAGAACTTCAAGCCAAATGTGCTAGTAAAATATTTACAGCCAAACTCGTAAAGGTAAACAATGAAGATGAACACAGAGTGTGTGGAGACCCTCAGACCACTGTTAACTTTCACAATGTCTCTTTGTTGGTGTCAGGAAACACACCATCCCTAATCTTTCCAAAAAAAAACTCAATTCATGACTTAATTAGTTGGACTATAAGATTGTACATAATATGAATATAATATAATATTTAACACAGATATTATATGATAGATATAATATATTATATGCGAATATAATATGATTTTTCATACTGTTTTCATTTTTAGGAGCTGAGGTGGAAGGTGTTTTTTGCAGGAACTGACATTATTTGAACATTTTCCATTCAAACACTTTAAGCAAGGAGAAGAGCTAGAATGTCCTCAGTACTAGCGGGAGTCTAAGAGTGGTTTTGACTGTATGTCATCATTCAGAAGAAATTACTTCATTGAAATCATAAATTATCAGTTTTAAATGCAGCAAATTCAACATTGTATTACCTAATGCAATCACCTATATGGCATTACTATGAAAAGAGTATTGCATTTTTTTATACTAAGTACCTTACATAAAGGATTCCACCAAGCTAATAAATGACATCAACATCGATCTTTTCCATAATTGTATTATATGCCAAATCTTTTAGATGAACAGGATTTTAACAATCATCTTCATACATAATGCAGGTTTCCAATGTCACAAATGTATTGACATTTAATCGAGGATCAGAAATAAATTTTAAGGGTATGCATCTATTTTCAATCTAACTTAAAATTTTTCACATTCTTAACATAAGAGTTTCAGTGAAGTAAATTTACATTTCAGATAAACAATTACAACAAAACACAGTCATTAGAAGTGATCATTATTTACTTTTCAGGTTGTAGATAAGAAAATGATGCTTGGAGACTCCAGTCAGCGGTTAGTGGAAAGATACAGGAGGTCACAAAGGTGTTGTACTTATTTCATGCAGTGAAAAATGACAAAGGAATATTCTAAACAAGAACTGAGAAGTTTTCTCAGCCTGTAAATATTGTGTGTATGTCTGTGCATACGTGTGTGTGTGTGTGTGTGTGTGTGTACTGTTCAACTATTGAAGTCCAAGAGAGCAATTCTATGATTATATGTCTCAAAGTTTCAGTAGTAAAAACAAATCGCCAAAATAAAACTTAACATTTGCACTTGTGATTTATTCACTGTGCTTTTGCCAGGAAGGTATTAACACTCTTTATTGGTTCATGAAATTGTATACCCTAGTCCACCTTCCCAAAAGAACCCAAATTTTGCAAAGCTGAGGCATATAATAAGAACTTTAACAGAATAGTGTTCATTAAGAGCAAATTCTGAAGCTTATATTTTAATAATGAAGTAAATACTGTCTTAAGTCTCTTTTTTGGGGGGGTCAGAAATCCAAGCACTGAATTTGTTAAATTATGTATAGAGTGAACAATCATAAAGACATAAAGAACACAGATTTTGTTTATCAACATCCTTAATAGTTTGGGTTCTGATTAAGTGGGTGAATCCACTGTGTCAGTAGATTCAGGTTTTGCAAGTGACTCCATGTATAAAGGCTACATAAAAGTGTTTGTGCCTGATATAATGTGAAAATAAGGGCCAGAGTCCTGCTGAACATCTTTTAACTTCAGTGTATTTACCTGTAAAGTGCAATGATAGAATGTGTTACTTCCCTGAATGATTTTGCAATCATTAATCAAAGGACATAATTTCAAGCATGCAAATGAGATCATTTTTATACTGTTAAGCAGTATTCAAATGTAAGTGAGGCACTTTTCAAGCTCACTATATAATTGATGTTGGTATTCTAGTTACTAGGAAATTTAGTAAAAAATAAAAAAAATAAAAAAATTTGTGGTAAGTCTGAATACCATCACATCATGAAGTGAATGTTTCACCCAATCCAAGGAGGCCTCTAATGTAAATAAGGAATTTCTTTGGAAAACACAGAAAGACATTAGCAGTGACAGATTTACTATGACTCATTTCTAGTCCACGATCCCACTGCAAGGGCCACCCTTGTCATTTTCTGTCCCTGAAGATCATCCAATCCTCATAAAAACATTTATCTATGAACAGTTCTCTAAACAGCTGAGATGGAAACTTTTAAAAGTAAATGAAAGTAAAAATCTCTAGGGAAGCAGAGCAGGGACAAAATGCCAAGAGCAAAGTGGTAAAAAGGTTCAGCGCTGAGAACTGCTTTTGTTGACAAGCCTTACATCCATCTTTGAGCCCACAAATTAATTAGAAGTGGGATAAAATCCAGGTGTTCACTTTACACCCATCCTTTCATAAGAGCCTTCTTTTTCAGCATTGCTATGCAGTCACCTAGGGTTTTAGGAAGGGGGATTCACACATAAGCATCTTTAAGGACAAGCTACCCCCTCTAGCAGTGCCTTCTCCTCCTATTACAAAAATCAAAACTCCTCCAAAGGTAGAGAGCACCCCAGAGCTCCAGCTAGACCAGCCACCAGACACCTAAGACTTGACTAGCCCACTCCCCTAAGTGTTGAAGTGATATCCACTTCTGTGCAAGGCCTCAGGAAACAAAGGTAGAGCTAACAGCTCAGCTGTAGTGATTAGGAGTGTTCAAACATTCCCTGCACCCAGTTTTTGTCCACTTAAACCTAGCACTCCTGTGAGTACCCTGACAGGATGCATAAAGTTCCATCTTCCTGTCACTTGAATGCTATATCATAAATCTTCTTTTCCCCTGCATATCTCTTTCTTTGATGCATTGGGGTAGTGGCCAGACTTGACAGGTGGAACTCTAGCAGTTTGGGCCTGAGAGCTAAGACCTCTGGTTTCAAAGCCATGAGGAAGAAGTAATCTTTCCACAAATTCCATATAAACTATTACTCCTATGTAAGCCTTTCAGAATTCCCATTTTGGGTCACCAGTCCTCCCTGGGGTCAGCTGGGCCCTACCTCTCTCAACAGCATCCTAATAAACCTCTATGTCTTTTACTATCTTGTTTGGTGGATGCTTTTGTCAACTACATGAGTGATACCCACTGCCAAAGCACCCTTCTGTTTTTGTTCAGATCAAACATGATGTTTCCAACCAAAAACAACTTGGTAAATTTGCATGACAATATTTAAAGGAATATTTCCTTCTAGCTCTTTATTTTTCTTTACAAAAAGCTCTGGAGAACGTTGTTACTGAACATGTTCTTTAAATGTTGTAGTTCTTAGACTTGACACAAATGTCAGTGTATTAAAATAAGAAAATACAGAATTTACTATCACCCTCACTATCTCTACTGTCCTAAAGATACAATTGACAAAAACTGGAAGTAATCAAATATATTTAGGTTTCCTTATGCTTCTGCTGTGAATTCTAAGGCTGCATGTTGGAGTACAGACAAAGGAAAATGGCTGTAAATAGGGAACAATTAACAAGGAAATTTTCCCTTGGCTCATAAGGAACATGGAGGTCTAGAAAATTGTGTGGTGAGATTGTCATACTAGCCTTTTTTGTTGGAGGGCATAGAAACATGGACTCAATTCCTTTCTTTCAGTGAAGTGATATTAAACATTTATAAGAAATCCAGATTTCTTGATCAAAGTCTGAGTTCAATCTTGGGGTCTTGCGACCACAACTCATTTTCATACATTGACATTCACTTTTCTATTGTTGAGTCTCTGTGTTTCCAAAATTCAATAGCACCCTGGATCCACCACTACAAACACAAGCAGAGTAATATCACGATTCCAGAAAATTTTCTAGGCCTCTCACATCAATATACATCTCACAACTCACAACTCATGTGAATTCTAGATTGTCTTTATTTTTTGCAGTATTTCTATTATGAACACATCATAGAAATAAAGTAAGACAGTGCACAAGCCTTCCCATATCAGATTCTTTCTGCTTTCCATTATGTCATTGACTAAGATTCCATTGTAAGGAACTTTCACTGGTTGCTTATAAATTCACTTTTACAAGAAGATTCTTATTGTTCACCAGGGTTTACAAGCATGAAGAAAGGCACTGAAAGTTTTTACAAGCAGAAGTGTGAGGACATGCTTTCTATTCAAATGAATACAGAAACAGGAATGAAAATACCACACTCATGAATTTTTTTGATGTTTGTAGAAAGTTGTCAAGTACATATGTGACAGTACTTGCTTCTGAATTAGCATGTACTATTTCCGGTCCCTCCGTATCTTGACCACTTTTTAAGATTTTTTTAAACACCTAAAAAGTTTACGGTTGTATTTAAATTGGCAGATGTAAATAGCAAATATTAATGAAATGAACATCTTTTCATATGATCCTTTGTCATGTCTTAACTTTTCCCTATTTACCAATGGTTTTGTTCAGTTTCTTAGAGCTGAGCACTAAATGTTCTCTCTGAATTCTTTTATAGTGTGGATTAACTGTTCAAAGAAATTGTGTTGTGATATTTACATGCACGTATACCATGCACTTTGATCAATTTCATTGTGTTGCCCTATTATTCATTGTACTTTCACAATGCAAATCTTTTATTAAAATGTGTTTTGCAAATCATTTCTATTTTTTAACTTTTCTCTCGTGAAGTTTAGTGTGTGTGTGTGTGTGTGTGTGTGTGTGTGTACATGTGTTAGTATTGAGGCTCAAATGCAGGGTCTTGAGCTCTTTCTTGGCTTTTTGGTTCAAGTCTGGCACTCCACTACTTGAACCACACTTCCAGTCCCTTCTTTGCGGTTTAATTGTAGATAAGAATCCCAGAGATCTGTTTATTTTTAGCCTCACATCCTCACATCCTGAATAGCAAAGGTAACAAGCATTATACCCTGGTGACCATCAAAAGACAATTAAAAATAACTTTAAAAATGTAACATTTATGTTTTAATTTTAAATCAACTCATCTGTTTCTCCTCTAATAATTTGTTTTTGGAGTTGCACTAATAGCTTCAAAAATAATTTCATATCTTTTGTTTTCTTCTAGGAATTTTGTAGTTGTACATTTTACCTTCATAACACTAAACCACTGGGAATCAAATTTTTAAAAAGTTTGAAGTCTCTACATTTTTTTGTTTTATGGAGAGGGGTCAGAGCTAATTGGTGAAAATATTTTTCCTTTTTCATTGAGCTAACTTTGTGCTCATACCAAAAATTAGTTGACATTATTTGTGAAACTGTTCTTGAGTTTTCTATTTTGTTCCTTTAATCAGTGTATCTACTATTTTTGGCAGTAGGATACTATCTTAATTATAGAAGCTCTAAGCTAAATTTAGAAATCAAGTAATATAAAACTTCCAACTTTATCCTTGGCCAGTTAAAATTCTCTGCGTCATCTTATGAATTCTAGAATCATTTTAACAATGTCCCAAACAACTGTTTGAGTTTATTTTGTGCCAGTCCTGGGGCTTAGTGCCCCCAAGTGTTTTCCCTGGACTTTATAAGCTCAAAGCTAGTGCTCTACCACTGAGCCATACCTCCACATTCATTTGTGTGTGTGTGTGTGTGTGTGTGTGTGTGTGTGTGTGTGTGTGTGTGTGTGTGATTAATTGGAAATGAATGAGCCTCATCAACTTTCCTGTCTGGACTATCTTTCTGAGTAGCTAGGATTACAGACATGAGTCACTGGGCTACATAACTTTTAATAATCCTATTATATCAAGATGGACTAAGTAATGTATCTATTTTTTCCTATTATCTAAATTAAGAAACAGAAAAGGCATGTCTATGTATAGCCAGAATGTTGCATAGACAAGTTTTTCTTCCAGAAAACTGAAAGTATCCTGTCAGATATAGGAAGCAATACATTTCTTTTAATTTATTCTCCTTTCAAACAAATGGATTACTGAAACCAGACTTCCCATATATTATAGTTAACAATATCTATGACTTTATAGTCACATTCTACATATAATAGTTTGATATTTCTTATTGCTAAATTGTCCTGTGGTGAGAGCACCAAGTGAGCATATTTGGGTAGTTTGAGTATTTAGGGGTGGGGGTAGGGCTATAACCATCACTTGTGTACATTGGCAGAAATCCATCCATTGAAATCATTTACTCTTTCCTGATTCTAAATTGCTATGAAATGTCCTCTGGTGTCTTACTGTAGACTGCTGGAAGAAATATGGAGGTTTAAATTCAGATCTTGGCAATGTTAGTAGAGAAAATTGAATCCACAACACATTAGAAAGTGCAAGCTCCCAAGTGTTTGGATATTACAGCTTTTGTATGGAATGGGGAAATAAGCAAACTTGTTTATGGTCCTAATTCATCATGACACTGCTTTGGCTTAGTAGCTTTTTCAATTAGTACTTTACCCCAGAATAGTGAAAAGGTCTTTTACACTTGGAAGTAAGAGGCACCATTTGCAAACTTCCTTTAGATTTGTTTTTACTCCCTCACCACCAAGTTTGGTGAATGAATCACTTTGAAACAACGTCCAAACCACATAATAGGGCCAAATATGGGATTTTAGAGTATAAACTTGTAGATCTACTTAGAAATTATATTCTTGTGACCCCACTCAGCACCTCATCCATAGTTTATAATTATTTAAATTACAAGGCTTAAAAGATATTATCTGAAGCCCATTTTGATTTCAATTCCAGCAGTTAGTTGACACAATTGTTTTCACAGATCAGTAAGTTCAATCCATATTTCATGGGAGACTGAATGTAAAATCTGGTTGTAGAGGTCTAGTAGATATTTATGTTCAAGTTAAAATATAAGACCTGAGACAGAAAATTAGGTAGAGATCAAAAAGAGCTTCCGAACCACTGATGTATAAACTTTGGAAAGGGCAGTTCGTATCACCATGTATAAATATGGATGATATATGGCTTAAATTGAAAGTAGAAGATGGAAGCAATTTAGAAAGATGTAGATTTTGCATTTAAAAATCTTACTGGTGACCTCCTGAGCTCTGCTTTACCACTTAGTAATTATATTTGCATCATTCTAAATAAGCTTTCATTTTCTCAGTTAGTGTGTTTTAGACCCATATCCATCCTCAGACAGGAAGATAATGATGCAACTCATATCCAATGTGTAGCTATTGACTTATTTCTATCTCAAAAGTACAATGTGGTATGAAAAATAGTGTTCTCTGCTATTCCTTAAAATATACTTATAAAATCTGAAAGGATAGAGGATCTAATACGTAATAATACGCAATTGGACCTGTACTAGATGTATATGCATATTAAAAAGAATAAATGAGTTAACCTATATAAACTCATCTAGAAAACCATTTTATTTTCACATATAGTAAGCATCAATTAATGCTAGTTGCAATTCCTTATTGCTAAGGCAAAGAGAGAAATCTACAGACAACTGAAATCCACAGACAAAGTGAAAAGGACTAGTTATCAAAAAGCTGGCCCTTAAGATAACTGGCTTATCTACAAGGCCACCAAACTATTCATTTGAGCCTTCTTTGTACTCTGTTGTACGAATCCTTTGGCCAGCCTGAGCCATAAAGAGAGATGTGACAAATGGATACTGCCAGCCATGGTCTATCTGTTTCATATGCTTAGGAATCAGCTCCCCTCACTGAGAACAAACCATCCCCAAATAAAACATGTGACGTTTTAAGTGGAATTCATCTAAGAAGGGCCATCTCCCTGTTGGCACATTGTAAGCAGGTGGCACTCATTTTCAATTACCCTTCGGAAGCTACGAAAAGCATCACAATACTGCCATTGAGCTGCAGTTCAGAATAAATGTCCATTTTATGAAGTCTTTAAGCCTTAGCGGATGATAGAGGAGAGGAGAATTTAACTGTGTGCTCTTTGCTTTTTATAGCCATTGACGGAAGCAGGACCCTAACCAATTGATGGACAGTGGTACCAAGGGGCACTAAAGTTATATCTGTAATGTTCGCATGTTATAATTCAGGTTCCATCTGGAACAGATGGCCCCGTGTCTTCAAAGGAAATATAGATAATTACAGAGCTGAAGTAGTAGTACTGCAGGCGTAGGTAAGCATGGCCTATGAAATATGGACATCTATGCAGGACAGAAGGATACCTTATGACCCCCCCCCTAATAATCCCATGCGCTAGCACGAATAACATTTGATGAGTGATATTGTTCAGGAGAGTTGCATGTAGCATAAATAGCCTACGAGAAACTTGATCTGTATCTTGATTTTTAGTCAACTACATGGGTATCAGAGGCATTTTCCAGCTTTTCATATGTCAAATGATGGGACTGAATGTGTGGTCATGATAATGAGGCAAGCTTGGGAAAAAGCTAAAATTATTTTCCTCATCACCATTCTTATCAAACACTTTATGAACATTAGTGAAAGGAAAAAAATTTTAAAAGAGAGGAAATGAAAGAAAATCTTGGCACAAAGCCAGTCCTTTTACTTGGAAGAATTACACTGAGTTCTTGGCCTTGACTATGAACAGATTGGCTGACAGAATTTTGGAAAGACTGAGCCTCAGGTTAAAACATTTAGAAATTACCTTAGAAAATTGGGGAAAATTGTATTAAGTGAAGTAAACCAGACCCCCAAAACATTGGTTGTATGGTTTCCCTCATGTGTAATAATTAGAATGTGCCTATAAATCTACAAGTGAACTCAATGAGTAGTAGACAAAAAAAATTACACTTGGGCATAATCAATTAAACAGGACTTCTAAAAAGTCCCACGATGAGAAAGAAGGATATTCTTAGGAGAAATTCACAAGGGCTCAATAGCTATGTGCATATGATCATAATGAACTCCAAAAATGGGGGGAAAGGAGCTGTTTATGTTACTTTTTGTCTTTTCTTCCAGTTTGTTGCTGATTTTTATTCTGTACCTTTTATCTTTTATATAAGTTTATTTACTTGGGGGATAGTAAAGAGGAAGGAGCAAAGAAATCATAGAACAAAGGGTATACTTATTAAGCAATTATGCTCACTATAGATGCTATGTTGAAAATGAACAATACAGTATGGGGAGTCGCGTGGGGAGGAAAAATTCTGGGAGAAAGCAAGGGAAGAGATGGCAATATTCGAAAAGAAATGCATTAAGTACCTGGCTTATTTAACTGTAACCCCTCTGTATATCACCTTTATCTTTATAATTAAAAATTAGAAAGAAAGAAAGAAATTACCTAGGGAAAATCTGTGTGTGTGTGTGTGTGTGTGTGTGTGTGTGTGTGTGTGTGTACGTGTGGACTCTGTCCCTGAGCTTTTTCCACTCAAGGTTAGTGCTCTAACACTGTAAGCCAAAGCATCACTTCCAGTTATTTTTTCTTTCTTTTTAAAAATTTCTATTTAATTTTATTGTAAGGGTGATTTACAGAGGAGCTACAGTTACGTAAATAAGGTATTGATGAACATTGTTAACCTCTCCTTCATTTTTCCCACTTTCCATCCCTACAGACTCCCCTCCCCACTAAGTTGTAAAGTTCATTTCCAAAGAACTATCTTCTGAGTATTTCTGTTGCATGGGGTCACTCTTTGTCCTTTGCCTTACCATTTTGTTTTTCCTTTCCCCAAATCAGATAAACATATATACAAGACACAGTGTACCAAAATAAAAAACTGTGACAACAGGAAATAAACGAAATGGGATATAGTCAAAAGAAAAAGCAATATCTACACACAGTACATTAAAAACAAACAAGAAAAACAAAAACGTCTTGTTTCCATATTTTTTAGTTCATTTCAATTAGCATGATTTTTATTGGAGTTACAAGTCTTTAAGATTTCCCTGCCTGGGTGGATTTGAACCATGATTCTCAGATCTCAGCCTTCAGAGTGGCTAAGATTACAGGCATGAACAATCAGCACAGGAAAGCTCTTTAAAAAATATAATGTTGAATATCTACTCTCATCTATTTCCAGTGGAAACCTGCCATGGTTGTGAACTATCCTCTCCCATCTACTGCTAAGGATCATTTCTCTGATAAGTTTCCATTTTCTCATCTATATGCTGGAGTTTGAATATGATGACAGGCCTACTGTATGTAATTGTTTCTACAAGTGACTTTAGTAGTGCTTAGTAGAATGAGAGGCCTATAAAATTGCTACTGTCATCATCATCATCACTATCTATTATAAATATTCTATTATAAATATTCTATATGTGTGCAAATGTGCCTTTGAATTCTCAGGATATCATTCCTGATGTCAACCAGGGACCAGCTTACAGTTTGCCCCCTTTGTCCATTCCATGTTGTACCTGTGGAAATCTTAAACATTTGTAGCCTAAGTCTACTTTTAAGCTATACTTGTATCATGCATATTACTAGGATGGCATACCAGATGCAGATAGAAGGACATGAGCTACATGTTCATTTTAGAGTTTCCATTCCAACATCAGAGGCTCCTAGGCTTTGTACCTCGAATGAGGAGTATGCCTTGTAACAGGAGTACACAGAACAGTGAAGCACTTAAATGATTCAGAAAGACAGAGACAAAAGCTGAGTTCCACCATTTGTTTCAAGGGTGATGCCTAATGGCCTTAAGGCCTCTCACAGCTCCTATTTCCTAAATTCTCCAACACTTTCCAACTGCAGCATGGTGGAAAATATGCTTCTAATGTGAACTTTGGGAGATACTCAACACCTAAGCTACCGCAATTATGTTCCCTGTATGTTTAACGTTTTGTACCCTGATATTTTAGTTGTGTTTTGTGCCTCAGAAAAGCCTTCCAAGATCTTTAAGTTGGTGGGAAAAGAATTGGGGGGGGCAGGGTGATATTTTCCTTTTTATTCCCACTATAGCAGAAAAAGCGTTCTTGTACCAGCTACAGATAAAAGTATAATAAAATACCACCATGGACAGTGGATTTGACTAAAGAAAGATAGGACTAGAAATGGCATTTTATAAGATACTCTGGTGAAAGCAAAACGCATCATGTGCCATCAAGAACAATTTCAGTTCACTGAGAAAGCTCTGAAGCAACTCTGTGAAGGATGACACCTATAAACCCCATCTACAATAAGAATTCAGGCAGAGCCTGCTAGGTCTCCACAGTGCCCTCCTTCCACTTGCATCTCACAAGGTCATGTGAGCTCTCTGCTTCCCAGAACTCACTGAGAGGAAAAGATGCAAAGATAGCAGACATGTCAGAACCACAGAGACCAAACTGCAAGAGGAGGAATGGAACTATCTTTAAGATTATCAGGCAGCAAAGGAAACCCTAGAGAGAAGGCATGCTAGGAAAAAAAAAGGGAAAAATCCAGACACTTTTATTTGCTGGCATTATTATCAGGTTTTGCTAACATCTTCTGTCATGAGTTGCCAATTCCCATTCTAAAGTGTTTGCTAGTGATCTGAAATATATGCAAATGCGACAATAGGGTGTTTTCTTTTCTTCCTATTTATACATGCACCTTCAATTTGATTTTAAATCTAACTTACATTTTAGCTCTTTCAATCAGAATAGAGTCAGAGAAATGTCTGGAGTAAGATTATCATCATAAAAATAAGAGAAAACCATCTTTTATAATTTTTGATGCTCCCAAGATACATTACAGCCCGACACAGATGGCACACACCAGTAATTCTAACTACTCAGGAGGCTGAGATCTGAGAATCGCTTTTCAAAGCTACCTGCACAGGAATGTTGATGAGACTTTTCTCAAATTAACCATGAAAAAGTCATAAACAGTAGTTGAAGTAGCAGTGCCCTAGCCTTGGGTCTAAAAGCTCAGGTACAAGCTCCCAGTTCAAGCCTCAGAACTGACACAAAAATAGAAAACAATAATTAAACCATGCTACTTTTAAATGACCTAGAATCTTCAACTGTGATCACAGAGTTTTAATAATTATTTTCTCGAACCCAGAGAAAGTATCTTACCACATAGCTTAGGTTCTGAAAATGTAAATGTAACTATCCCTAGTGAACTATCTCGCTTCCACACCCTCATGCCTTGTAACTGGATAACACCTGAGGATTTGCTGGAGTAAGTTTATACATTTGGAGTCTTCTTCTGAAAATACCACCACTTTGAGCCTAGAAACACATATCGTTCTTATTATATTCCCTATATCAACGCTGGTTATTTGAACCACCATCACAGGATAGTTAGTACATGTGTTCTTATATAATTAAACTGCTCACCTGACCAGCCCTGAGAATGTTTAACCAACTTGACTGCACTGTGTCCAAGAGTCACCCCTGGACAACCTCTGGGATCAGGACTGCATGGAAACTACACACCCCCTTTCTCCTTCTGCCTTCATTTACTTCCCCTGTCTTAAAGTTGTGGCCGTATTGGATGATGGAGCTAACATTCTTACTTAGCTCTTCTTCGGGCCTGCCTGCACCCACCTCTTCAGTCTTCCTTTTGTCTTCTAAGGAAATTTCCATTGACACATATTTGAGGAATTTAAGTTGGAAAGTACTGACTTGGGAGACTGGAGTCACAATAACTGTCAAATTTTAGGGTATAAATGACTGGGATTCACTTGAAAAGAAAATACTGCTGCAGGTTATCTATAAACCAGTAGACCAGCATGGTACTTGTCCAGAACTTAACGCCTTGAAAAAAAAAACATGAGGGACTTTACTGTAAGAAATATGTGACTTAGCTTATCCCTGGGAGGGAGAAAAACATTGAAAGTTGGTATTTGACTAGATGAAAGAAAGAGTAGATGCTATATAAAATAACTAATTAGTTAAATTAGACTCTTTTATTGTTATCAAGTTCAACTTTGACTCTGCCAAAAGAGTATATTTCTCACTTTGAGTTCTAGAATCTTACAGAACTATCTTTTCCAACATCAAAAGAATTACTCTAGAAATGTAATTAAGGCATCTAAAAAAGGAAAACACAGCCTTTATTCTTCTTCCTCCTTCTTTTTCTGTATCTTAAAAATACTTTTGGCAGTTAGATTGCCATCTGTTTCAGCAGAGCAGAAGTGTAAAAGTTGATGATTTGTTTCAATGAAAACAGTGGATTATAGAGAATGTATTATTTCGAGAAATTAGAGATGTTAAGTCTCATTAAAACATTAACCAGTGAAACAGTTGGTCTAGAAGGAAACTTTGTCAATAGAATGTGTTTCCCAGGCGTTCAGAATTTTATTTTTAAGTTAAAATTCCTTCAACTTCAAAACATATTAACACAGGTACTGAAAAGCCGCTTTTGCTTTTTTTTGTTTTTAATGCACTCAGCAAGTACATTTAACTAAACAATAAAAATTCAACATCCTATTTCCATTTTGTATCTATCCTCTTTGTTTAGAATCTCCTACTACAGTTAGCATGGATTCTGAGCATTATACTGATGGATACTTATGACAAGGACTAAAACTATCCCTAAGAAATACAGAGTTTTATAAAACCACCCCCAACTAATGAGGCAATTATCTCATGAATCCCGATTGCCCTGCTCAAGTTATGACAATATTAGCAATTTTACCAGGCCTATTTGCACAACTGGAAGTGAGAAAAAGATCAACCAAGACACTGTTTAACCAGAATTATTTGTTATGCTCGACTTTTAACACCCTGATACCTTCCCCAATTCTTCCTTTGTCTAAAACTATACTTCATGCCAGTTACATCCATGATGAAAAAAATTACTTTCTGCCCTTATCCTATGGCATTATGGGTAGTGAATCTTTTTCTGCAATTAACAAATTGAGGCAAATTTCCAGACCTGACATGTTGGACTTTCTTGAGTTGGTGCTCTGGTCTAGGATTCCAGATACAATTTGATTTGACAAAGAGAAAAGAGTATAGTTGACAGGAAATAAATCTAAGTCTCCAATTCCACATTCCTGATTGTTTAGACTTAGACTTAACTTCCATTATTGTCATTTTAAGATAAATGTTGTAATGAGAGAAAAGTGACTTTGGCAGGCTATTCTGGGTAAAGTTCTTTGGGCTACTGAGAAATAGAAAAATGGTTTGTATAGTACTATGAATATCATTTGGGGATTAACTGTGGCAACTATTTATCTTGAAACATCTGAAGAATTTGCTCAGCAAATCTCAAATCTGTTGCCTTCCTGCCTGTCTTTCCGTTTGTCGGTCTTTCTTTTTTCTTCCTTTCTTTTTCTTTTTTCTTCCCTTCTCTCCCTTTCCTTCCCTCCATTTCTCCCTCCCTCCTTCCACCCATCCTCTCTTTTCCTCCCTCCCTTCTTTCCTTCCTTCCTTCCTTCCTTCCTTCTTTCCTTCCTTCCTTCCTTCCTTCCTTCCTTCCTTCCTTCCTTCCTTCTTTCCTTCCTTCTTTCCTTCCTTCCTTCCTTCCTTCCTTCCTTCCTTCCTTCCTTCCTTCCTTCCTTCCTTCTTTCCTTCCTTCTTTCCTTCCTTCCTCACTCCTTCAATCCTTCCCTCCCTTCTTTCCTTCCTTCCTTCCTTTCTTCCTTCCTTCCTTCCTTCCTTCCTTCCTTTCTTATCCTTTTATTATGAAAGGCTTTCAACTCAGAAATTTACAGTTCAGCGGTACATACTCTTTCCTTTCAGCCAAAATTCTAGCCTTTTGCTCTGATTATTTTTGTGATATACTTTCCCTTCTTGCCAAGGCTAGCTTAAAGCACAATCTTTCTGTTTGTTTTCCATGCCAGCCTGCCACTTAAAAATTCATGACAATGCACAGACACTCAAGAAATGTTGAACAGATAGTAGTGTTCACACTCTCCCCATGCCTTCCCATAAATAATTGTTAATTCTAGAGTTTTAGATATTTAAGGAGATCCATTTAAGGGTTAGTGGCACATGCCTGCAATCCTGGCAGGAGCCAGGGAAGAAAACCCATGAAACTCATGAGATCCAATCAACTACCAAAAAACAAAATAAAACAAACAAAAAAAACAAACAAAAGAAAAGTAGAGGTCTAGTTCAAGGAGTGTACAGTACTAACCCTCCCCCCCCCCACACACATTTAACACATTTAAGGTATTACCAGCCAGTGATGACATGGTATGACTTTACAGAGAAACACCATTCTGACCAACAAACCATCCTTTTGTATGTAACCCCACAATATTTTGTGTCTTTCTATACTTTCTTCCATTACAATTTTCTTACTCAGAGAAATGTTGCTTTAATTAATGTACTTATTTATTGCCAGTCCTGCGGCATGAATGCAAGGCCTGAGCACTGTCCTTGAACTTTCTCAAGGCTAGTGCCCCATCATTTGAGCCACAGCACAATTTCTGGCTTTTTCTGTGTAGATGGTACCAAGGAATCAAATCCAGGGCTTCGTGCATGCTATGCAAGTTTTCTACCACTTACCACTGGCCCTGACAGACATATTAAAGCTGTTGTTGATAAGCAGCATTCTTCACAATTGAGATGAAACTACTGTATTTCCTCTTATTCTGTTAGTAATGTTGGCTGCAGAGAATTTTCACTGTTGGTCTCCAAGCAAGAATTTCAAAGTGGATCCTTTGACCTAAGTTAATTATAAAATAAATATTCTTCTTTTTAGCACCCTCTTGGCCAGTGGAGACTGAGTAACAGGAAACCACACCCCTAAGATCCACCACGGTGTCTCTCAGAGTCTCCTCTTATCAGAAGAATATTATTCCATTGTCCCCCAAGATGCTTTCTTCCAAAATGAATAAACTCAATTCCTTTCATCTTTCTTCTTGGAGGTTTTCTCTCCCTTGCTTCTATCATATTCTCTTTGTAGAAGTCTAGAAATAAAAGGCCATGATAACAATCTACCTGACCAAATGGGAAAGCTATAAATGGAAAAAAATAATGTATCTTCTTTATGTCTCAATACTAAATGAGGAATTTATTTTAACTTTGAGAAAATAGAAGCTCAAAAAGTTGTATAGCTTGGTATTTATATCTTAGTTTATTTTTGTTCTTCTAGCCCAAAGTTCACACTTGTTCTATTGTTAGTGCCGTGCGATATGTAATTTTCGAGGAAGAGTTAGATGGTTTGAAGTCTGTCCTTGTTGACCTTCTGTGGGTAACCAAATGGTTTATTTACTGTGCAAGAATAGATCAGAGACAGTTAGTCCTCATTAAAGCCTGTTAGCTCAATAAAAGTATAATAATAATTTTTTTTAATCTGATGGCAGTGGAAGTAAGGAAAGAAATCAAAATATATTAGCCTGCTAATGTGCTAGCACACTCTAATGAAGACAAAGTAAATTCTTCTGGCCAAAGGTCACTGATAACTTGAACCTTTTGTGTTCCCATAGCAGTTTGTAACCAAAGAAAGTCCTTGAGAACCTGGAAGGCCCGACTTATTTGTGATAATATGGAACAGAGTTAAATAACACTGTAAATCTTACATAACCAAGGAATGATATAGAAGCTCCATTTAAATTACATTGTTACTCATTTTTTCTTTATCAAAACAGACCACCCTGAGCCCTTCCATTTCAGCTTATCCATTGCAACATTATGTCATTACCTACATTCTATTGCTTAAAAAACAACTCAAAAGTAGTATAGACACAGGGATAGATCCTCAAAGAGACACACAAACTTTTAACAATCGTCTCCTTTCTGTGTGAAATATGTGAGTAGAAGGAATTGAGGAAATGTGTCCTTTTAAACTGGGATCTACAATTTTTAGGTTATGTCCTACAATACTGTTTAGATTTTTTTCCAAGTGAAAATATAGCAATGTATAATTTTGTGTAAGTTTAAAAAAATAATATAATGCACTAAGTCGTTTTTTTTTAAATCACTTACAATGAATGTCTACTAGTTCTTAAAAGTCCATGGTTTGGGTGAACCTTTTACATAAAAGCAGCATTGTTTTAATCCTGTACATTTGGGTTTTCTTTTCTAAAAGACCTTGATGGAAGTTGAACATAAATAAAAGTATTTCCCAAGTACCCACATTTTCAGTAGTAAGAGCCATATTCATAGAAGTTGCAGGAAAAACAATTATCACAGATATCAGGCAAACTGAACCATAAGAAATAAAAGAATAGAAAATCTGGACATATGATTTATTTGTTCTGTTCATAATAGCAACCTGCTTAAAATTTCAAACCTGGGTCTGTCAAATTCATATGTTCAATATCAGGATTTACAGCCTTTTTTTCCCTTCAGAATATACCATTGTAACTATCTTAAAACACGATCTAATAAAAATGAAATTTGGGTAGCCACTACCATAGCATTGCACTGATGTCATCATGCCATGAAAAGAATAAACAAATTTCCATCTATAACTCAGGACAGTTTCTTGTCACAACAGTGTAGCAGGAATTCTATACAACACTGAAGACATCTAAAGGTCAAGTCATTGACTGGCAGAGTTTTTGGCCTGTTTAGTTATTTTCCTGTTCAGCAGTAGGCTTTTCCTCAGGTGGCATCCCTCTTGGAACCACCAGATGTGATATTGTCCCCAGTCAACTAGAGAGAAGGACAAAGGAACTTGCAAGAAATAGCATGGAAAACAGGAAAAGGGATACAGACATTTTCTTCACGCTATCTTATCAAGTCAGCCTCTGACAAAGACAATTCCTTTAAGGATGCTTATGTGCTATCTTATTCAGGTAGATTTCTTTATGGTTTGGAGATGGTTTTATTTGAATGCTGTCTTAGATTATAAGGTTTTTGAAGTCAGAGGACATATTATAAGTTAAAAATATTTGAGGACCCTGAAAGATTATTGTAATATATTCAAAAGAAACAATTGTAAAAAAAAAAGTTTCTCTTGTCATAAGGGTTTTATACCATAGTATTGACACAGTACTAGTATTTGTTAAGGTTTCATTTATGCTCATTTAGTTAATATCTTACAAATTCTCAGTCATCTTATCAATACATAAGCAGGATTTAGCATCATTAATCATGTCTTCCTATTTGGAACATTCTTTTCCTTTGGCTCTCAGAGCATCACAATTTCTTTTTTTTTCCATTTCTCTCACACAATCGTGTGTGTGTGTGTGTGTGTGTGTGTGTGTGTGTGTGTGTGTTCAATTGTATGTTTGGTGCACAGCACAGCTACTAAAGATTACACATTATGGATTCAATATTTTTTTTAAAAAAATCTGCCTTTACTTGCATGCTGTTACATTCTGTATTGTTTATTTATATCTTATTTAAAACCCAAAGTTTTCTACCCCAGTCTCCTTCTCTTCTTCCAGCATTTGCTTTGGAAAGCAGTACTGGTAACTCCATGCTACGGAGCTTGAGAGACTTTATCATATCTCTACAGTCATCATTAGAACTTTATGAGTCTTTATCAGATCTTCACAGCTCAGGTATTTTTCTCATTGAGTTTAAACGTAATAATGTCTAACATGGATTATGAAATAATTCAGCTTGTCTTTCTGCTTTTACCCTTTTACTTCACTCGGTTTAATTCCAGCAGGGTAGTGAGTGAGAATAACTTTTAAAAAATCATATGAAATCACTCTTCAGCTCAACATCTTTCTGTAAATTCTTTCTTAACCAGAAAACAGTCTTGTTGATAGATGATATGTAACTAGGTTTTTTTTTCTGTAAGAAATGGAGTAGAAAGGAAGTAGGAAATAAAACTTTTAGAGATATTGAAATTGAGGTTAATAAAAGTGACTTTTTGGCAGGTGACAATGGGTCACACATGTAATCCTTGCTACATGAAAGCAGAAATTTGAAAATCTCTGTCCAAAGCCAGGCTAGGCAGGAAATTGTGTGAGCCTCTTATTTCCAATTAATCACAGAAAAAATCAGAATGGCACAGTGACTCAAGTGGTAGAGTGCTAACTTTAAGCAAAAGGAGTTCAGGGACAGTGCTCAGGCTCAGAGTTCAAACCCAAGGACTAGCAACAATAAAATGAAATATAATAAATAAGTGATCTTATACTTCTTCACCATAACAATTTAAAGGACTGAGCCACTTTAAACAGAAAATAGATGGAAAATAAAATATAATTGTCGCTTTCCTTGTATAAGTAATCTTTACAGGACTAGCCAGGTAACTAAGACTTATCTATATTTTCTTCTTTCTGCTTTTAGTGGATAGGGTTGAAAGTTGAAACATACTTCCTATGGGATCACACAGCTAAGAACTGTATTTCCTCTCTCTAATTAATTCATTGTTACAAGACCAGTGGCGTTTGCTGTCACTTCCTTCCTCTTCCTTTCACAGTAGAAGTACTACTAAAACAAAGACAAAAACTTAATAGAGCTGTGTGCTAAAGATTTTTTTCCTACTTCAATACTTGTCAAGGCAGAGCCTTGAGTATATGAGATATAATTTAAGTATAAATAATTCTGGGAACCAACCTTTCTTCAATAGTCCTAAAGAAAACAACTATTGTCTGTTCTCTTCAAATAGATTTGTTTACAACTTCCTTTTCATAATAAAACAACATGGAATTCAATTTCCCACTTCTACTTAATTGTCATTACTATGCACATAATTCACACTAACTCATGAATAATGCTTTTCGCCTTCAGCATTTCTCTGTAAATTTTGCTCTCACTCATCTTCTCTACCTGCATTTTGCTTTATTTTAATGACAATAATGATGTGTGGTTTTTGATATCAATAACAAATGGCTTTCAGTGGTACTAACTGATCGTTTTTGTCTTTCTGAAGGGAAGCTTAGCTTAGTAACAAGCAAGTTGAAAATGCCATATTAACAAAAAATTCTATTTATGAATTTATGAAATATAAATCTCTTTCCCTGGTTATCACTTTTACTGCCAACAACAACTGAGCCACAAGGGACCTCGATTCTGATAAGTAAGCTGGTCAAACAGCCTCTGTCTAGAAAATCTCATTAAGCACATTAGAGTAGATGAAAAGATTTTCACTGCATTTTCTCACTCAGACTAAAATGAGGATGAGCTCTGGATGACCAAGATACATGCATATAATCCTAGCTACTCTGGAGGCTGAAACCTGAGGATCATGGTTTAAGGCTACTTCAGGCATGAAAGTTTATGAGATTCTTTTCTCCAACTAATCAGCAAAAAGCAGGCTGGAGGCCTGGCTACAGTGGTAGAGATCTACCTGTGAGCAAGTAAACCAAGGGAGTACAAGGCCTGAGTTTAAGCCACTGCAGTAGAAAAGAACAAAGTCAGCCTAAAAATTAGACTGATGATCAGTAAGGTCTGTGAAAAATGCTGGGGTGTGAGGTGGATATGTGACGATTCGCAAAAATTATAGTGAAAAAATTATAGTGACACACCCTAATCTGTGCAATTAATATGTGGCAAGATTTAAAAGAATGGATTTAAAACTCAGAAAATATAATCTGGTATCAAAGTATTTTCACCATTTGCCAGCATCATAAACGCACTGGGATTATCCTGTCACAAAAACGTAATCCAAAACTTGTGAATGCATTCTAGAAAACAGAAGTGGATCTTTCTTTTTCCTACACTTTCTAGCGGTGGTTTTGTATGGAATGATTCCATTGTTTCTCCTTTAATCTTGATACACTGAAAAAAAAAACCCCTGTATGTCTAGAATTAGCCCATTTCATTCACAATTGCACCATAGCCCATTTCATTCACAATTGCACCAATTACTTAAAAGTGTCATTTATATACAAACCCTGCAGCTATATTGGTGCAGCTGGAACTTAATTTAATCCATTTACTTATGTGTTCAATTAGCATTCAGTGAACAACCTAAAGTGTCCATCCTTTCTGCAGGTGTCTTGAAGTAGTCAAAGAATCTGAGCCATCTGAACAATCCTAGCAAGGATAGATGACAGAAGCCACAAAGTATTGGAAAATAGATACTTAAAACATGTCATTGCCACCTGCAGTAAGATAATCCCTAGCATTACAGAAATGATACACTGTTTTCAGAAAGAATGCATAGGCTCAGAAAGAATATGTATAGTAATTATTGTTCCAAAGGCTTATGTTAGTGTTTGAGAATACACACACACACACACACACACACACACACACACAACACACAACACACACACACACACACATCAAAATCCTGTTTATGGTATTACTAAATATAGATAATATGAGCTACATTTTTTGCCTCTTGTAGTCCCAGCTAAGTAACAGGGTGTAGTAGATGAAACATTAGCACTTAGCCTGGCCAATCAGCCCCCTCTACAGATGGACTGTTTCTGAAGAAAGCTCTCCTGCTGCAGCTCCAGTGGCAGGCTCAGAGGGATGGAGCACACACATCACTGGAAAATGTTCCGGTTTTTATGTACAGGACTTCATCTGAACAGATGGTAACAAAAAGACCACTCTGCAGAGTAGTTTATGTTTGTAAATCTAGAGAGGGAAATTCAGACTCCCTGGATTCAGAACCTAAATTAATCAATGGTAGTATCCCTGAAACTTGGCCATCATCAGGCTAGATAGAAACAAGCCATGACAGACAGTGTTCCAAACACTTTGATGTTCAGGTGCAGGAAAGTTGATACAGCTAACATTGTACCATGACTTCTCTGGACTGTGCATCCAGACATTCTCAGAAAAGTTATTGGTTGTTGTCAAAGCTCCCTAGCTGAACAACTATACAACAATACAGATGTAATGATGAAAATCATACTGAATTTCAAAAACTGATTACTGTACCATAATAGACACCCAGTAGATACTTTTTATATTGTTAATTTTTTATATTGTTTGGCATTGCACAGTTTGAATGAATGGACTTGTGCTTTCTAGGCAAGTGCTCGATCATTTGAGCTTACCTCTGGTCTTTTTGTTGGGGTTACTTTTGAGACAGGGTCTCATCTATACCACAATCTTCCTGTTCATGTTTTCAAATAAAGCTGGGATGACAAGTGTGTACCAAGGAGCCCAGCTATTGGTTGAGATGGGTTTTGGTGGAGCCAATCTCAAATTGCAGGCTCTCATTTCCATAGAAGCAAGGGAGGAGCCATTGTGTCTGGCAAAACAGTCGCACTGAGAATTTAATCCTATCATATTCACATTCTTGGGTACAAGACATAATTTCCAAACATACTGTCACTAAATTATAATACATCTAACTAAAAACAGTGAGAATGAATGTGAGGATTAGAAATACATGAGTAGAGCACTCAGCAATTCATTAAATTCCATTTTTGTGCACTCATCCAGGACACACATCCACAAATATAAAACACAAAATGCATAATGAACACTTTCACTTTTATTGCTTTAACATATGTGATTTAATCATTACTTCTTAATGAACTACAAGGTGCAATGATTTGAAATGAAAGTAAAATAAAATCCTACTACATAACTTCAAAACAAACCCAGTGTTACCCATGTGAATTAATGCAAATGAAAATACCATTTTAAAATGTCAATTAATTCAATTAAACACAGCAGGCATGCAGAAATCTCAAACCAAGAACATTTGGGCTTCTGTGTCAATGTCATAGAGCATTAAAGAACTCTTTCTATTCTGGATAATTCATACTTTTTATTGATTAAGGACATTGACTTTAAAATAAATATGAATCAGAGAGAATGATGGTGATGTTTGTCAAATTTTTTTCCAAATCAAACAAGAAAGTGTCTTCTAATTACCCATTATATTGATGGGCAATCCGTTACCTAATTCTATCTCAGCACATCTGGGCAAACTGTACAAGCAAAGGAACTGAAACAACCCAGATGTCATTCAACTTAAATTCTCAGCATAGTCCTGCAAGAAACATCGTTATTATAAATCCATGACTTCTATTTCATCCCAGACTATCTTAAAGTTGCCTTCACGTTGAATCAAAATTTGCATTTAACCTGAAGTCCACTCACAAAATTTAAGCTGTTAAGTCATTGTGAAAGGGCAAAAAGTAAGTGATAATCTTTGTCAAGCGAATATAGGAAGAAAAACCATCATATTGTCTTTTAAGGAATTTTATTTGAAGAGTCTGTGCTATGAAAGAAAAAAATTAAAAAGCTACCAAAGGTAGCACAGCTTACCCCTGTAAAAACATTTGTGGAAATTCCCTTCATCTCCATGGATACACTTATCTCAGTGCATAAGTGTAAAGAGTTTTGGTGGCATATGATTTAACAATCAATGGAACATTTTCTGGAGAATGTTTGATATCAATTTTATATTTATTACCTCTTGTAGAAGCGTAGTTGTGTTTAAGTGCGAGCCTGAAATAACAGGTTAGACTTATTCTTTGCATTAAATGTTAATACTCTAATCCATATCCAGTGCTAAAAGCCCAAGGAAAGGAGATCCATGAGTCTACGTTGGCCTCTCAATGTGTTAAGTCCTATGTTTAAGAGAGCTGTAGACAAGGTTTCTAGAAATTAGAGATTCTTAATGGAGGAATTCCCTTCAGAAAGAATTCTTTATCCTATAGTTTAGGACAGGGGCCATCATCATGACCAGAAGGAATAAAATTTCCAAATAACGTATAAGGCAAGGACGCATTTTAGCTATAACATAAGAAGTGTCAGAATGTCATTTAATTCTTCAGAGCCAAAAGTGTAACAGCCTGTCCTATAATATGGATCCTTCAGAAACCTCAGAGAAGTTCCATAAAACAAAAGTAAAGGCCTAGATTTCCCAGTAAGCAGGCATATGGGTTGTCTGTCTTTTGCCCTTTAATGAAAGTCCTCTTTATAGAAGCAAGTTTGCTATTTTGTGAATTAGCTTAAAAAACAAGGCATTTTTTTTATTCTTTCAATGATGCTTGGTCAATTCTCTCTTGGAATCCATAATTTCAAATACACAGACACATCTCAGCAATAAGAAACTATAGAAATGGTGCCCTGATTTTCACCAACCAAGGTTGAGCATGGGTTCATATGGGCACCTTCCATTTAAGCTTATTATCCCTGAAAATAAGCAGAGTTTGTCCTGGGTGATCAATCCTCTTCATTCAGATCACCCAATCAAAGGAGGGATGAGATTATGTAGCTATTTAAATCGGATAACACACACATGCCTTGAATGTTGTAGAATTATAGACTAATTATATATTTTTAAAGGTTTTCATTTTTTACTCTACTTCAGTAAACCAGTCAGAATTTGAAAGAGCATATCTGACAAACTCACTTATGTTCTCAGAAGTCTGGTTGGTGTGGTGGTTAAAAGATCAGAATCTTAAGTATAAGAAACCTGGTTCTAAAGCCAATGGGACTTTGAAAGTGATTCCAGTACTGTCTAATCTTCAGTGTCCTTTACTGTAGGATGGAACTGATAATGTATTACACCCTGAGGTTACTGAGAGTGCTAAGTGAGCTAATAAGTACATATTTATTATGGAGGTGAAATAGGGTAAAGGTCATTGTTTGCACTCCTGGTGGATCTTTGGAACCTAGAACTGTGTTAAGAACGTTGTAGTAACAGATAGTTCCTGGGTAGATGTGAAATAGATGCATGTGTGACTATCCTGATACTGGAAAGAGCTTCACCCAGCATCCATGAAGAATGGCTGATTTTTTTCTTCAATTTAAAAAACAGTATTACTAAATCATCCTCAGGCTGCAGATGCAGATTCTCCTTTGCCTCAAACATTACCAAACCATCAATAATCAAAGGCTAATATCTTATTCACCCCTTAAATTCTCCCTCAGATGGAGCCTATCTAATCTTCATCAAATCAGTGGCATACCACTTCATCTCCTCCCATTATCCCATCAAAAAAGTTACAGTGTGGCAACTACCCTTTATATTTCTCCTCTTCCTCTGGCAATTTCTATTCATCTCCCTTCACAAATACTCAGTCTTCACTCTTGTTTTACTCCCTCCCTTCCCATACTCTTATTCAAATTAAGTCCACATTCTTAGTTCCTACACACCAACTTGCCTTAAAGCATTCTGCATCCAGGGGTCATCTTGTGCACTCACAAAGTACGTTTACCCAGTCCACAGACAGTTTGCCTCATTGAAGGATGCTGTTCCTATAGGGTTCCATGTACAGAGAGTTGTGTAGTCACTGTAAGTACCTTCTTTGAAGTGTTCAGAAATGGATTGGAGGGGTCAGGAGTTTAGCCTAGTGGTAGAGTGCTTGCCTAGCATGCACAAAGACCAGGTTTTGATTCCTTGGTACCACATACATAGAAAAATCTGGAAGTGATGCTGTGGCTCAAGTGGTAGAGCTCTAGCCTTGATAAAACCCAAGGAGAGTGCTCAGGCCCTGAGTTCAAGCCAGGGCTGGCAAAAAAATGGATTGAAGGCACTCTGCTGAAATATTCCTATGTAAATGAACTAAGGTGCTTAACCCTTCTATATTTTCTCTTAATAGAAAATAAGTTCCAGATCAAACTGGTAAAAAATAAGAACCATTAAAATTTTAAATTCTATTTTCCATTTCTCTTTCAAAAGTCTAGGAGAATGCTAATAGCCTTGATTAGGACCAGCTAATGTATTTATATCAACTTTGAAGATAATTTTTGTATTCCTTTGTGATTTTACTTAGAAAGCCCAAACAAAAACCCTTAAACTCAACTCATAGAACACTAAACATATTATAGTGATATAAGGATATAGAGAGAGACACATAGGAAGAAGTAGAATTTACTTCTGGATAAATGTTATTTCTAGGTATGTGAAATTCAGATGGCTTTCATGTTAAGTTGGAGATATTTTCCTAGTTTACTTTAGTAATTATTAAAGTAATACAAGATGTATTCTTTTTTGTCAGTCTTGGGGCTTGAACTCAGAACCTGGGTGCTGTCCCTGGTAGGCTAGCACTCAACCACTTTGAACCACAGTGCCACTTTCAGTTTTCTGGTGGTTAATTGGAGGTAAGGGTTTTATAGACTTTCTTGCCTAGGCTGGCTTTGAACTGTGATCCTCTGATCTCAGCCTCCCAAGTAGCTAGGATTCTAGGAAGGAGCCGTCAGTGCCTGGTTAGATATATATTTGAATTGATTCCCCTTAAATTTTCTGGAAGTTCTAATTCCAGTCACCTCGGTATCATACAGAGGAGGGCGGTATCAATGAGAATCACAATCCTTTGCACAGGAATATAAGACCAAAATGTATAAAAAATTATTCAGGGGAACACAAAGGAAATATCTGGCTTGAAATTGAAATAATACTTTCAAATGACTAAAGTTCTAAACAAAACCCACATTCGTTGCAGGACCAATTATTTCGTAGATGAGAAATGGGAAAGATTGGATGAGGTCAAATGAACATTAAGATTTTCTAAATCAGATTAATGATTTTTGCCTATGTTGTTCCAGGAGCTGATAAGGTCTTTCAGGGAAAATTCTTTTCTCCCTAGATTTTTAAGTAGATGTTCCTACATGAAAAAGGGTTGTGCTACAGTTACTCTAATCTTAGAAAAGAAAGGAATGGCAGAATTTTAACCAAAGAGACTTTTCAGATGACTTAATTACCCAAAAAGCTCTGAAAGTAGACTACTCTGAGTTTCTGAGTTATCCAATTCCATCTTCACTGCTTTGCTTTACAGGGTAATAAAGAATATAGAATATAGAAAGCAGTTGTTTTCAGCTCCTAAGAAAAACTCAAGCAATCCACCATTTGAGAATTAAACAGTTCACTCTAATAGAAGGAAGTTAACATTTCCTTCAGAACTGCTAAGATCATAACACCATTAATAACACCATTAATAAAATGAATAACATGATTAATAAAATCATATTCCCCTCATAATTAATAGCATGGTTCTTTACTCATCAAAGACAGTTTTGTACATGTGAGCAGGTACAACTGTAATATTAGTATTCTACAGGAGCAAAAGTGAGTAGTGTTAACAAAACCTTATGAATCAAAATCCTGTGACTGAGACAAAGCAAAGCTAAACTCCTTACAGAAAATCCAGCATGTAAAGGAGAGGGAGGAGAGAGAGAGAGAATAAGACAGCATAGTAGACTCTGGGACTATTATGAAGTCCATTATGAACTCAACTATGGATGAGCACAGTTATTGGAGTTATAAAAAGACCCCAATGATTTTTTATTTAAAAGTGTTATTAAAATCAGTCTGGCCTCATTGCCATTAACTCTGCTTTATAGTTCAATGATACAATTCACAGAGTTATATTTTACTCAATGCCAAAAGGTCTTTCAAACTGTCCTTTCCTTTTAATTATAATTGCAAACAGATATAAATGGATTCTTAAGAGTCATACAGAACTCCTTGCACTTCAGTTCTCATAAAATCACACTGGGATGCATTTCATTGTTTCATTTTCCCAACAGATAACTCTTCTTCCCGTGCATTCTCATGGACCTGAACTCAAAAGTTGAGAATTTGCTACATAGAATCCTGAAAGATATGTATACCTGCAATGTCAAAGCTCACTGCAACATCTGTACGGTCCCAAAGCAATTTGAAAGAGAAAGACTGACCTGTAAAATCCTGTGAGTGGCTTGATTGCTCAAACTTGGTAAATTGAGACAATGGTGAAGATTTTTACTATGGCAAAAAATTACATACTTCCCCCAGGTTCAGTGTCAGAAAAAGTTGTGTAGAGAAAGTGTGAAGATGATTTGACAAAGTCATGAGCTCACATCAATATTTCAATTCCCAATAAAAAGAGAGGATGTCTTCAAACTATTATAGATAACCTGACCCGCTGTATCTCCTGCTTTGATTTGGGAATGGATACAAGTAAGTCACTGCGATAGAACAAGCTAAATGACACATGAAGGATTCCTTCATTCAACAAGAAAATATTGATCAACAGCTATTTGCTGTGAGAACATGACAATGACTCCATTCCAAGTACACATTGCCTAAATTGGCTTAGTCCCCAATGTGTTGTTACATTATATGTGTGTTCACACTGAAACCTGGTGTAATTCCAGAACTAAGCAATGGTTTAAAAAATAAAGCCACGTGGTTAGCCAGGGATTTGATAATATGGGCACTAGAACAGAATAGTGGTATCAGTAGATTTGTCTTCCCCTAAATTCATTCATGACTTGTACTGGATGGATTTTCTTCTTTGCAGAGCCTCGTCTGACAGCTGCATAGGTTTCTTCTGGCTTCTCTCTTTTAATTAAGGGTTTCTTTGCGGGAGCCTTCATTCTCCACATCACTATGGGGTGCCGGGGCCCTGCAGGACTCTGGATCCGGATGATCTTGGTGGAGGCTATATAGGACATTTTTACTGTTTGCACTACAGCATTCATTAGATTTTTGGCTGCTTGGATCAGTGAGGTGACGCTGTCCAGCTGTAGGGATGAGAAAAAAAAGAAGAGCTACTGTTCAAGATGAAGAAGGGAAATATAAAGTGGTGTCAAGCTGTAGAGGTAGGAAAAGGCCATTTTAACCTAGAAGTGAATGAGTTAATTCTCATTTTATGCTTATACATAATCACCCACAGCATTCATGCCATTCTTTTGATAAACTACGTACTGTGTAATGTCATGTTCCATAATTTAATATTCTCTGCAATATTACCAATAACATTTGGCAGCTACACATATACACATCTTTCTAATTATGGAAGCCATAAATGTAAAACTAGCATAAGTGGCCACTAATGTTAAAAGTTTTGCAGGACACTTAGAGTTCTTAAATCTGTAAGATCTCTGTCTCTCTTTCTCCCTCTCTCCTCTCTCTCTCTCTCTCTCTCTCTCTCATTTATTCTAGCATGAAGTGTTAACATAATTTACCAAAACTTTATAGTGTGAGGACTAAATTAATTTTGAAGTTTGATGAACTTCAGTAAAAAGTTAAGCAGTCTCCATTTTGTAAAGTTCTGAGAAATCCCCTAACTGCCTCTTCTCAGGAGAACTGTCAGATGCTCCATCAGTTGTTTACTCAGACAGCTAGCAAGGACATTCAAAGGTCATCTCTTGGACTGCAGCTGTGTCCCACAGCTAGCAAGGTCACCTAAGACTAAACTTCTGTGGGAAACCATAGCGTAAGAAACTGAGGCATGTCTCCATGTAAAAGTTAACTAAAACATAAGACTGTGAGAATGAAAACTAAAATTTGTTTATTCTGTACTATAAAAGCTGTGCTAATTCTGTACCGGGGCCTCCAAACGTCACTGGTTTCTAAGGTGCGGGGGACCAACTTCGAGCTTGCTAATAAATGGCTCTTTGTTACTTGCATTGGTCGTGGACTCTGGTGGTGTTGTTGGGCACAACAATAGTCAAGTAAAACTTTCAGATCTCCCATTTTGTAATTTAGAGAACTGATTTAAAAACCCTTATTCTAAATTCTTCAGTGATTAAATAGAAAAAAAATGTGTATAAAAGAAAAAGTATGACATGTAAATTAACTAGCCCAGTGCCAAAGAGTTTACTGGTAATAAATATCATCTTTTTTATTATCTATGAAGACTGATTACTCATGTAAGGATGGAGATTTTGCCCTGCCTGAAACTCTTTATTTTTCTAGATTCTGCATGAAAACAATCTCAGGGAATGATATTCCAAGAATCTTGCAGTATACCTCAGAGCTGAGTGGAGTTCTCTCATTTTTATACAACCATTTTCTCTTCCCTTGTTTCAGTCTGGCAGACTGTCATTTTCAGCCTACTTGAACTGGAAGATGTGCCTCCACTGTCACCCTTCTCATGTGTGCTGTCAGGGTTGAGACTCACTGTTTCTGTAGTTACTGAAACCCATCTGCGGCTACCTGGCCTGGAAATCTATACTTTTGCTGTTCTGGAAGTCTCATTTCACATCAGAATAAATGAGAGAAGCCAAGCAATGAATGGATGTGCCTGGGGCAGTGGTCTAGCTAGTAGCTTCCTAGGAAGAAAATTTAATTAGCTCTATATGAGCCAAACCTGAAACCCTTGAGCAGGTATTAGAAAAAAAAAAGAAAAAGAAAAAGTAAAAACAGCCAACCAAACAGACAAAAGAAGCAAAAACCTATAATTTTAAAAGCAGTAATATTTGGCAACTACACATGTAGCTTTCACTTATTGAAGCCAGAAATGTGAAACTTGTAAATGAAGCAGACAGGTCCAATATTTTACAAATATGAAATAGGATTTTATGAACTGCTCACATGTGAAATGCAAGACACTTAGAGTTTCTAAATCTATACACAGTTTAATAAATACTAAGTTGTGATCAGGATAGCATACTTAGTTACTAAATCACTAAACTGACAGTTTGCAAGCTAAAATGTCCGCTTCAATAATGAATAGGGTTTGTTAAAAAATTAATTAATACAAAAACTTCCTGAAGCCCTGTTCTACTCAGAAAGGGTTTTCAATTCGTGAATTTTACCAAAAGAAGGAACAAGTTTTCCAAAAGATGGAATAGTCTTTGAGGCTTTTTGGAGAGGGCATCTGTCATACATGAGAGTATTAGATTCTTCAGGAGGATTCTTTAACCCTATGAACTCTTTCACAATATTAGATCCTAGGGATAACCTGTCAGTCAGGATTTCACTGATATCTCTAGATTTCTCACTCTAAAATATATCTTCTCTTCCCTTTGTTTTAATACTATAATCTTATCCTTGATACATTGATACATTGTTTTGATTTCATCTCCTTTTGGCTTTTCCACGCTAGTACTATTGATAAACCACCAAGGGAGAATATTCAAGTTCGGTCTGGACTTGCAAAAAGGAAAATGGCTTCTTTTCTCTCTCCAGTCACTACCTGTGCCATTGTGATCTATTCTGCTGATTTCTGACAATCCTTTTATTGTAAAATCCCAAATGACAATAGTAAAATCTTCTTCTCTGTGTGATTCAGAAAAAAAATAACAGGCCAATTACCCCTCTAGGAGAGCATGAAGACTACTTTTGTAGACAGATTAGGACAATTGCTCAAAGAACACTGTTATTTTTATGAGGGGGACTGAAAGGACATGTTAAGAAGATCACCGAGGTCTAAGAACTCTGAGTGCTAAGATGTATAACTCTCAGCTATTAGTCAAATCACAAGCCACACAAGCAGTAGGCTTGCTAATGATCAGGAATTGTGTTCAATGTCCAGGCTGCAGCAAAGGTCTAGACTTAGACAATAGACTATGGGCAATTTAGTGTCTGCCAAAAACTTATTAAATAGTTTTACTTGAATTGAAAAGATCCCTTAAGAAAAGGATTTACCAGAGTCCTCTGTGGAAAGACATAGATGATTGTGAGTGAGATGTACTATTTTGGGCTTTGTTTTCCACTTAGGGACATTTCTAGGTGAATAGTAAGAGATCATGTCCAATAAATTATTATTCTAATAATGGGGCTTGACATTTTTATGAATGCTATGTTTATCTGAATTCAAGACCCTTACTCAATAAGTGTTGTAACCCACACAAGCACAATACTTAAAAGGCACATGTTTGGATTTTTGGTTCAAAGAATAAAGGCAGTTTATAATAATTGTGGTTATCTATTGTATTCTGTTGAACATGATAGCACACCTATGATGAACCTACTATTATTATCTTCTTTTTTATAGTTGAGGAAACAAAAATGGAAGAATTAGTAAATTATTCAAGGTACACACACAACTAGTAAATGTTCAGTTTTGAAATTTGAATAAAGGCAGTTTAGATACACTTAATGGTTTGCTCAGTATACAGCCTTGCCCTCACAATATTAACGCAGAGTCTAATATTTTAAAATCGCTTCTAAGAAAATTCATCTTAACTTTCTAGTACATACCAGTACCAGGAACAAAAACGATATTTCATATTTCACTGGCCAAGGTATTTACTTATTAAGATAGTAGTTTGAACTAGCATTGTTGGTTCACACCTAGAATCCTAGATACCAATGAGGCTGAGATTTCAGGATTGTGGTTCAAAGCCAGGTAAAGTATATTATTTCTCTTTTTTTAAAGATTTAAAGATTAACATTGATTCTTACATCATATTTTAAATGTTATGTTTAACAAATGAGTATTGAAGAAGGGATTATCTATATACAATCACTAGCACATAGATTTTAGACCATAATTAAAACTAAGCTGAGGGTTTGTATGGCATAGATACATATCAATCTATTTCTAATTAACCAGCAAAAAGCCAGAAGTGAAGGTTTGGATTTAGTAGTAGAGTGTCAGCTTTGAGTAAAAAGGCAAGGCACTGAGTTCAATCCCCAGTACATATACAAAAGCAACAACAAAAAACAAAACAAATCAAAAAAACAAAACAAAAAAAGGGATGTATGAAAATGTTTATTTTGTATTAATTTCTTTTTTGTTGTTGTTTTTTTTTAATTTTTTTATTGTAATTAGTAAAAGAGTTACATGATATTTGCCAGATAGAAGGTGCATTAATTCACATACATTGATACCCTTTCACATGTCTTAGTACCCATTTCCCTCCCCCCCACACACCCCCCACCCATCTTGGTTTTCCCCCCTTCCTTAACAAATTTCAAATATCCAAATACAAATAAATTCAATATATCAGATAACAAAGTGAGATACTACACCAATATGAAATAACCAAGGGACAGCAAAGGAGATGAGAGACAACATAGTACATTAAGGACAACAATCATTCATTATATGGTTTTTGTTTCAATATCCTGGAGGTCCTTTCAATTAGCTTCACATTATATGTCCTTATGTATCAAGATTTTGCTCTATTGCAAATCTCTGCTAGTAGAGCCCAAGGTTTCTACTGATTATGACAAATGAGGGAAACCATTGAGCCTAAGTTCCTTTGAGTCTGGCTTACTTCACTTAATATGATTTTTTTCTAAGTCTTTCCATTTCCTAACAAATGGGGCGATGTCATTTTTTCTGACAGCAGCATAGAATTCCATTGTGTACAAATACCACAACTTGTTGATCCACTCATCAACTGAGGGACATCTAGGTTGGTTCCATATCTTTGCTATGGTGAATAGTGCTGCAATGAACATTGTTGTGCTAGTGGATTTAGTATGCCCTAGATTCTGGATGGTTGGGTAAATGCCAAGTAGTGGAATTGCTGGGTCACAGGAGAGCTCTATGTTTAGTCATTTGAGGAACTGCCATACTGCTTTCCATAGTGGTTGAACGAGTTTGCACTCCCACCAACAGTGTAGTAGGGATTCCTCCTGGCCACATCCCCTCCAGCATCTGTTGTTATTAGTTTTCTTGATCCTGGCCATTCTAACTGGAAGGAGGTGAAATCTTAGACTTGTTTTGATTTGTATACCTTTAATGACCAGAGATGTCGAGCATTTCTTCATGTGTCTATAGGCCATTCTTCTTTCTTCTTCAGAGAAGATTCTCTTTAAGTCTTTGGCCCATCTGTTGATGGGATGGTTGTTTCTTTCGAGTATAGTTTTGGAGTGATTCAATTTTTTGAGCTGTTTGTTTGCCTTAGTTTTGCAACACAGACCAGCATATGGTTCTCTGAGTATTTTTTCTTATAACTGTTTCAGTTTTCAAGTCCCCACCTAAATCCTTTGGAAATGAGATTACAATAGATTATATTAAAGGGCATTTGTGTATGTGTGGTCAGTTAATTACACAAAGTAACAATTTCTACAGAGAAATAATGACCCATGTGGTCTTTGCACCTAACTGTGGGCTTTCTACCATGCATTTAGTTGTATTTCTAGACTTATCTAATTATTGCATTGGTGTACTACAAAAATGTTTAAATAACTTATTCTTTTAGAAAAAGTACATTAACAAATTCACTGTTTTTAGGATATATACTCTGTGCTTCTTTGGAGGCACTAATTTTATCACAATACTTCTTTAACATATTCTTTTATTTTTGAGTTGATTTTTTTGAAAGATGGCCTCTGGTAAAAATCTCCCTTTTCAGATTTATTCAAATATGCTAAAGAGCCAGTCTGGCTTAACAAGAAAAATCCAATAAAAAGCTTTCTTAAAGCTAGTTATATGGTGTTACACCACCAAATTGGAGTTGTCAAGCTCATAATTAAATGAGGGAGAAAGCAGGTCTTCTTTTGACCATGAAAAGTTTTTCCAGTGAACCTACAATATGCTTCCACAGAACATGAAAAGAAAGCAAAAAAGGACAACTTTATTTGATAGGAGTAAAAACAATGTATATATTAACTAAAATCTGAACACTTCCAAGGACCAGATGTGAAATGAAATTTGACATTTATTCAGTTGTAATCTTCTCCTGTCAAAAAAAGCATTTTCTAAGTAAATTCTCCTCTCCCCCCACATCCCAATGTAGATACTCTACACCAAAAACATGTGTATGTTGCTTTAAAATGCAATACTCTTAAACATAATACCCATTCAATTCAGAGTACCCATAGCTACCCAGAATGTATTTTGATTTTGTTTGGAAGAGCCAGTTATAAAAAAAATATACAGATTGATCAAGTTTCGCCCACCCCTGTCTTAACCATAATGACAAATAGTAAGCTGAAAAGCTAATTTTCTGTATTAATCATTTCCTTAAATACCCTCTTCAAGAGGTGTTAAGATCTTCTCTCCCAGGAAGATTTTATCGAAGTGGACTGGGTTTCAAATAATTCTCCTAGCCCAGCATCAGGGTTTGAAGCTTTATTGTTGCTTTTCTCAGGCAGCAGTCATAACCTTACAGTCATGTTCAATCTGGCATTTTAACCATGTCACAAAGTCAATGGGCTAAGAGAGGAAAAAAAAAAGGAGGGGCTGGGAGTTTGGCCTAGTGGTAAAGTGCTTGTCTAGCATGCACGAAAACCCAGGTTTGATTCCTTAGTACCACATATATGGAAAAAGCCAAAAGTGCTTCCTGGCTCAAGCGGCAGAGCTCTAGCCTTGAGAAGAAGCCCAAGGATAGTGCCCTGGCCCTGAGTTCAAGTTCCAGGAATGGCAATCAATCAATCAATCAATCAATAGAAAAAATAATTAGAAAAAAGGACTGGTCCCCTTCTGTGATCTGACACTGGTCTATCATAATCAAGTTCTTCTTAAGAACTTGTTTAGTATGTATTTACATGCAATACTTTATATATTATAGATTTATTGTATACATGTTAAATATATAACCAATACATTAATTTGATAGTTAACTTTGTATTTCTGGTTTCATCCAAATTATGTTTACAAGATCAATTTTAATTCCTTTTCTTACTATGTTGTTGCATAAAATACCATATGGTAGTTTTTACAGGCGTGGTGGCTCACAGCTGTAATCCTAGAAACTCAGGAGGCTGAGATCTGAGGATCAAGGTTAAAAGCCAGCCAAGGCACTAAAGAACATGAGACTCTTATCTCCAATTAATCACTAGAAAATGGGAAGTAGGGCTGTGACTCAAGGGGTAGGGCAGTAACCTTGAGCTGAAAAGCTCAGGGACAGCACCAAGTTCCAGAGTTCAAGCCCCATGACCTACAAAAAAGTAGGAAATTTGGTATTATGTTATACATTTTTCAGTTGAACAAATCTATAGCATGGCATTATACTTGACAAGGCAATTACTGAGTTATGAGGATACAATCTTTAGTTTTTTTTCAGATACTCCTGATAAAAAGAGTTCTACTGTCCTAGATTTTCCTGCACAAGTGCTTCAGTTGACATTTCATCCACATTTTTGTCTGTTTTTCCATTTTGGATTATATATTATATATATTCATATATTTCAGTTCTGGCTGCCTTTGTATGATTACTTCTTGGCCCACTAAGTACTCTACCATTTCTGTCACACATTAGTCCTTCCTATATTAGTTGTAGTAAAGATTGGGTTTCCCACTTACTTTTCTAGACTGGCGTTGAATCTTGACCTACCTTTCTGCCTCATGAGTAGATGAGATTATAGACATGTACTACAATGTTCAGCCCTCATGATGTTTTAATGAGTTATCTGTTAAATACTTGAACCCAATTGTAAACTTATTTATTTCTTTCTCTACCCCAGCTATAAATTGCTTTGTATATCTCGAAGTGTTGTATTACATAAGGTGTATAAGTTGCCAATCTTTTCTTCTAATCTAAATTTCTACTTTTTTTAGTATTTCAAAAAGTACATATTTTTTAATTAATTGAGTCTAAATTACAATTTTTCTTTTCTTATGTGCAATAACTTTGTGGTCTTCCTGAGAATATTTTTACTACTAGAAGGAAGGCAAAGATTTACTTTATGGTTTGGGGTTTTTTTTTTGAGACATTTGAGGTTTTAGATTTGTTTTTAAAATTATATTTAACTTTGTGTTGATGTTTTCTTATTGAGTGATCTAGATTATATTTTTTATTATAAATGCCCAATTGTTCAATCACCATTTGGTCAAATTTTTTAAAAAAAAATTACCTTGAAATTGCTATCAAAATCAAATTGACCATAAGCATTTAGGTCTATTTTTGGAGTTTCTAGATTCTCTTTTGTGTATCTGTCTTTATTCATGTACCAAAAAATCACACTAATATCATTTTCTCTGAGGAGAGTTCCTAGGCATGGATGGGCCCTACTCTTTATATCCCACCAGATAATCTATATTGCATTTCACACTAAGAGTCATGTAGACAAAGACTACTTATTATTTATTTGATTTTTTAAAAATTACTTTACCTGGACCAAGGAGATAATTGTCACATGAATAAATGAAATGGAATTTTATCTATATAGATTATAGAACTATTAGAGCAGAAAAATATGCAAAAATATTTTCAAAAGGTAGACAGGACTTCAACTAACCTTTTGTGTTCTGCCATGAGACAGTGATTTTCAGATATTTATACCCAAAGTTTATCTACTAGGAAGTTGTTGATCTCCTAAAAGCAAATCTTAATCATATATTATTTATATACATAAGTATGTTGAAACATACTTTTTAATAAATTCTTACAAGGGAATTGGGGAAAAAACCATGAGAAGGGGTATCAATGTGCAAGTAGTAATGCACCTACTACCTGAAGAATGTAACTGTAACCCCTCTATATATTATCCTGACAATAAAATATAATAAATAAAATAAGCACAGAAAGAAAGAAATCTTTACATTCCTGCCTCTCATTGGGCCTGGTTACCATCCCAGCTACATAGAAAGGTCAGACCTGCCAAGAGGATTGTAATCGGAAACTATAGGAGCAAAAAAATTCTAATAACCAATAAGAGGCCAGACATTATTTTCTGGCAGAGTAAAATAACATTGTTGTTGGATTTGTCTTCCAAACTTATATTCTCTATACTAGGAGACTTTGTTTTAATAAAGAATTCTGAAATTTAAAAAGATACATACATAAGAAATGGGTCTAATTGTAAGAACGAAATTTATGTTTTGTAATACATAACTTAGGTTTGAACCCCAGATACCTAAGCGTTACATAAGCAACTTGAGAAGAAATGAATTACATTATTTGAGCCCCAGGTTTCTTTTCAGTAGCATTACTGTAAAGGAAGCACATTTTTGTGTAGTTGTGAGAATTTGCTGCCTTCTTAAAAAGTAAAATTTTTAAGGTGAATCTGCTAATAATACAATGCCAAATTACTGGTATTTCAGTGCAACTAGAGTGATGACAATTTCTATTATTGAAATTTTAGCAACATCTTAATAACAGCTCTTCAAAATTAGAAGTGAGTTAGGTGCTTGTGACTCATGCCATTGCCTACATTGCCTTTGGGATGTATGGTGTCTCCCATCATCAGATTTGACGTGTACATTGCCTGGCCACCAGGCTGCTACAGCCTGTAAGGATTACTAGTATGTACTCTGTCAGTTGAAATCAAGAATAAGAAGCAACAATATTACCTCCTAGTATTATTGATCCTTACTAAAGGCAGAAATCAAAGGGGGGTAGGTAACAAGATCAAATAGTCCTTAGAAAATTTCCCAACAAGAAGCCTAGAGCAAGAGGGCTGTGATCTCAGGTATGAGTCCTGGGATATGCCAGGTATAAAGAAATGCACCTTAAGGAAAACAAAGTATCTTAAAGATGATTGTCTTCTATTTCTTTCAGGCAAAAATTAAAAATATTAAAGCTTTGCATTTGAGAGAATATGAAGGGTTAGAGAATTATCTGCAATGGGGAAATAAGCAAAAGTTCCCTGAATTTAGTTTCTTTTCAAGTCAAAAATTTCTTCAAGCATGCCTACAGTGCCTTATAAAACACAAAACAACCTTCCAGAGTCTTTCTGTGGATAAGCACAGCTGTCTCCGAGGCGAGGGGATGAGGTTCACATACATTTCAGAGCAGCTGGTAGTTGCCCTTCCAGCTGCTTGGAAAATGAGAAACTTTTTTGGCACCACGCCCCAACCCCAAAGCAGTAGGCATCTGAGCAAATCCTCAGATGCTGGAGTTGAGCAGGCAGTAGAAACATGAAGCCATATGTGTTTTAATCACTCTGATCTTTGTCTTTGTGTAAATTCAAAAAATAAAGCCCATAGTGTTAGTTGAGTGACTGTGTAAGGGAGCAGAGAGGGAGGATGTACAAATGCTGGGTTAAGAATTGGAGTTCTGGAGACAAGCCTGCCTAAATCCAGAGTCTTTCTCTGGGCATGCTTATTTGTCTATAAAATGTAAACAACAACCATCACCTTACAGAATAAATATAAGGATGGGATTCAATAATCCAGATTAAGAACATACACTGGTTAACAATGTCATCTGCATGACAACCATTGACCAAGCATGGAAAACCAACAGCTTCCTTTTGCAATTGCAATCACAGACATTGAGTGAGACAAGATGACATGGTATTTGCTTTTCATGTGTGTCAAGAATTGCAAATATGATCTAGAAACCTAATAGTATCCTTTGAGGCAGACATTGTTTTTCTCACTTACCAGGTAAAATATCTAAGATACTTACTAGAAAGGCTACTGGCACAGTTCATGTGGGAAAGGCCCTGACTATATCAGGAACACAGTCCTGAGTTCAAACCTCTTTAGAACCCAGTTTTGGGGGAAATATACCTAACAATAGTTTTGAAAACTGCAAAGTGTGTGTGTGTGTGTGTGTGTGTGTGTGTGTGAAAGAGAGAGAGAGACAGAGACAGAGAGAGAGAGACAGAGAGAGAGAGACAGAGAGAGAGAGAGACAGAGACAGAGAGAGAGACAGAGAGAGCGAGCTTAATTCATATGTTTAGGATTTTCTATTCTGTTCTCAGTCTCCCCTTCGAATTTGAACCACCACAGGTTCCACAAATGTAATAATATAATAACAGCACAGGTATGATCATGAAGGCAGAATGAGGTTTTCTGGTTGGTTTGAATGTAGGGGACCAGACAATTGATACATTTCAATTACAGTAGCCATCATTTGACAGTAATCATAATTGTTCAAACACTGAAATTGGAAAATAAGTTACTGATTTTCTTCACAAGTTAGAATACCTGGGAGTTTATTCCTCTGATTACATCAGTTCATTCCCATGTACTCTGATCTACTCTCTGGAATGAAAGGAAAAGGGGTAAAGTTTAAACCAAGCAATCAATTTGGAAGCCAAACTTATTAATATAGTCTTCAGTGAAATGTGCCTCTTCAGAAGAAATATGTTATGAATCTGACTATATCACAGCAAGAAAAATGAAAACAACATGTTTGAGATATTTTCCTCTAGAATTCAGAGACAAAGATTAATTAATAAATCAGCAGACTACTGGAGAAGCAAATGGTCCAAGTTTAAAACTTCTCTGTGCCATCTGTTCTTTGAGTGACTTTGGGTGATTAATTTCTTGGTTCCTTAGAGTCTTTGTCTGAAATATAAGTATAGTAATTGTGTTTTGTTAATAAAATTGGCATCACACACACATGTGCGCGGGCACACACACATACATTTATGTGTATATACGTGTGTATACTAAACCTTTGGACTAGTGTCTGATACATTTTATCTTCTAGACATTCATTATAAGTGCCTCCAATATTGCCTGCATGACTCAGCCGGATGCTCTGAACTACTCTGAAATGTAAACCCATTTCTTCAACTCTGTGATCACTTCGTTAACACAAATCAACAACTCTGTATGAACTATGGGCATAGCCTCCCATTCATTTCCTGGGAATTATCTCCTTCTAAAAATGACTTCCAAATTATCTTCCTAAAATGTTGATAATTGTTTTACTTTATGTTTCTGTTTTAGAGACTTTTAGTGCAGTATGAATGACCATGGGATAAATTCTAGCATATTCAACATGTGATATTTCCAAGTGAGTGGGCAAAACCTTATTTTTCTGTTTTGTTCTTTTCTGGAGGCATACAAAGATAATAAACATGTCACCATGACTTTGTTTAGGGTGTTTCTTTCCTCATACATGTCACATTCCTTCACCAAGATTCAGCTCACTTATCTCAGGAATTCTTCAGTGAAATAGTGAAGACTAGAGTCCTCCAGTGGTGTACACACACACACACACACACACACACACACCACACATACACACACACCACACACACACACACACACACACACACACTTTAATTGTAACGCTAACAAAGGTGACTCACTGTGTCCTCAGCCTGTCCATCAGGGAAACAGGTGTAAAACTCAAGGGCTAAGAACAAACCAACTCTAATTGTATTTGGTTGTTGGCTTCCATTTACACAGTGACTACACAGTTTGAAAGATTGTAGAAAATGAAATCCTTTTCCTTTGATTCTTCAGATAGGGTAAGTCATGGCATTTTATAAGCTTACAATAAATAGAATAATAAAAGTAGACTAGTCAAAATAAGACAGAAAATGTAAGTACCAAATGAATCAAATCAAGTCCAGACTTATTGCCTACTATTGAAAGAGAAAAAAAAGTAAAGAAAAAGAGGAAAGTCTCCACTGGCTCATGCCTGTAATCCTATTTACTCAGGAGGATGAGAGCTGGAGATTGTAGCCCATAGCCAGCTCAGACAGAAAAACCCATTCGAATCTTGTCTCCAATTAACCATCAAAAAGCCAGAAGTAGAATTGTGGCTTAAGTGCTACAGTACAATGCTAGCCTTAAGCAATATAATTCAGGGACAGTGCCCACATCCTGAGTTCAAGCCTCAGAACCAACACAAACCAACTAATACAAAAACCATAAACTAGCTTCTCGAGTTTTGCTTTGTGTGAAATCAAAAGCATTCAAAAAGAGAGAAGCCACTGATTCAATGATTCAAATGCTACGTGAATGTCTTTTAAATACTGTTAAGGTATATATTGGTTAATAAATGTTGGAGTACAGGCACATAAAATTATTCCTGAGGGAAATCTGAAAAATGAATAATCTTCTGAATTAAGTAATTCTCATCCTTGGACCTTTGATTGCATTAAAACAGGATTCTAAAGCTTTATTTATTTTCCTAACTTGGATGTTTAAGAAGGTTTCATAAGTCATCTGAAAGGAAGCAGCAGAATTGTTAACCTACTACCATCAAGATGAGAATATATAAGTATATCATCTTTCTTTAACAGGATCGGGATTCTTACTCATCTGTCAATTGGATGATGCAAAAACACAGCTATGTCAAGAATCAGCTCATCCCATCTCTCAACTTGACCCTGTCGACTGGAGTGAAGGAGGCAGAAAGGTTATTTGAGGCTGAAAGGGGATTGGCTAGAGGACTGACAGAGGACGTCTGATTTATTTTCTTTCTCTTCCTTGAATTTTCCAAAGACTGGCCACTAATGTTCTCTCTGGATCTCAGCCCCGAATTTATTGAACCTTTGTGTCTGAGCCAATTTACCCATCCTTTTTATTATTCTACACGCTGTAATCTGAAACCAGTTTGGGCTGGAGGTATTACAGCCTTATAAGGCATCTTGGGCAGGGACCTTTCTGACTTTACCCCTCATCCTGTCATAGGTATACTCAGCTGTCCTCTGCTGACTCTCCCGGTTATGTCTTAATTTATAATCTGCATCTAGAAATAGTGCAGCAGAGTAGAAAGATATCATCACTCACAAGGCCAAGAGGCTCAAGGTTCAGTGTTCACTTCGGGTACTAAACACTTTTCTTCCATTCTTTGAGTTCGAGATGTTTTGTGTGCAGTAGACAGGTTGGACTAAATTGTGGATGAGATGCCTTCTAGATCTACAATGATGAGAATCTTAATTACAGTAGGCCATTAGTTACTCGTGGTTGCAAAGAGTGCACTGTTGAGAAACCACAATGGATGCTCAAACTGCACAGAGTTCTGTACACTAGTATGACCCAAGTTTAGGGCTACCATAGGGATACAATATCCACAGGGGGCATGCCACATTATTGTCCCAATAATGGTGTGATGATTACATAACTGAATACAATATATTTGTTTATATCCACAAATTTATGGTTCCAAAGAGACTGGCAATGACTAACAAAAACTGAACGCTCAGGAAGTCCTGATGGTATTTGATGAATTTTTCCTAATATCACTCAACTTCCATTAAAGAAGTGCCACTTTAAAATAAATCTAAACATTTTGTTTTATCACTTAAATCAAGCAGATGAACTTCTGATAGCCTCTCATTTAGGCACCATTTGCTTTTTAGGAGGCATGGTCTTTATGTAGTTCTGGGAAACAAAACAGCAGATCACACAATAATTTAAACCTAACTAGCTTGTATGGAAGCTTCTTCACAGCAAATTACCATACAGTGCATTTAATCTTTTCTTCAGTTATGTGATTCTGGAGTTTTACTTCAGGGCCTCATGCATGTTAGGACATGACTGTTATTGTTGAGCGTACCACTGGCTATACATTTTTTTTTGCCAGTCCTGGCTTGAACTCAGGTCAGGACCTGAGCATTGTCCTTGGGCTTTCTCAAGGCTAGAGGCTCTGCTACTTGAGCCACAGTACCACTCCCAGGTTTTTTTTTTACATATGTAGTACCAAGGAATCAAACCCAGGTCATCTTGCATGCCAGGCAAGCACTCTACCAACTAGGCCAACTCCCAGCCGCGCCATACTTTTGTTGGTTACCCTTCAAACAGGGTGTTATGACTGTATCTGCCTGTTTTGACCTCAAACCATAGCTCTAATGCTCTCAGATTCCAGAGCAGCTGAATTACAAGCATGAGTCCCGGATTCCAATCCCAAGGATATATACATATATATATATATATATACCATCTATATGATATTACACATATATGATATCATATATCATATTCTATACATATGATATTCTATATAATTTCTCATTTCATTTTATTTTTGTCAGTCATAGGACTGGACCCTACCCCTTGAGCATCAGCACCACTTCTGGATTTATAGAGGTTAATTGGAGATAAGAGGCTCACCGACTTTAGTGTAGTGCCCGTAGTGGCTTTGAACCGCAATACTTAGATTTCAGCCTCCTGAGTAGCTAGGATTAAAGGCGTGAGCCACTGCATCTAGCTTTCTTAATTTTGACTGCACTTGTTTAAAACCATGTTTGACAAGCCTACCTAGGGGAGGGAGGGTGGTTACTGTACTTTCTCTCTGAGTTTTCCGACAGAGATTTTAAAATTACAACAAATTCCAGCTAGAAGCTACTGATTCCTTGAATCCTCATGTTGGATTCCTTAAAATATGCAAACTTAATATTTGTTGCACGTTCCTTTGATTTAATAGAGATTTTGAGGAATAATTCATACTAATATCTCTGGCAGTCCCTGCAAATTGACCTTGCCCAAATCTACTATAATTCTGAGAATGAGTCTTGTCCTCTAAGGCTGCCATCCCTGGGGTTAACGTTCTAAACTCTCAATGAACAAGTAAAAATATCATATAGACATATTTACCTTAAGCTCTCAAACCACCATTTCTATACATTTTATTATATAAATAAGTGAGGATTCACTGAAATGTGATTATTTTAAGAACAAATTTTATTTTTTCCTAAGAACATTATTTGAAACAAACTACAATATGGTGGCATCTTGGATAAAAGTAACCTGAATACAAACACATTTAAATTTGACTTGGCATGTGTGCTTAGCTAACTGCTCTACCACTTGCATAACTCTAAGCCTGTATTTTCTCTGGTTATTCTGGAGATGGAACCTAGATGACTATCTTCCCCAAGCTGTGTTTGAATCATGGTCCTCCAGAATTGTGAATCATGAGTAGTTAAAGTACTATTCTACATTATTCCAAACTAAGTGGAAGTTTAGAAGCTATCTAAGGTTTAATCATTGATCCATAAATAGGTTTGTAAAACTTGCAATGGTTTAAACACAAACATACATACACATACACACACACACACACAGAACACATGCACAGGCATATGCATGTACCCCCCCATATATATCCATGTATACACACAGACATACAGACACATACATACACACACATGAGTGTTCTTTCTTATCTTAATCAACTTTTCACATTCACTCCCTGTCATATAAAATATTTAAGTCATTGTGACCAAAAACTCCTTGATAATCGTTATTATTTATTTTACATTTATCATCTCAAAAATATGCATTCTTAATACATTTAATTTGGCAACAAACCAAACAAATCTTATATATATATATATATATAATTAAAGCCCACTTATAGGTAGGGAAATGGAGGTTAATGAATTCTTTCCAAGATCACAAATCTAATTAAACCTTAGAGAGAACATTTACATAGTAAAAATATAAGCAGTGCTTATTACTTACTAAATATCACTCAATAGTAATTTATATCATTTAACCATCATATATCTAAACTTGGTGGTGGTACAATTGGCAATCCTGTTTTACAGATGAAGCACAAAAATGGTTGGTTACAAACCTTATGAAGAACAGGAAGCACATCCATACAAGCTGGACTCACAGTCCATGTGCCAAGCAAGGCAAATTCACATTCCCACTCAAACTACCTAAGACAAACTTAGATCATCTATCTCTCTATCATCTTTTTCTATCACTCCTCTCTCTCTTCCCCCCCTCTCTCCTCCTTTCCCTCCCTCTCTCTTTCCCTCCACCTCCTCTCCGGCCAACTCACATCCTCACCCTCTCTACCAACCTAACACCAACTTACATCTATCTCCTCTCTGTCTAGCCAAGTGCATATTTCTCTATACATAATCATCTTTATAACAGCATACATAATGGCACTTCCCATAGCAGGATGTTTGGAACACAGAAGCTCACCAACTCGTTCCCATGCAGAAAATAAAGAAAGAGACTATATCTTTGCTATTAGCCAAGCAAGGGAAGTGCAATGTGCTATTGAAATGCCAATGAATACATCTGGATTACAGGTTTGTATAAAGGAGACAGCCACACATCATGAAGACATAAACCCTGGGTTCAGCTCTAAGTTCACAATGTTACTCTTGATACCTGTTAATTAGTTCACTGTCCCTCCCTTTCTGCATTTCACTAACTTTATTACATTGACTGTAGTCTTTATGTTCCCAAATACGATTGTGATAGGTATTACAAAAAGGACATTAGCACAAAGTAATCCAATATAAGCTAAGTAAATTCCTTACATGTGAGCCAGTAGATAAAATGGCTAGGAATAAAAGCTTTGTAGTCAGAAGAGAAATGCAGTAAGTCTTAGCTCAATTGCATACTAATTATGTAAACTCAGGGATCAATTAATTTTTTCCATATGTTCTAACTAATAATAATAACAGCTTTCATAATGTTGTTTAAAAATTGATTACAATGGGGGTGGGGGAGATGGAAATGGGGACCAAGACATGAGAAAAGGTATCAATGTATGTGAATTAATGCACCTTCTATCTGGCAAATATAATGTAACCCTTCTATTAATTACAATAAAAATATATGAAAAAATCGATTACCATAGGGTCGGGAGTTTGGCTTAGAGGTAGAGTGCTTGCCTAGCATGCATGAAGACCAGGGTTCAATTCCTTGGTACCACATACATAGAAAAAAGCCAGAAGTGGTGCTGAGGCTCAAGTGGTAGAGCTCTAGCTTTGAGAAAATCCAAGGACAGTGCTTAGGCCCTGAGCCCAAGCACAGGACTGGCAAAAATAAAATAAAATAAAAATTGATTACAATAATGCATGTAGAGAACTTGAAGCATTCTCTAGTAAATATATATATGTGTGTATATATATATATGTATATCATATAACCCTTATTTGACCATTAGTGCTAATAGCTGCTTTAATACACATTGTGATATAGCTCCTTGGAAGATGATGTCACCCAGAGGATAGCTAAGGTACAGATGTCATGCTGATAGAAGTCCTAATGGAAAAGAATACTTTCCCTGAAATAATTTAAGAGGAAAAACAACTCCCAGAGAAGGGATCTCTCCTTGCTTTCACCCAACAACGTTGCTGAGTGGATGGAGCATGTGCCTCCATTCTCACTCCCATACTCGCTCACATCCTGGCTCACAGACCCATAGACAATGCATCAGGCCTCAAAGATATATGCATAATTGACAGACACAGGATTGTGGTTTCATCTCTTTGAACATCAGACACGTGTTTACAAAGCACATTGTGAGCTTTGAAATCATCATCATCATCATCATCATCATCATCATCATCATTATCATCATCATCAAGTAACCAAATGTGTTTCCTGCTTAAAATGGGCATGCATAATGATTAAAGCTTCAGGAGATATAAGCCATCACTTGTATAAAATGGAGTTGTATATGTGCACGCCACATGAGCTGGTGAAAAGATAAAAAGGTGACCATGATGACAGTTCTATGCCCTGAAGAAAATCACTCCAGTATGTATTCCTACAACTGTTACAACACCAGCATTTTCTTTTAACTGTAGTATTTAAATAAATCAGCCAGACAGGTTGAATCTTTCTAAATAAGGACCCAGAAACACAACAAATCAAAGAAAGTCTCGATAAGTAGGACTATATTAAACTGCAGAGCTTCTGTATGGCAAAGGACATAGCTAGCAAACTAACTAGAAAGCCTACAGAGTGGGAGAAGGTCTTCACTATCCATACAACAGACAAAGGCCTCATATCTAGAATATATCAACAGCTCAAAAAATTAAATCACTCCAAAACTAATCTCCAAAGAAACAACTATCCCATTCATTGCAGGACTATTTACCATAGGAAAGATATGGAACCAACCCAGATGTCCCTCACTTGATGAGTGGATCAACAAGATGTGGTATTTGTACACAATGGAATTCTATGCTGCTGTCAGAAAGAACAACATTGCCCCATTTGTTAGGAAATGGAAAGACTTAGAAAAAATAATATTAAGTGAAGTAAGCCAGACTCAAAGGAACTTAGGCTCAATGGTTTCCCTCATTTGTCATAATCAGTAGAAACCTTGGGCTCTACTAGCAGAGATTTGCAATAGAGCAAAACCTTCATACATAAGGCCATATAGTATGTTGCTAAATGAAAGGACCTCTAGGATACAGAAACATAAGCCATATAATGAATGATTGTTGTCCTTAAGGTACTATGTTATCTCTCAGCTCTTTTGCTGTCCCTTGGTTATCTCATATTGTTACAGTATCTCACTTTGTTATCTGATATATTGGATATATTTGTATTTGGTTATTTGAAATTGGATAGAAAAGGGGGAAAAACAAGATGGGGGTGGGGGGAGGGTAATGGGGACCAAGACATGTGAAAGGGAATCAATGTATGGGAATTAATGCACCTTCTATCTGGAAAATATCATGTAACCCTTTTATTAATTACAATAAAAAATATCAAAAAAAAACTTAAAGAGAGTCTTCTCTGAAGAAGAAAGAAGAATGGCCTATGGACACATGAAGAAATGCTCGACATCTCTGGTAAAAGAAAAGCAAATCAAAACAACTCTAAGATTCCACCTCACTCCAGTTAGAATGGCCAGGATCAAGAAAACTAATAACAGATGCTGGAGGGGATGTGGCCAGGAGGAATCCCTACTACACTGTTGGTGGGAGTGCAAACTTATTCAACGACTATGGAAAGCAGTATGGTAGTTCCTCAAAAGATTAAACATAGAGCTCCCCTATGACCCAGCAATTCCACTACTTGGCATTTACTCAACCATCCAGAAACAAGGGCATACTGAATCCACTAGCACAATGATGTTCATTGCAGAACTATTTACTATAGCAAAGATATGGAACCAACCCAGATGCCCCTCAGTTAACAAGTGAATCAACAAGATGTGGTATTTACACACAATGGAATTCTATGCTGCTCTAAGAAAGAACAACATTGCCCCTTTTGTAAGGAAATGGAAAGACTTAGAAAAAAATCATATTAAGTGAAGTAAGCCAGACAGACTCAAAGGAACACAGGATCAATGGTTTCCCTCATTTGTCATAATCAGAAGAAAGCTTGGGCTCTCTTAGCGGTGCTTTACAGCAGAGCAAAACCTAGCAACATAAGGCCATATGGTATGACACTAAATGAAAGGACCTGCAGGATATAAAAACAAAAGCCATATAATGAGTGATTGTTGTCCTTAATGTACTATGTTATCTCTCATCTCTTTTGCTGTCCCTTGGTTATCTCATATTGTTACAGTATTTCACCTTGTTATCTGATATATTGCATATATGTTTATTTGGTTATTTGAAATAGGATAGGCAAGTGGGGAATATAAGATGAGGGGCAGGGGCAGGGGGAGGGAAATGGGGACCAAGACATGAGAAAGGGTATCAATGTATGTGAAGTAATGTACCTTCCATCTGGCGAAAGTAATGTAACCCTTCTATTAATTAAAATAAAAATATTTGAAAAAAACAAACCAGCCTGGATATCAAGAACCAGTATTTCTCAGTCTGATTGCCCACTCTCTTTTGATATACCATACTAAAGCAAAGACATTTTCACATTATTTAACTGAAATAATCTGGCACACATTAAAAGTAGAAATATTTGTATGGGCACTCTACTTTATTGTCTCTAATACTGTAAATAACTAATTTTCAAATGTGCACTAACCTGAAACATTTTTATCTTTCTTTTCACACATTGTGAATGTAAATCATCCCACTAATTAGTGAAAATAATCAGTGCAACTATTTTTTCACTTTCCAGTGAATAGACAATAGATTTGAATAGATTTTTAACTTATAATATGTTAGTGAAGATCTCTATAGCTTGCAAGACCAAATTAATCGCATGAAAACCTGTCTTTCTGTTTTTCTGGAAAAGAGATCATAAGTAATGCCAACATTTTTGCTATTGAATAAAAAAAGTTAATTTTTTTAAATAAATAGAATGGAGTTAATATATATACACATACTTATAAGACAACAGCTAAAAAGATGCATAGAAGATATAATATCTTGTGTACATTATGGTTTAAAGGTTATACTTTATTATGTGTTATCTATAAGTTGTAAAATCAAGCACAAATGAATCTTTCTCAGAATGATGAATTTATACATGTACGGGTGTAGATACATATCAATTATGTGCATATATATACATGTATATATTACTTATGCTATAATACTTGTAGACATGTCTTCAGAAATTGTGGCTAAAGTCATTTTACTGAAAGGCTGGTAAAGGCACTCTTAAATCATCTTGTAGGAATGAGTAGGCAACTTTTCTTGGATTCAAATCACACTACCTAGCATAGACCACAAGCAGTACAGTCATCGCACTGACCCCTCCAAAGAAAAGGGCTCTGGGCTTTGCTCTAGAGATCAATCTGTCACCTTCACCTTTCTTTCCCACACAGTTAATGCCATTAAGCACACTGTGGCATTCACCTGGCATGGCGAGTGTTCCCAGGTGCAGGAGCAGATGCATAATGGGCTATTTGCAAATGCTCCATTCCAAAACCCAGCTGTACGGACCAACATGAGTGAGACAGTGCCAAAGATTTCTCTTCTTCTGATTCCAGTGTAAATGATCATCCAGGGAAGGGAATGACTGTGTCCACTGTGGAAGAGTACAACTTAAAGGAATGGCAAAGTGGGATGTGTAGCACTACCCTTGGACGTTATAAATGGAGGGATTGTGAACCGAGGCTTTCAGCTTATTTGTCCATGCATATTAACCCATGTGGTAAAGCATGTAATGCTTGTTTCAGGGATAAAGGAACTAAATACAGACTCAACAAGAGCTCACATGAGTAATCTAATTATAACTAAGAATACATATGAATATACATAAAAATATGTGGAAACACAGTGACAATACATTTACAATGCAGAAAAGACCTGCACATCTTTGTGGCTAGAAGCTCAAAGAGTTGTTTGCCCAATTGTAATAACTGCTTGGAATTTTTATTTGCTAGTACTGGGCTTGAGCTCAGGGGCCTGAGCACTGTCCTTGGACTTTCTCAAGGCTAGAGCTCTACCACTTGAGCCTCAGCACCAATTCCAGCTTTTTTCTATGTATGTGGTACCGAGGAATTGAACCTGGGTCTTCATGCATGCGAGGCAAAGCACTCTACCCACTAGGCCAAAATCCTGGCCCCTGAAGGCTTAGAATTTTTAAGCAATGCTTGGCCCTGAGACATACATTAGTGAAGTTTGCTTTCATATTACTTTAATGAGTATATGAAGAAATATTTTAGATGCTCTTTCCTGGAAGAAATGGGTTTATATACCTCGTGCAAATTGGGAATGACACTCATCTAAAATGCTGTATTTAAAATTCTATCTTAGGAAAGTGTGAATTGGAAGGGCCATGAGGATGGTCCCAGTGTGACCCAGGCTGGGAATGCTAGCAGCTACAAGGTGTGACCTGGATCCCTGTGCCAGGGAAAGGGGCTGATGTTGCCCATGTCATAGAACCAGTACAGTCCAAGGATGTGCAAGACAATCTTAGCAACGAAGTATTATCAGATCTCTAAATGTCAATACTTCAAAGGAGGAGAGACCCAGGAATCAATCAGGGTACTAAAAAGTCAGCTAGGTACTAAGTCGCTCATGCCTGTAATACTACCTACTTGGGAGGCCGAGAACTGAGGATGCTGGCTTGAATCCAGCCTGAGCAGAAATTTGTGAGACTCTTATCTCCAATTACCACCAAAACCCAGAAGTGGAGGTGTGGTTCAAGTGGTAGAGCATCAGTCTTGAGAAAAAATGCCAAACAAGATTCTTAGAGCCTGAATTTAAGCCCCTGTACCAGTACCAACAAAATAATAATAATAATAATAATATAATTATTATTGCTTTGCCATTATTGTCATTCCAACTTTACTAATCATCATAAGGAAAGTATGAGATTGCATTGATTTTTATTTTCTGGTGAAACATACACACAGAGCTTTTTTGTGTGACTAGTGTATGACTTTCTGAGATGCAACAACAAGCACAGATACAATGTGGAGTAAGGACCAACATTTGCCTCCCCTAACCACTCCATCATGTTTCTTTGCCCACATCTGCCTTCTTTCTGCCATCCGTAGCATCTTTATGGATTTTCAGATCAACAATCTGCTGTTCCATAACATGCAGCTCTTTCCATTTCGATTTCTCGCTTCTTGTTTCTGTGCTTTTCTCCTTGGCTTCCCACTAAGCTCATGAGCATCGGGACGTCTGTGCCTGGCTCTGCTCTTGTCCTTCAGCTGTACTTTCCTAATGGGAGAGCTGGCATCATTCTGCAGTTGTCAAGAACATCTTGTTCACTTTCATGGCCTCTCCTTTCACCTCTGGCTTTGAAGTTCTAAGGTGCAGGTTGTTTAGCACACAAAAGACATTAATTAATCCCATCCTTGCTTCTTGGAGGGTTGATAGCATGCTAATTCTTTTCTCTGGCACTGCAGTAGGCATTCCTTTCAGTTTAAAACCTTGAATCTCTATTTTGAATATTATAGAGATATTTAACAGAAATATGACAATTATTATAAGGAATAAACCTATGAGTGGAGACTACCACATCAAATTCATACTTTTAATTCCATTTCTTTCTTTCTCATGTATACTTATTTTGCATGTGACTCCTCCAGGTGTTTGATCTTGTCTGTCTCTGTGACAACATGAAAAAGATCTATTTTCACAAAGGAAATCGCTTATCTTTGAAAAAATATCACAACAGTCTCAAGAAAGTCATGTCAAATCAATCCCAGAATGATGAACTACATAGAACACCATACTGAGATACATATATCAGCCCTTCTATATTTGCAATTGGCAGATAATGTCTGAAGCATCTAATCTTATTCTCATTTAGGCAGATGAAGCACAATTATAGAAGTACTCTCCTCAAACAAATTATGAAACATAATGCAGCCTTTTATGTTATATACTTTAACATAATCCATCCATTAGTATTGACAAGAATATTTTGGAAGGAACTGGAAAGGGAAAGAGGATAAAAGAGAAAATCAGAAATCCTTAGATGGTAGGGAAGATGAAGTTCATTTTATCATCAAATTTAGTTTATATACATAGATCAAGAAGCAGATGCAACAATTTTAATGTCTAGACAGTGTCCAGGTTTCTTAACAGTTTTCTTATTATCCATTAGTGCTTCAATTTGAGTATAAGTTATGGTCAGGTATTCTTTTTTTTTTTTTTTGCCAGTCCTGGGCTTGAGCTCAGGGCCTGAGCACTGTCCTTGGACTTTCTCAAGGCTAGAGCTCTACCACTTGAGCCTCAGCACCACTTCCAGCTTTTTCTATATATGTGGTACCAAGGAATCGAACCCGGGTCTTTGTGCATGCTAGGCAAGCACTTTAACCACTAGGCCAAACTCCTGGCCCCTGGTGAGGTATTCTTAAAAATTAGAATCATTATGTCATTACTATCAAGGATTAATACTGTATATCATCTGTATTTTATCATTTTGTTCACTGGGATTGTATTTCTTTTCCTGGAAAAGGTCTCTCATGCTAGATATTGTTCTTAACACCCACGCAGTCATCACAACTCTAATATAGAGGGAGTTCAGTCAAAGAGACTTTCAGTAAAAGAGAAGTAAGAACATGAAACATAGATTCTGGTCCTGACTCTAGGATAAAAACTTTTGTAAACTGAGGTTAAATCATAAAAAAGAAACAACCTCTCCTACTTTCTTGCTTGTGAAATGAATTTGTTATAAATTCATGAGAAGGCTCTTTCAAGTGTTATTAAGAGTGGATGCATTGCGTGATACATATTTTCTAGAAATCTCACTCTATATATTTTCCTTTATCCCAAGGAAATTTGTTCTTTGTTGCAATGCAACCAACAAAGGAAACAGCACCACCCCTCCAGATCTATCTATCTATCTATCTATCTATCTATCTATCTATCTATCTATATATCATCTATCTATTTATCTATCTGCCTACACAGATATAGATATATAGATATGCATATATCTATGTAGCACTATCTACATAGATACATATTTCTTTTTTAAGACTGTATTTTATTGTTTATTATAATTAACCACAGCACCACTCCTGGCCTTTTCTGTGTATGTGTTACCAAGGAATCAAACCCAGGGCTGTGTACATGCTAGGCCAGCACTCTAACACTAGGCCACAATCCTAGTACACATATAAGTTGTTTTATTTTATTTTATTTTTGTCAGTCATGGGGCATGAACTCTGGGCCCTGAGCACTATCCCTGAGCTCTTTAGCTCAAGGCTACCACCCTACCCATTGAGCCACAGTGCCACTTTCAGCTTTCTAGTGGATCACTGGAGATAGGAATCTCATAGACTTTAGTGCAGGGGCTGGGCATTTCCTGAGTATCTAAGATTACAATAATGAGCCACAGCTCCACACAACATACATGAGTTTTTAAACCTATTGTCCCCTACTTCATAGGTAGTATATAAACAAACCAACTAAACACCACTCAATACACCGAAATGCACTGGCAAAATGCCCTTGTCCTTCTCTCTCATTTCCCTTCTTCCTCACACATCTTTCTCTTTCATTTCATTTCTTTCTTGACATACTTTTCTTATCTACCTCCTTATTTCTGAAGTCATGATCGATCTCAATAGTTGTTTATCTCTACACAGTGATATTTATGTTACTGTTCCATGTTTCTGATGTCTACAAATAATTTCTGTACAACCAGAAGCCTCATTGATTTTTTTGATACCTTTACAATGCAAGCATATTATCCCACTGTATTATTCTATATTCCCCAGATCACTGAACTTCTATCCCCCGCCCCTCCCCCCGGGCTCTTTTGGTCAGCAGCCCCAGCATTGCTGTACTCTAGCATTTCCAATTGGTGTCCACTGCCCCTTACTGTCTGTTGAATCTGAGTTGAAGTTGGCTGGCACACTTTCAGTCTTGCTAATTTGCCCCTCAACTGTTTAGCTCCATCTATTTATCCAATTTTTAAAATTGTGGCCCTGACACACCTGCCTGAGGGTAAGAGGGTACAATTAAACACATTAAGAGAGATCCACAAGGCTTGGCAATTATATAATTAATGTTTTAAGCACGATTTTTTTAAAGCTTGCTGCCCTAAAAAAATCACATGTGAAGAAAGGTTTATTTTAACAGTTTAAAGCTATTCATTAAAGCCGCTCATTATTTGAACTTCTCTGTTTCAGTCTCTCACTCTTTGTGTGTGTGTGTGTGTGTGTGTGTGTGTGTGTGTGTTCGCGTGTGTGCTAGAATATAACCACACTGAGTTTTTTTCTTTATCTTTTTCCTTTTTTTCTCCCAGTCCTGGGCTTGAACTCAGGGCCTGAGCAGTCCTTGGACTTTCTCCGTGCATGCTGGGCAAGCACTCTACCACTAGGCCAAACTCCCAGCACTGAGTTTTTTTTTATGTAAATCCTTTCCTACTCTATAATAATTTTCCCATTGGACACATAATGATTGCTGAGGATTTATAAGAATGATTTCAGAAATCTCAGTTGTGTTTTTCCTATCTTATTTACATACTTCATTCTACTTTTCATTTACAATATTCCCAACTCAATGTGCCTATGAACTATTGACTACGATTCTTGTAATCACTTAGTCACTGTGTGTTCTGCAGTAGCAAAATTATAAGGGGTAAAAGGGTAAGTAGAGACATGTTCCATGATCTGGACAGATTCCTGGAGCATGAATCAGTTCAGGTTTAAGATGCTGTATCTTGGTCTGCTATCTCAAGTCACTGATGTGAGCTGAGATTACCTTCTCATTCAGCAAAGTTGGAAAGTGATTAAAGATGTGGATATCTTTACATTGTCCAGTTTCTAAAATGTCAAGGGGATAAAGTGCTTGGATCTTCTCCCATTTTATCAAAAGTAAGGTTCACCAACAAGTTCTTCAGATTCCCATTCACTTACCCCAGAATGTGAATCTTAACCCATCTTTATCTTAGCTCAGAAGGAAGGCTTTCTTCACCCCCACCCCCAATCTTTCTCTTAATTCCTCTAACTAGTTTGAGACTTTATGCTATCATTTAGCTTCACATTGCTACATTCTCTTCTGTCTATTCTCTTGTTTTTTAGCTAAGCATCTCCCAACTATAGTTATCGTGCAAAGTATATAAATAAGAATGTTAGCAAAAAAATAAAAGAATAAAACTATTCATGGATTTTATCTGCTTGGACCTCTAGTCAATTAAGTCTTTACATCTCCATTTCTTTCTTTCTGTATGTTTCGGTTTATTTTTCTCTGTGTCTCTGTCTGTCTGTCTGTCTGTCTGTCTCTCTCTCTCTCTCTCTCTCTCTCTCTCTCTCTCTCTCTCTCGCTTCCCTCCCCCTCTGTTTTTCTCTTTTCCACTTCTTATCCCTTCATCTCCAAAGTGCTGACAATTTTAGGCTATGCCACTATCTTTTCTGTAAATGCAAACACAAGACAATTCTCAATGGAAGAAGTTGTTCTTTGTCACATTATTGATTCTGCTTTGAAAATGAGATAAAAATAGATTCTAAGTGCAAAAACCAGTATTCACTGAGATTCAGTCCCTCTACATTTTCTATGCCATTAATAGACATTGAATTATATTAATAGACATTGAATTATATATATGCCTATATATGTCTATAATTAATAGACATTGAATATATATATTATAGATTCAATAATTTAAAAATACTTCAAGGACTTGACTGTGTATGAGTCTGTTTCCTCACTCTTATTGTATCTTTTATATTTAGTTAAGAGTTAGTTAAATGATACCAATGTTAATTAAGAACACATTGGACTGGAAATCTTTAATTTTTCATTCTTTCCTCTTCACCTTTAATATCCAATTAGCTATTAATTTTCACACTCTCACTTCAGATTATGTTTAATAGATATTTTCTTCTAATTTTCTCTTGGACTACTTTAAAAACAAATTGTGAGTGCGTATGTGTGTGTGCGTGTGTGCGTGTACACCGATTTGCATGTGCACACACCTGCGTGCACACTTGTGGTGGGGCTTGAACTCAACTGAGTTTTTTTGCTCATGCATTCTACCATGTGAGCCACAACCCTAGTTCTGGCTTATTTTTTTGTTGCTTTATTGTAGAGTTTCATACATAGACTTCTCTGCTCAGGCTGTCTTCAAACCACAATCCTCTGACATCAGTCTTTTGACTACCTAGGATTACAGAAATGAGCTTACCAGTATCAGAAAAAACAAAAAAAACAAATCCTTTGTAAACAGACTTTATCCACCAGCCCCTCATCTTTCCAATTTGTCATCATAGAATCAAAAGAAGAAAGTAATACTGAGGGCCGGGAGTTTGGCCTAGTGGTTAAAGTGCTTGCCTAGCATGCATGAAGACCCGGGTTCGATTCTTCGGTACCACATACATAGAAAAAAGCCGGAAGTGGTGCTGAGGCTCAAGTGGTAGAGCTCTAGCCTTGAGAAAGTCCAAGGACAGTGCTCAGGCCCTGAGCTCAAGCCCACGAATGGCCAAAAAAAAAAAAAGTTAAAAAAAAAATAAAAAAAAAGAAGAAAGTAATACTGAGAGTATATGATTGCTGTATACTGCATGCATGTAGAGAAATACCACAACGAACCCTGCCAACCCTGCACAATTAATTAGCATTGGCTAATAAGATGTGAGAAAAAATCAACAAAAATATACTGATAGAAATTACATATTTTACAAAATAGTAGTTTACTTACGGACACATTGGTCTATTCATAGCCTTTTCAAACTTATAATCACAATTACCCCTACAAGTCTCTAGGATAAAAGTAGAATATTAAAAATAGTATTTTAACATGATCAGTTTTCATGTATTGTCCACACAGCAATCCATACATGAACAGAACAAGCAGCATGGTCTTCTGTCACATTTCATATCTTTATTTCTTCTTTTTATCTTGGTTGTTGTATTTCTTGAGTTTTTCCTTGTTGCTCTCTTGTAAGTTAGTCATTTGATTCCACTTACTAGGAAATATCCAATTTAGGACCAAGCCAAGAAGGACCTTTTCTTTAGCTCAGGTTGTGTCTTGGTAAAGAAACTGCATGGAGATCTATTAAAATACGCTATTTGTAGATACCACTACTGCATAGTTTATAGCATCATTCTGCTTTTGTTTATATATCTACACCTATATATATATGTAGGTATGTTTTACATGGCTTAATTTTGTTTGCATAGAAGCATTGTAAAATTGGTGCTATAACTCATTTTTATATACCACAGATGTTTTACTATGATTGGTACAGAAAGGGCACCAAATCTATAATAACAGATCTGAGCTAACTACAATTTGGTTTCTTTATGAGTATAACATGAAACATAAGGTTAGGTACTGAAAGTATAAATTATTAATGATAAAAAATTCAATGGTACATTGTAAGAATATATTTTAGTTTTTTATATTACTACTCCATCTTTTTTATCCTAAACCTTAATAATCTTGATGCCAAGAATATATTCTGCCCACTTATTTCATACTTCTTTTCAATCAAGTATACCTGCTAACAGAAATGTTTCATGAACCTCATGTTGGGACACAAATGTTATTTAGTGAATTTTGAGTGGCCGCTAGTTTTGGTAATAAATTTTAATGAGTTCATATGCCTTAGAATTATGCTTGCTAATTTTCAGGAGCTTTCAAACACAATTAATTTAGCAGAGAGAAAGTAAAATGCCTAAGAGCTGCCAGGGTCACACAGAGAGATTAAAGTATGTTTTGGCACACAAAAATAAACTTCATTTTAAAAGCTTTCCAAGATCTACCTGCAAGCAGATAGCAAGAAAGGATGAGAAACAGGGAATGCTCTATTTTTATTGATTTATTTTCTCTAATGGGAATCTATGGGCAAAATGATGAAAAAATATTTGCAATGCCATTCCTCCTTCTGTATAGTGACCCAGACTTTAAGTTGTGAATTATGGACCGTAAATAGCTCCTGTACAAAATGTATGTAAAGTAGATAAAGTTTGTGAACTTGAGTCATCACACTAATAGAAAGGCTTACAAATTCAATTTACACATCTGGAAGAAAGAAATTATGTTTTAGAGTAGTCCATTTCTCATTTAACAATTATATACAGGTTGGTTTTCTATACAAAACAATTTGAATGCCTTGCTTCAGGCAAAACAAGGTATTGTACATATTTCAAAAATCAAGTTAATATATTTGGACCTTTGGAAGCCTCACTAGGGTGAAGAATTAGAAAAAATGGCCAAAAGTATATTTTGCACTCCACATAAATATATATTTTAATATGTTCAAAGAAATATGAAATTAATAAGAAAAAAGACTAGATAGCGAGGGGTTTAAAATTACTATTTTGAAGACATACAATTCATTTTAAATAAATACAAACACATATATATATATTCATCTACTGATTATCCTTGGTTTATGATGATTTGACTTGGAATTTTTCAACATTTAGACTACATGAAAGCAATATATATTCAGTAGAAATGATTCTTCAAAATTTAAATTTTGATCTTTACCTGGGATAGAGTTTATCTTATCAGTCAGCCACGGGAACACAGGGGAAAACAACCAGTAGTTAACAATCTGAATTGTTACCTCTGTTCTTTGGATGTAATCTTTCTATTGAATAATTTTAGCAACACTAGAACAACATAGGCTAACTTATGATTTTCACTGGTTAAATATATTGACTCCATTTTGACCCATGATACTTTCAGCATACTATAGGTTACTCAGGATGGAATCCCATCATAAATTAGGAAATCACTTCATGTATACATTAAAATATGTGTATACATTTAATCTATATGATTCTATTCAAGCATATGTGCATATATGCATTTACATACACACTGTGCTTATATGGTATATGATTGTTTAAAATGCACTTTGCTTTGAAAAATGGAAGGACAGCTGATTTGCACCGATTATATTTGTGGATTTGTTTTTAGAAAATGTATACATTAAGGAAACTGATCTCTATTCTTTTCCTCTGACATTTACTAGAATAGAAAGATAATTTCTGAATTATTCACTTTTGCCTTGTACTCTTCAGTTTCATCACGGGCATAAATCTTTCCAACAGAGCAGAGAAATCACAGGCCTCTGATGGCAAACCCCAGCTTTGACATTGACAAACTTGACCCTGGCAGAGCACTTCAAACTTTCTGAGAAAGTTTCTTAGATCACAGATAAAAAAAGAAACTAATAAATAATCTATCTGGAATGTTATTATGATGACTGAGGTAAAATTAGGACATAAATAAATAGTAAAAGGGTTAACATCATCCCTCTGACTTTAGTGTTGCTTTACTTCTTTGCCTTTGAAGTTGCAGAGCTGTAAATATATTGGTTCAATTGTTTATTAAAGAATTTATTAACTAATTTTTACATCATATTTCAAATGACATATTTAACAAACAAGTATTCAAGAAGAGAATCTCTATAGACAATCACTGGCACTTAGATATTAGAATATAATTAAAATTATGCAAAGGGTTTGTATGTCATAGATACATATAATCTATGTAATAAAACATTATGTCTATAGAGTCATAAGTTTTTATGTCTATGTAGTTGTGTTTATATTTCCAATACCATGTTCATAGCATTGGGTACGCAAATATTGAGTCCTTGTTCTTCTACTGTTTGGATCTAATAGCCACATATTAAGGATACCTTGCGCCTTTTGTTCCTTTGGTCTTGACTTGTCTCACTCAACATGATTCACTCTAGATTCATCCATTTCCCTGCAAATGCCATTATTTTGTCTGTTGGCTATGTAGAATTCCATTGGCCATATATACCACATTTTTTTATCCATTCATCTGCAGTAGGGCATCTGGATTGTTCAATTTTTTTAATTTTAGTTTTTAAATTTGTATTAAATAGCTATGTGAAGAGGTCAAAATTCCATATAATGCATGTTGATCAATGTTATCCCTTCCATATTTTCCTTCCTCAATTCCTCCTTCCATTCCTGTCTTCAAGTTACACAGGTTCAATTTTCACAACATGTACATTAAATATGACTGCATTTGCCTTTCCTCCCTCAATTTAAAAAAACTGTGTTCAGAAGCATAAGTTCCTAGATTGGCACTGTCCTTGGACTTTCTCAAGGCTAGAGCTCTACCACTTGAGCCTCAGCACCACTTCCAGCTTTTTTCTATGCATGTGGTACCAAGGAATCGAACCCGGGTCTTCGTGCATGCCAGGCAAGCACTCTACCACTAGGCCAAACTCCCAGCCCTGTTCATAATGTTTGAGTTTAACTTAAATTTTAAATTTTTTCCATGTACTTTTCAATGTCACTGATAACTGAATTCAATATAAATATCAAATATTACTTTATTACCACTGCTGCTCTAGAGAAATGATGTACAGTTATTAAAAGATGAGTGAAAATGTTTGATATTATTTCTACCATCATAATTTTAAAGCAGCTTGATATGCAAGGCCATGAAAGAATTTATGCAAGTTCCTCCAAATCTATAGTGTTTTATCACATTCCACTTCTACAATTACATGGGGAAATTAAAAAGAAAACCTTGAGACATGAATTTCTACATTATAAAAATGAAGGAATGGGAAATGAGTATAATTAATAACAATAACACAATCATCTTATTAATTCGCAATTCCACACTCATTTACTTTAGAAACATAAGACTGAACTCAGAGCTCCATCTGTATACTTTCTGAAGTCTGAAATCCCTGCTCTAAATTAGCATGCATTTCTTATTCCAGTGGTTTACAGACCCTGATTCTTTAATCCTCAAAAACAATAAAACTGTGTTCTTTCTACTTAATACTTTCAGAAATATCGGGCATATTTCTTGCTAGCTTATATAACATACATCTTTCTACAAACTTCGGATTGAAGTTTCCGTGAAAGGTCTCTCAGTGTAGGCGGGCATGACTAATTGTGCTTAGCCTTGTGAGGCCACGGTGGGGTCAGTTCTGGGTAATACTCACCGCAGACATAATGAGTTCTCCCCCCAGGTTCTGGATCTCAGCTTTAACTTGACTGCAGATTTTCAGTTGGTGGGAATAGAATTTAATCTGTTCCAGATAGGCCAGCAAGTCCTGTTTGCATGATGGATCTGGACACTAAGAGGCATTGGAGATAAAAGGAAAATAGCAAGATAAATTAAGAGGGGTGGAATAAAGGCACTGCGGGTATCTCATGAGGCAGCCATTTTGCCAGGAAGAGCACTTTGTTTCAGGTTGAGCCCTTGTATTCTAATATGATGTATTTCTTGATATGCTACTACCCTCAGACTGATCTGTGTTTTGCAACGTTAGTTATTTCAGATGAGACAAAAAAAATGTTAAAGGAAATTTTAGTCATGAGAAGGTATGTAAAGTAACTGCCCTTATGATGAAGTTAGGAACTTTCAGAATACATTTTAAAGTCCATCACAAACTATTATTATGTAATCATTTCTTCTCCCAAAAGTAGTATTAGAATATTTCTGGACCCCCAGTTCTTCACTGTAATTCCTCTGTTATTTGTATGGGAATATAAGATTTCATCGGTAACAGTTTATTATGGCCTGCTCTATTACTTTCAGCCTTAGTTGCTCTCTTCCAAGGAAATCATTTCTGCCTTAGAAGCTATGATCTAACTGGAGAACAGAACCAGACTACACATGTTTCAGAGCTCAATTTTTGAGCATCATCCTCATGTAGAAAATATCTTAGGCTAGGATCTAATCTGTGATGTTTTCCTATACAATAATTATAGTTTTATACAATTCTTCTCTAAATCAATTATACTATTTTGGGGGTATGATTAATTACACTTTTAATAATTCTTCATCAAATATGAATGTATACATAAAGTGATTTATAAACAGAGATATTCATTGCCACCTGTAATAGCCAAAATAGGAAATAAATACTTTTCAATAAGAGAAGAACTGTGACATTATCTTATAATATATTTACTCATTCACAGGAAAATAATACAATGTTTCTAGTCAAATGCTTGGCAAATATTCTAATTTTTTCAAATCATTATGAAAGTTCATATAAATTTCAAATAAACTACATAAAAATGCCAGTTTCAAACATGCTGAGAAGGGCATTTGATCCATAGAATGACACAGTATTTTCATTTTCTTTGTAAGTTTTCTGTATCTTCTAATGCATGTTTTTTTTATAATTATAAAATATAATTCGCCAAAAAGGAACTAATTCTAAGGACCTCAACTGCAACTGTGCAGTTACCAAGAAACACCATCCCTTTGATATTGACTTGAGACTGACTTCAGGAATCCTAGGTTGCTAATTCACTTGTAGAGAATGGCAAAGGGTTCACAGCAAACTTCCCTATATCCCCCATGTGTATTCTAATGTCTGTTTAGATTACTTGCAAGTGGTAATACAAAGAAAATGACATACAAGTGATTGTTACATTACATTGCTTAAGTGACAAGCAACAAATCAGCACAGAAGCCAAGGTACGCCTGCACCTGTGCAGTTGGCTGAACTGGAGGAAATGGAATTCCTGCACACCAAGGCCTCAACTCTAATAACTTATATGGCATAACTGTTGGACAATTTTCTTCAGTGCTTTTCTCTTTCATGTTGATAACTAATCTAGCCTCCATAGCACCAGGTTAGTTCCACAATGTCAGGATGTGGTTAATTCAAATGCTAAATAAGAGAAATACATGAATCTGTCCTGCAAAAGTTCCATTTGTCTGATCCATGGCCACTGCCAGGTTCATGTATGATAACAATACAAACAGGGCAGGAGATGAGATTCCTAGAGTAACATTTGGATAAGAAATTAATGATAATTATTAAACATCTTGAATGAAATTAAATTTTAGCTAATTAAGAGGAAGAAGAAAAGAGAAAATGTGTTCCTCAAAAGACTAAATATTTATTGTGAAGTAATGCACATTCATTCTATCTAGTGAAAATAATGTAACCCTTCTATTAATTACAATAAAAATATATGGAAAAAATTTTAAGAATGAATGAGGAGGACAAGAAATGGAAATAAAACCAGTTTTTATAGATTTCTAACTATACATCTAAGGCTTACTAAGTTATTCAGGCATGTCATCTTATCCAATTGTCATTAGACATAGGTATTTTGCATATTACCTACAAGAGAGAATTTAAAAGGGCATCTCCTTGTTTTACCTGGACAGGAAATGAGTCTTATTTGGTATTTGTATGAGGGGCTAGGCTAGCTTTTACATCTGCATTGTGCTTAATATTCACAGCATCGGTTTCATTAATCTTTTGGTTGTCTCTTTGAATACATACAAAGTAAATCTCTGAAATAGTACACAATTGGACTTTTGTTTATTCTGTGTCATTCATGTAAATGTACACCAGTCTCATCTATGGCATTCATTCAAACACTTACTTTGTCCATAACTCAGCAACTTTCCTATCTATTTTTTGCTATTATGAACAATCTCAATGACAGTCTCTGACACATACAAGATTTTGTCTACTGTGCACCATTCTAGGTATTTTGCTATTTTTGGAATTATATGGTTCCATGAAGTAGTTTAACTTATTATTATTTATAAAAGTAGAAACAGAGGCACAGGGAGTCTAATTGACTTGCCAACCATAAACTTAATTAGTGTGAAATTGTTCCAAGATCAGTACCACCCACGGGGGATTAAGTGTTGTAGTGCACCTGTAATGTCAGCTAATTGGGAGGTAGAGGATAGGTGGACTGCAATTCAAAGCTAGGATACCATTACTTAATCTCAACAAGAGCTGACGTGATGACTCACAGGGAGCAAATCACAGTTACAGAAGAGGCATAGGGAGAAGGATCTAGGTCGCAACCATCTGGGACAAGAAAATTGAGATCCTATATGAATATAAAAGCAAAAAGACCTGGGGTGTGGCTCAAGTGATAGACTGCTTCCATGGGAGCCCAAGTCACTGAGTTCAAATTCCACTCTCATGAAAGATAAAAGGCAAAGAAGGTTCTCTTATTGAATTCTGAAAACCAGAAGACTTTGCAAGACAACAATTAGGTCCTTCACGAATAAGCACTACTGCAGCCAATCAAGTCTAAAGAAATTACACAGCCTCTTATAAAGTTAAATGCTTGACCTAGATTCAGCCTTCATTGACTGATTTGCTGAGAATCTTGGTTGTATCAGGATGGCAGTCAGTTGTATAAATGAAGTATCAAAAAGCATAGTACTGAAAAATATATTATTGGTAAAAATTGTACCAAAATATATTATTAATAAATTAATATCCTTTAAAAATTCTAACATGTTCTTTACCATTAAAATTTGTAAAGATGGTTTAAAATATTCAATTGATATGAATCATATGTATGTATATATACATATATATATTCACAGGGGTTGTATTATAATTTGAGGCTCATATGCCCTATGCGTTAACTGTCATAATTTGCATTTTTTCTCTTCATATTTCCAAGTATGCTAGTTGACTTCAGTGCCTAGAAGCACACCAGAAGAACAAATCATTTCCAATATAAAATATACCTCTCCTCTTTTCAAGTACTCTTTTCATAGCTCATATTCTTCTTTAGTATAATGTCTATACAGATAACTTGTCCTTTTTTATTTGAGACTTTTGATTCATTTTGTTTTGCTACTAAGTAGCTTGGATTTCTTATATATTTTGCATATTAATTCTTATTCTATATTTGGTTAAAACTGGCACCTAATATAAAGATTTTTATATTTTTATTTTAAATATTTTATATTTTACTTTTTAAATTTTAGTGTTGCATTGTATACTTAAATTTATAAAATATTTCTATAATTAGGAGGAGCTGGTAGTAGGATTTAAACTGAGAGATTTGTGGCACTTTACCATGTGAGCCATGCTTTCAGCCTGACTTTCTACTCCTTAATTGAGGATACCACCTCAAGGACATTGACAAGAGATGGCTTTGAACCACTATTATTCAGATCTCAACCTTCTTGAGTAGCTAGAGTTAATCATTTGTTCCCAGCAATTTTAATGTCCATAATATGAATATTTTAGATCCACAAATTTTCTGAAACTCAAAACTTTTTTTTTGGCTGCAATGAAAACTGTTGGATGATCAAGTTAGGGATTCTCAATCCATGTTAAAATCAGATTCAAGAAAATTCAGAAATTTTTAGCTGTAAAAACAGGAGGTTAGGTAGATTACTAAAAGATACTGAATTTAATGCTGCTTTCTCTCTTCCTACAACATATCCAAATAATATAAAATTGATAAGCTTTTTGTGCATATTCACAACACATATGCGAAAATGACAGTAGAGAAGTTGAGGGGATGGAGTAGGTTTGGAAAAAATGTGGAGGATTAGAGGAATGACACTGATCAAGACGCCATATGCACGTGAGCTCACGTGTTGAATTGAAGCTTTCTGCACAAGCACTTACAAAAACATGAGAAAGGGTGGAAATGTTTGTGAAGTAATGCAATTTCTGTCTGGCAAATATAATGTAACCCTTTCTCTTGATTACAATAAAAATATATTAATAATGTATAATAATAATTCAAAAATCCCTTTTCAAAAATAATTAGTGAACAGGTATTCCACTTAAACATATCAGCAATTAATAATTTGACGTAGATGAAAAGTGTGTTCCTAAAAAGAAATTTGTATGCATGATAAAGTTGAATACAACTTGAAAGCTTAAAAAGTAATTGTATACCTCACTCTGAAATTAATCGAACATCGCCACACATTGGCTAATAAAGCTGACAGGAGTCTCAGGTAAAGTTAGACATAAGATACCTTCATAACATAGCTTCTTCTAAGAATAATGAAAGAAAATTAAAGAGTTCAGGAGCACACATCTCCATAAAAACCACGCATGTCTTGTATTTTGTATCTTTGCTGAGTTTCCTACTACTTACTATTTCTAAAATATCAAAGTTAAATCAGCATTTTGGTTAGGTTATTCACTTCCATTCACAGAAATTTAGTCGAACTGGAGTTGAATACAATGCAAAGATATTTACAGATTTAAAAATCTTTAAATATAGTTGTTTTCTTAGATTACTTGTCCACTATTTAACCTACTAATGTCGTATAATTTAAGAAGAATCTGACTATTATTTAGGACACACATCCAATGCAGAAAAAAAGGCAGATTCCCATTGCTGTAGCCAATATTTGGATATTATGTAGACAACTTAGGGAGAGGGGAGATGGAAGGAGAAGAACTGGGAGAGAAGGAGGGAGTGGTGACACTGTTCAAAAGGAAATGTATTTATCACATGACTATGTAACTGTATCCCCTCTGTACATTACCTATACTATTAAATTTATTTATTTATTTAATAGATAAGTGACTCACCTGGTTAGCTATCTGCCTAGCAAGAACATCCATTCTCGATCCGGATTCCGATATTAGTTTAGCTGCATAGATCACATCGGTTGTATGCTTTAATGGCCCTTTACCCCTGAAATAAAATAAGACAGTCGTTCCTTAAAAAAAAAAGTACATTGGTCTACTTGATAGATACATGTCTATATTCACATATACCAAAGGTTTTTAACTCCTAATGCTGGCAATTAACTTCACATCATTTGGTCTAGAATTTTGCTACAATTAGACTTTAGTTGTAGTTTAGATATGAGGTCCCAAGTCTGAGGCATAGCTAGTAAAGACCTCCCATTTTATGGGTTCTCATTTATCTTGCTAGCTATATTCTTGGAAAAATATCAAAACTGTTTTTAATGAAAGTATCTTGTTAGGAATCAAGAAGCACTCTTGAAAAGATGAATTTCATCGACTTTTTATTCCCAGTTGTCTATTATAGCAAAATATGAATTAATTGAGAGAGAATATTGGTGGATCTGAAACCTAGAGCAAAGATGCTATTCCTGGATTTGTCAGTGGTGATGCACCAGGGAGAAAGTCTCTAGGAGTAAGGGCCTCCTCGGGTACTGACTTTATGCTGTTATCTCAGAACATATTTTAGGATACAGTGAGGTAGAAACCAAGCAAATTTTATTACTAATGCAAAGCAAAACAAAGATGTAAAGATAGAAGTGCATGACCCAGACGTAAACACATGCATGTGACAACCAGTGCAAAGATTGTTTTAAGATCATGACTATATATGGCCACAAATTACATTGGACGTTTGACTCAAACTTACTTTATAAAAACTGTCCCCCTGGTTCATTTCATAATGTTAGCCGTGGTTTTAGGAATGGGGCCAAGAGATTCCAAGGTTGATCTGCTTACTGAGCTTGGGTCATAGATGTTTGAGCATCCATCCTTTTGAACAAAGGATGGAATCTGTCCCCTCATCTCTTCAACATGGCCATTCATCCGTGAGCTAACTGTGTTCAGAGAAGTCATTTACTCTAGTGCATTTGTTTGTGGCTCTCTCTCCCACAAGGATAAAATAGCATTTTCTCAGTGAAGTTTTTGGCAGAGGGGAGGCAATTGGGCAGGTCATATTGAGATAGCCACCCTCCCTATCTATTCCTTCTTCACTCAATTTTGCATCCAATAAAGGATTATACGGCTTTTAGCACAGTTACCAATGTTGATGTGCTTTTTTTGAATACATTCATTAATAGAGTGTTTGTCTTTGGATTTCTAGCTGGGGCTATCCCGTGTCTCATTCTCCCTGATTGTGCACCCCAGTACATATCAGAACCTCAGGAAAAAAAACCCTAAAATTTGCATGTTACACATACTTGTGATTCATCTTGATTAGTAAGGTTAATTTTAATGTTTCTCTTTTTAATCCTTCTCTTACAGTTTTTCAATAAATTATATTATTTCTCCTACTCTGTTTATCCTATTCTATCTTCCCAATAGTTAATTAAAACATGTTAAATTGAGCTTAAGAAATATGGACTGAAGCCTAAACATTTCAGGGCAAATCAGATTCTTCTTCCAGCTGGCCCTGAAACTGGACCTTCCAGCTTCAGAGTAGTTATCCTAAGCTTATCTAAGGAAACCTGTTTACTCTACTTCAAAGACAATGTTGATCACCTCACTGCAACAAGTAAAAAGAAAATTCTCCCAGACAGAAATGAATTTAGGCCTGAGAACAATTCATCACAAATACTGTAAGTACATTCTCTGTTCATCTCACATAATAATGCACTCTTGCAATGTAAAAAAAAGATATGTTTTATCAAATCAGCCACAGCACAGGAGCCAAGCCATTATACAGCTTGTATTAGCCAAGAGAATGCTACAGTTGGAAATGCAAAGTGATGGCCTGGATGCCTTCATAACACTCCCAAGTCAGTTGTCTGATGGGTGTTCTTTGTTACTCCTTAGTTCTGTCACTTAGATAGGATATTTCAAGACTAAAAAGAGGAACTGATGGAGGCTAAACTCAGATGGTTCCAGGAAAATGATTGCCATTCATACATTTATCTTTACATGGTTTATTTTTATTTCTCTTTATTCTTCATAAGTCTATTTTCTTCCTTTCAAGCCGTTGCTTCTTTCTACAGTAGCAGAAAGGCAGATGGAGTTGTTTTTGAGTCTGGACTTGACCTTTACCTCTTTCTCTAAACTCAAATTATATATGGAAGCCAACCAAGATGGATCATCAATCTGGTCCTCAATTTCTTCAATGTTCACAGAAGTACTGACCACATAGAGGCATGAGTCTATTTCTATAAAGTGCTCTAAATAAACAAAGGGATCATTGGTAAATATAACTTGCTACCATTTTGGTGCACAAGGCCATGGAGGAAAACTTGGATGGCTTTCAGGATATTGCAAGGCAGGTAACAAAGAATTCAGCGCATTTCTTACATTTTTGCAGCAAGTTGCTACTGGATCTTTTGTGACTGATCATTTGGAGATTGGTCTCAGAGAAGCATTGCCACAGAGGAAAATGGATTTTGGCTTTAGCAGGGTCCTGTGAAAGAGACTCTGATACCTTCCTGAATATATCAAAACCTTGAAGTTCTACTCTGAAGATAGGAGGTTTGTCATAAATGGACTGGGATATGATGTGGATATTTATGCTTAAATCTCCTCTTCTCTGAAAGAAAATAGATGGGTAATTGCCTAAATTAACATAGCTGTTCTTCCTATTAAATCTTGTTCTCTTCTGTTTCATAAACTGTGCTGATTATTCATTTTCAAGTTGCTTTTACTTATCCTTAGCCAAGAATGGTACACAGAAAGAAGAGTTCACCAGAGGAACTGTTCTGATACCTCTGAGAAGGGAGTAATGAGGAAAGTAGGAAAGAGGATTATGTTGGACAGTGTAAGGAAGAAAAATACTGCAAAACCAAGATATGGTAACGTTCAAAGAGAGGAAAGGACTAGAACCATTCTTTATATGTATTTACTTCATAGAATGGTAAATCTGGTGGTTCACTATTAGACAAATAACTTTTCTCATCAAGAACATTACCACCAAGTTGTGAGATAGAAGATTTGTACAAAGCTAAATGATGAGAGGATTCTCTCCCAGAAAACAGAAGCCCCAACACATTGTGTGCCCTTACTGATTCCAGAAAGGCCTTGACACATCCCTGTTGGCCCTATGCCTCTGGGAATTATTTGAACAAATCCCCCTGATCCTTTCACACAGTGCAAAATGCCAGCTTCCAAGATGGTGATCGCCACATTTCTTTGAATCTGTTAATGTGGGTTGCTTTATAACTTAAAAAAAACTCAACATTAATCATTGCAATATTTGAGTTGCTCTTATCAAATTTGCTTTATGCACCAGGGAAGACAAGAAGTTATGTACATGATTCTGCTCAGGAAAGGTATTACATTTCATTATTTCTATGTATCTCCAGAGAAAGTTAAACTTAAATAAAGCTGTCTAAGCTCCCGAAAGGCAATGTATCAGTGTTCCAGGTCTTAAAAAATGGACAAAGCTTGTTTCTGAGGAGAGCAGCTAAGGTTCTCAAAGCTTCAACAATAGATAAAGAGTTATATCTGAAAAATGCAGCTAATGTAACTTCCCCTCCAAATAATGCATTTCCCTGTATAAAACCCCTGGGCTGATAAAAGAGAAATTACCTCTAGCTTTAAATCCAAACCTTGTTACCAGACCCCAAGCTTAAAACTAACATTAAGCTTTAGAAGTTAAAAGTAATGATAATGCATTGTGGCAGAGCACAATTATTCCCTTCCCCACATTCTTAATTAAATGTAGTGCCTGGCAAGCTTCCTACTGGGTGGCAGAAACATACATACTTTACAAGAGAGTGCATCATGCCAAGTTTCTAGAGGAAGCTAGAGTGACTGAAACTATGATAAATTTCCAACACTCTCAGCCTGAAATGTGCTATACTCTTTACATTGGGGATGCTTCAGATTTCTTGTCAGCAAATTGTGTGTTAAATCATTGAGTGGGATCCTACATAACAAAGATCTGCAGAAATAGAGGCTGAACTATCTGAAACCAAAAGCCATTTTTAATAAACATTGTTTAAAAAATAATCACCTATATTTTCCATTAAGAAGGTGAGTCATTCAAAAGTGGTGGGCTTGCCAAACTGAAAAATGACATGAGGTAATATGTGTGCATTTAGCTCTTGCAAGACCCCATCTCAACAAACAGGCAAAGAACATCCAAAATTTGTAATCCCAGCTAATCTCTTCTACAGATATACATAGGAGAGTAGGATGCCATTCCAGACAGCAATTGTGAGATACCATCCAGAAATAATTAAAGCAAGGGTCCAGTAGTGTGACTGTAGTGGTAGAGCTCTTGCCTAGCAAGCGTAGGAACCTTCATCGAAAACTCAGTACAATATTGCTATGTATGTATATAATCTATATACCGATATACATAATTTCAGCTACATAAATGTTGATATCTATAAATCAATATATAGATTATAAACACATATTTATATTGTACTGATTTTCATATAATACACATATGTCTATAGAGGATCTGGATATCGTGGGTTATTGCATACATATAGAGTGATATTTGTCACGTGGTAACATAAAATCAAATATTTTACATAAATTTTCATAAGTGCTTGTCAAATATTAATATTACTTTTTTTCTCCCTTTACAAATAATATCTTGAAAAAGGTTAAATTTTTACACCTACAATTGACAGTAATTAAGCCTGGAACTAGTGGCACATGCTTGCTCTCTTAGCTAATCAGGAGGATCACCTGATCACCCTGAGAATAGCTGTTCAAAGACAGCCTGAGTAAGGAAGTCCACAAAATTTTTCCCTCCAATCAGCTACCAAAATCTGTAACCAGAGTTGCGGCTCAAGTGGTACAGTGCCAGTCTAGAGGAAAAGAATCTCAGGACAGTACCCAGGCCCTAAGTTCAAGCCCCAGGATGTGTACACACACACACACACACGCACACACAATGACATTGCTTGTCGATAGCATCAACTGACAAATGGATTACATTGAGTGCCTTTTAATATCTTCTGTTTTTCTTGGTATAGGCCTTTCCATAACAACCTTTCAATAAGAAAAACAAAATTAAGTAAGCACATAAATAAATTCTATCTATATATTTGTTATTTTTCAAGATTGTTTCATAACTCATACTACAGAAGTCATTTCTATTTACTGAGAGATCTTTAGGAAAATATAACTCTTTAATTCTTCAAGGGAGGTACCAGGTTTCTCTAATTTGTAATTATGTATTGGATATTTTTTAAAAGTAACTAAATGACCAATAATTAGGAAAAGAGAGGTATCGGACTTCAAACAAGGACCCTGTTCCTCTAGTATTCAAGCATAAAACTTTAATTAGGCAGATATTTTTGTCCCTATGGACATTCCATTCTCTGTTGAACAGTCACTTACAACTTTTGAGAACTCTATAAAAGTTCTTGAAAAATCAGTGAGTCAGTAATGAGCTAACAATTATCTTGACTAATTAGTAACCCAATGCACCTTTGGAATTAAAGTAAAGAAAAAAATGTCATTTCATGAAAGTAAAAAGAAAATTTATATATACAAAAAATATATAGACCTAAAGTTACTTACATGCATTATATATTAATCATGTCTGTTCTTTTTTTGTTCCAAATCATTTGTGCTAATATGAGTACAATGTCCTACTCTTTCCTGGGGGCTTGGATCAAGAAGTAAAGCACCAATTAGCAAGGGTCTAAATGTCATTATTACCAAACTAAAATGGCTCAACAGACTGGTTTATAATTCTCACACATAACATTTACAGAGTTAAGAACCCCAGTGCTTTCTAGCTTCTGAACACCTATCACCAGAGTGTAAGGTTACTCCACCTGGGTCCATTCTAACCAGATACTCAATATTTGAGAAAATATAAGATCTCTTAGAAAGATGTAGAGGACACAGTACGAACTAGAAAAGAGCATTCCTACTTGTACTCAAGAATCCAGACATACAACTCAGGTAATTGCACAGAAAGAAAGAAAGCGTGTGTGTGTGTGTGTGTGTGTGTGTGTGTGTACAGAGACTTGAACTCAGGGCATTATACTCTCCAGGCTTTTGTTCAAGGCTGGTGCTCCATCACTTAAACGGTATCTCCAGTTCTGCGTTTTCACTGGTTAAATGGGGAGAAGATTCTCACCTACCTGTGCATCTTGACTGGCTTCAGATCTAGACCCTTACAAGCTTCTAGCACTGTGTCTGCACAAACTCAGGGGATGGTAAAATCCTCTTTTTTTTTTCTTTTTTTGTTGACATTCTAGCAAAGATTTTTTTCATGTTACCAAGTTGATGGAAAGAACTGGGAAACAATCAAAACTCTTCATCAATGCATCTGAGATGACAAAGCATATATTCCATCTGGGCACAAGGCCAATTTTATTACTTGTTTTGAAACTGTCACATTGTAGATGGTGGATTATTTAAAAAAACAATAATTCTAAAAGTTCTTTGTGCATAACAATAATAGTTTTCTTGGTTAACATGGATTTCTTTATGAAACAAAAATGGGCTTATTTCAGAGATCCTTTGGGGACCAACCTGAGAGAATGCCTCTGATTGCTATTGTTGCTTTGGTTGTTGTGATTGTTGCTATGATTGCTGTTGTGTATGCACATGCAGTTAGGTAGTAAGGATCCCCTTCCTGAAATCTACAAACTGCCTTTACAAACTGCATTACAAATCATTTTTTTTCTTTTTATCCTCTCAAGTTCCTCAACTTTCTCCTATGTCAATAGTATACCAAATTCTATACTAGAGTTGATAAGGATAGTCAAATATTTTCTTCAGTGCCTTCTGTGATCAATTTACATTATTCTTCATTTTCTAGAGAAAATATACATAGTAATGACCTGTTTACTCTGGTCCAAATATGGATATAGTTGCTTATTTTTCTCACTCACTCAAAGGTCCTTTGATTCTACCTCTCCATCCCCAAGGTACAGAAATGCAGGTCTGTTTAATTGAAAAAATAAGATTGTCATTAGTGCTTTGGGGTCCAATTAAAAATAAATCACATAGCTTCTTTATTTTGTTGCTATTGTGATATAGAATTCAACAGATACATCTGAATCATGAAAGTATTGCAAAATAATATGCAGCAAGTAGTCCGAGCTATAGTTCTGAATATTGTCCAATAAAGCATCATTCTCTATCTGGATGAGTATCAAGACTTTGGAAATAAACAATCCCTTCTTTGGTTGGATTTCTTTTGACACAGATTATTATTTATCTATTTATCATTTTTCCCTTTATTGAATCTGCATGCAGATATAGCTGGGGGGGTTAAGAGTCATAATTATTGTCCTACAGTGTGTTTCTTGTTCATGAAGACACATGGCCCAGTTTGGGGGCACAATATTGACCCGGAGAAATTTTCTAGAACAATAAATCCATTAGTGTAAACTATGACCCTTAGCATTGGTAAAATTGTGGGTAGATGTGTTTTCTAATGGCAGCATCTTTTACTCTTTTCTGAATCATCAAGTCAATTTTGTTTCTGTTGAATTCTCCAGAACTCAGCCTTCAGAGGAGCTAGGATTAAAGATGTGAGATACCAGCACCTGGACTTTACAGGTTTGTTTTTGAGAACCCAGATGAACTTTTCATATGCCTGTCCTTTCCTAGGAGATTCCAGAACAGTGACTTCATAAAATTATAAAACTGTTCAAGTGCGACTTCCTGGCACATACATTATTTTAATTAACTGTCTTTAATTAATTAATTAATTGGTCTTGAACTCAGGGCCTAGAAGTCATCAGGACTTTATTTATTTGTTGGTATTGTTATGTTTACTTTTTTCTTCATTTTAGGCCCAGTCATGGACCTGTGGTTAATGTCTATAATCCTAACTATTCAGGAGGTTGAAACCTACTCTGTCAGTAAAGTTTGTGCGACTATTACCTCTAATTAACCCCAAACCAGAGGGAACCTTTGAACTAAATGATGGTTATAAAATAAAACTTCAGGGGCAGAAACTATATGCTGGGTTCAAACCTCAGACCAGCACAAACACACACACACACACACACACACACACACACACTCACACAGAACATAATTTACCTTCTCATTTTAGAAACGAACATTTAGTCATATCTCAAGTTATGTCAAAGCCAGTACTTTGGAGATAAAAAAGAAGTTTAGGGCCAGTTGGTGGTACACAGGAAAAGCCTCTGAAAATAGTTATTTTACAAAAGCCATTTCTTATTTGTCAAAAGAAGGAAAGCATCTTTCATTTCCCTGAACATTCTTCATACCATTTTTAATATGGTTTCACATATTTTAGCTCTTAAACAATGGTCTAAGCTTTAGGGGAATATGGTCTATGATTGATTTGTGTCTATTTTTCAGAACATTATGAAACAGAAAGTAAAAATTTGATAAACTGTCTACTTAAAATAAAAGTTCTTCAAAAAATAAGTATTTCAAGAGATTAATTAATCCATTTCTTTGACCAAGCAGCAGATAAACTTTGTGGTCATGACTTTTTGTATTCTTGGTCCTATTATATGTTATCAAACAAAAGATAATTAGGAGTAAAGATAACAGGTAAGAATAAGAAAAAGCACGATATTTCTTTTGAAAGTTCATGATAAGAGTCAAATTCTCAAGGGATAATCATCTTTGAATAACAAAAATTAGAAAATAAATGACTATCCTAAAATATTTTCACTGTAAAAATTGTAATATGAATATACTGTTAACATGTTATAATTATCTATAACCTATCATCTTTTTCTCCTTTTGAATTAGTCCCAAATAGAAATTATGAATTTTACCAAAGGAAGCATTATGATGTAAGTGATAAGACAACAAGAAGCCATTTATTCATATGAACACAGCTGCAAGAGTAAAGACAAAGGAATTCTCTGAGCTTTTAGACAAGCAAAGGACTGTAGCATAAAGGAGACTTTACATTGAAAACTATTATGATTTTATCAATCATAGTAAAAGTAATAAAAAAACCCAAGGAGCAAAAGAACCACGTATATTTTTTAAAGACAGCAAATATTTCCAGAAATACAGCGAACACTTGAAGGTGAAGAAATTGTAGGTTTTCTCTGTTTTCTGAGAGCTGAACTTGACTATCCTTCACATGAGACAGCAATCCACACACTCACAGTTCACCAAAGTGAGATTAATGATTTAATTTTCTCTTCAAAGGTCAGGTTTGTTTTAGTGTGCCATACTCATGGTAATTCATTATGGAGACAGTATGCTAGGTCAGCTTGAGCTGCAGAGGTTCCTGTCTGGCAAACTAAACACAAAGAAACCATTGGCCTTACTTCATAACTGTAGAGTGGTCCCCTCCTAGAATCCATATCTTAAAAACAAAATTTTATATTCCAGATCCAAGTAAAATTGATTTTTCATATTCTTGCTGTCGTTTCTATTTTAATAACACACAAGGAGTGACAGTCATGAGGTCTTGGCATTGAGATTCATCTTTTTTTTTCTGTGGAACTTATGATTATAAACACTAATATTTGGAAAACAATTTTACAAACTCCATGACTAGTATCTATTTCTACCTCAATTATTTTTTTCATTTTCTTTTGTTTAGTTGGGAAAAAATCTTGCTATACAGTCTACTATCTTTTCTACCCACCACACCACACCCACTTTAGCTATCTAATGTTTGTTTGCAAATATTTCAACACTGAGATAAAGCAAATTTAGACAGTTTTCAAAAATCTCCTTCCTTTCTTCTTACCTTCTTTCCCTCGCTTCCTTCTTTGCTTACTTCTTTACTTCCTCCTTTGTCCCATACTCCCTAACTCCTTCCAGTTTTTTCCCTTTTCTATTTCCTTTTCTCTTCCCTCTCCCTCTCCCTTCCCTTCCCTCCTATCCTTTCCTTCCTTTTCTTCCTTCCTCCAATCTCCCCATTATCTCTCTCTCCCTCCTTGTTCTTTTTCTTTCCTTTTTTCTTTTTGTTTTCTTTTTATTGTTGTTTGTTTGTTTGCACTCTAATAGGAAGTGAACACAGGACCTTAAAATTGCTAGGCAATTTATCAATTGAAATATTTTGCTAATTCCAAATATTTCTTTAAACTTAGCGAAAATCTGATGAATCCACATTTTTCCTTGGTCTACTTCCTAGAACCACATAGAAAACATGTCCTACAAGACTTAAATATTATGTTAGAGGTGTTTAGTTGGCAAGAATGCTAAGACAAGAAAATATGGTTCATTCAAGACAAGACTTTTTAGAATGCTGAAAAAAAATGGGGCATTTAACACAACAGCTACAATAAGGTAGCAGAAGAAAAGAAAAATGAAAAAGCTCTTCTTTATATGAAGATGGTTTTATTAGACACAAGGAAGAAGAGAATTAAATGAAAGAAATATTTGGTATTTTACTTAAGATTTGGACAGCTCTTGAGAAAGAAAATTCAGCATTGATGATTTCTTACCAAAATTCATCTCCCCTACAAAAAGGACAGAGAAATATTAGGAAAAACAAACTGAGCCCTTTTCAGATAGTGCAGAAACTCATATCAGCTAAGAGATATATATTAGCCTTGTTAAATAATCTAGGCCAAAACAAGATGATTGGAAGGGGTGGGAGGAAGTGAAGGATGACATGAGAAGGGGTATCACTGTTTGAGAAGTAATGTACTCTCTACATGATAAATGTAACTATATCCCCTCTATACATTACCCCAACAAGAAAATACTATTTTAAAAAAGAATCTAGTCCAAGTGTCTTTGAGAAACTAAGGTGTCAGAATTGACACAAAGAGAAATAGGTACTGGAAACTTAGATTCATGGAAAGTGAGGGGAGGAGGGAGGAAAGAAGGAAAAAAAAGACAGGAAGGGTAATCCTAACCTTCCTATTCAACATTCATGGAAATCTAAATTTATGCAATATTTAACACAGAACTGTATACTACATCATTTAAACATGATAGAAGATTAAAAACAAATCCGTTAATGAAGAGAGTAAGATATATAACCCATTTGGGAACATTTGCTCTAGGTAATTTTATACCATCAGATTGTGTGTGTTTGCATATACATGTGTATCTGTTCTTTTTTTGCACACCAAAGTTTTAGACTACATTTAACCTTGTGAGCCACTCATAGTTTTTCTCCTTCTATGGTTTATTTTGATTAATCTTCTTCACTTTTCTACTAATTATTAAACAGCTAGATTCTGGCACTGCAAAAGTTCATAACATCTATACCAAGTTCCTGGTGTCTATTCATACTTGGCCATAACTGTACTTAAAAAGAGTCACTATAGCAATTAATCTCTCTCAGTAATTATCATGTTAAAGTAGGCATTGTAATCACTATCCTATTCATCTCATGGATTGATTTGCAGAGTTTAAAAGGATGAGTATCTGTAGTAGTAATTGTGATTCATCAGATTCTTACGAAAATTTATAAATGAGATCTCCATGTAATATAATCTTGATTTGAGACAGAGCCTTAGATATTTTAAGTTAATTTGTAGATAATCTTGAAGCAATGCTTATATGAAAAAACATATAAATGTGGCAAATAAATTTGTATTATGTGTTGAGAAATATAAATTACAAGCGCCCTTCATTTTAACTATGGATTGATATCTTTTCTGGTCCTACATGAACTTGGTGTCTCTCACAGAATATTTTTTGCATACACTATTCACCTATATCATTAAAATGAAATATGCTACTAAAATGAGAGAAAACAATGTTAAAGTAATTTACCACATTGTATCAATCAGTGCATTAACTAGCATTTACTAGGATTCTACTAATATATCCTTTTTCCAAACTATGAACCCATGCAAGTAACCACATATAATTATTAATTAGAATTCAATGTACTAGTTTAGAGAATTTGAAAAAAAATACAGTGAGATAATAAATTACGTAGCATGCATGCATACTTTATGCATACAAATATATATACATATACATTCCATATATATTATCATTTATCAAGCACTTTCAGCGGATATCCTTGCAAATACTTTTTCACATGACTGATTTTAAAACTTTTGCTTGTTTAAAACTGAAAAAAATTATCTATTGAAAAAAATTGTTCATTGAATTTTAGTAAACAAACAGGGAAAAGATCATAAAGTTTAATTTAGAGGTCACATTACAAACCAATGCAATCAAAATTTTTAAATTTAGACTTTGTATTAGCTATTTTCCTATAACATCTGTTGGACTATTGTGACAGGTGTTTATTAATATGGATGCCTAATCAAATCTCTTCATTGCTAATAGCCTGGCAACTCAACATCTAAATATTGTCAGAATTCTTGATTATATGTTGAAAACCACAGATAATTGATTCAAAGCTATTTTCCTTGTCTAAATTAAAAAAATTAAAACCTGTCTGGCGTGTTTTAATTTAGAATCCTAATATTCTTCTGAAATTTCTAAATTGGTCCAGTAATGACAACATGTGAAAGAAACTCAAATGTCTTCATAAGATAATTCTTGATTCAGACTTCTTTGTACTCTTCATTACACATATAAAAATAGGAAGTTTATTTATTGACTTACTGTGAATAGACAAGAGAGGTCATCAAAAAATCAGACACTGGGCTGGGAATATGGCTTAGTGGTAGAATGCTTTCCTCGTAAGCATAAAGCACTGTGCTAGATTCTTTATTACCACGTAAGCAGGAAATGCTGAAAGTGTCAATGTAGCTAAAGTATTAGTGTTAGCCTTGAACACAGAGAGGCTCAGGGACAGAGCCCAGGCCCTGAGTTCAGCCCCAGAACTGGCAGGTAGATAGATAGATAGATAGATAGATAGATAGATAGATAGATAGATAGATAGATAGATAGGTAGATATACAAAAACCAGACACATTTACTGTATAGAGAAGGAAAGATATACACCAATCCAGTTCTCTTCAGGCAACTGAGATGTTTAAAATGAAATTTTCTTAAAAATGTTTTATGTGTTCTGAGTAGTTGAAGCCCGCAGGAAGCAATTACATCATCTTCAGCAACTTTCTGAGTAGTTTCAATGCATGTGTGGCATTTATAGTCCATGTTTTATAATTTCCTCTTTAATCTGAAGGACTTACGCAAATCCTTGTGAGGATTCTAAATTAAGAAATAGAAGCCTACACAATTCTAAATTGTGAGCGTTATGAATCCTGAAATATTCTAATTTATTGCCTTCTGGCACACTTTATTTCTATCACTTCTTTGAAAATGTTTGCCATTTACCAAGCCTTACTAATGGCCTACTGTCACCAACACTTGACAATAATAAGCTCATTCTCTATGCTCTGACATACAATGCTCACTAAGCACATGTAATCACTTTGATCTGGGCATGTGTTGTGTATAACTGAGAAATCACATTCATTTGTATTTAAATTTAATTAACTTATCTTTAAGCTTTAGGGGCTATTGGTATGGGGAAGTGCAGGTCTGAATTTTGCTGTATGACTTCCACAGATACCTGTATCAAATTCATTTGTTTCTGTATTTAGGAGAAGTAGAATAATATCAATACCTAAGAAAGTTATGATCTCTCTAGGCAGTGTTGGCTTTGACAAAAATGATGTCACAATATTTGAAATTTGATAGGGAAGGGGGGAAAACCAAGATGGGTGGGGGGTGGGGGGGGAGGGAAATAGGTACCAAGACATGTGAAAGGGTATCAATGTATGTGAATTAATGCACCTTCTATCTGGCAAATATCATGTAACCCTTTTACTAATTACAATAAAAAAAATTTAAAAAAATGATGTCACAATAGCAACAGAAACCATTATAAAGCCTTTTCATATTACTTACCATAACAGGAATGGCAAAATATAGCATTCAATCTAAGTTCAGGAGATTGGTTATTTATGTAAATAAATAGGAGACAACTCTACTCACTCATTTATGGACAGTCTATGCCTGCTTTTGTGCCCCAACCATAGACTTGAGAAGTCATCACCCATGTCATGCTAACTCACACAGGCGTGTTAACCCCAATCTAACACAGTGGTTATGTGACAATAATAGGATGCTATTTCCTTAATATAGAAATTTACTCCTTAAGCTAGGCTCAGTGGCTCACGCCTGTAATCCTAGCTACTCAGGAGGCTGAGACCTGAGAACCACATTTCAAAGCCAGCCCAGAAACTAAAGAACATGAGATTCTTATCTCCAATTAAGCACTAGAAAACTGGAAGTGTCTCTGTGGCTCACAGGGTAGGAGGGTAGCCTTGAGGTGAAGAGCTCAGGGACAGTGCTCTGGTCCAGAGTTCAAGTCCCACAACCAACCAAAAAAAAGTTTACTCTTCTCAATTCATTTGTCACATGTAATAAATAACATATAATCCATTATATTTATATGTAATGATGTCTATGATATAATACATATTCATATGCTTAACAATGTAGCAATTGTGGCCCTAAAGTGCCATATAATTACATATCTCACAAATACCATCTTCTAGGTTTTCATCCAAATCATGAACCATTTATAACATTACTTTCTATTTTAAGCAAAAAGCACAAGCTCAATTATATCTTTATAAAATGAAGAGAATGAGAAACTGCATTCTAAACTCACTTTGAATCAAATAGACTAAGAAATTGGGAGATGTCTAAAGACATCGAATGAGCATCTAATCAATGTTCATTTATTGAGACACATCAATGAAAAATGTAGAATTCAAGAAACAGTATTTTAGGAGATTAGGTTGTAGTACATAAAAACTTATGTGTTCTATTAAATCCAACAGGGAATAGAATTAATTCAGATTCAATTTCCTTGTTGGTTTCAATAGTGCTTACATTTCTTTCTATCCATTGATACTATGAAGTCACAAAAGAAAATGGCATGCATAAGGGAGCACTTATGATATATCATTTAACAATGAAAAAATTGGTAAAACACACAAATGGTCTGTCTCTCCCAGAGGACAGGTGTTCCCTGCTCAATTAAGTCATTGGGTTTAGCTTTGATTTTCTTAAAGTAATGTTGCATTATTCTGCACATTTACCAGAAATAGTTCCACTCAGATTACATTACAGATGTCTAAAGAACACTATCTAATAATGAAAACTCTTTTCATTATTAGGAAAAAGTAAATTAAAAACTATGTTTTAAACTTACAAAGGATCCTTATATTTCTTTCATAGACTGAAAATGTATAATAAAACATGCTTCAAATTTTATCTAAAAGGTTTGATTAATATGAGTCAGTATAAAATATAAGAGTATCACATTATTAAGAGATTTTTGTTAAAATCTTCAGACAAATTCCTGGGATGTGTTGAAGAAAAAAATTAATTATTAAAATTAATGTCCACTGACAGAAATATGCATTTCATCTTCTATGTTTTTAGAGACTTTAGCCTTTATCAGAATAATTTTCCTCAGCACAGCTAAAATAAATACAGTATTTTAACTTTGATTCCTTTTTTTTACTATTTTTTCAGCCCCAAAATATAAATGTTAGCTTTTCAATACAGCATGTTTAAGATAGTCTGAGCCATCAGATGTTTGAACTCTCTTATCCTGTTCTTTCTGTGTACATAGATTTAGACTTTAGATTTTAAAAATAGATCCAATTAATCATTACAATTGCTTCACATTTTGTAGCCACGGGTATTTTAGAAGATGCTTCTTATATTTTTCAGTCATTGTTCTTATTCCAGTGTGGTGCCTAGTCAGGCCTCTGAAATCTGTCTGGTGGAGATAAAATGGGCACCAAAGAGTTGTCACACTATTTTCTCTCTCTAAAGTTGGCTTTGACCACTGCATCTCTGTAAAGCCCCAGATAACCAATGCAAATACTGCTGGTATGGAGACCTAAAACATTTAATTTCTGTTGACAAAGATGATTAAAGCTCTCCATGGGGTCTTCCCCCCCTCCCTTTAATATTAGCAACTGCAGGGTCAGTGAGTGAATGTTATTGGAAACAGCAGGAAAATGTACAACAAAATCATTGTAGGTGGTAACATAGCTGCAAAATCTTGGCCAGTGTTCAAAACAACAATGAACCAGTTAATTAGAATTAGTAGTTTCCAGGGGCTAATGAACATCTGGGCCCGTATCTGTAAACAGATATATACACGAGACATCATGGAGGACTCTAAATATCGCTAAATCATAGTGACACGCAGAACATTTGTTAAGTGACAAGATGCTAGTCACCGACTTTCGGTTTAACAACTGAAATGAATTTGTGTTTTCAGTGATGGTTCTGAATGACATGTTTGTAAATATTGGGATTCCTGCCTACTAATATGCCTCTTGGGACTGCTAAAGGAAAGTATAATGCATTTTGTTTCTGAACAATATGAAGATGTGTGTTCTCATGTCTTTTTGGCCCCGGTGTCTTTCTAACACTGATAGATCATGGAGAGGGGCAGAAAAGCATAAGTGACTGGGATATGATCTAGCACATCACATACATCACCTTGATTGTTTCAGCATGGGAGAGGACTATTGAGCTTGAAGAGATCTACTCAACTTACTGTAGAAACAAGGGTGACATGAGCCAGTATCTGTGATATTTTATTCAAATATGGAAACTACATTTTCTCATAACCCTGAGGCCCAAATATCTAATTTATCCAGAGAGAAAGTTCAAAAAATGCAAGTTATTTTTTCTTACTGGTTTCCAAAGAATAACTATAAAAGTCTTCAGAAGAAGAAAATAAGAAAATACCTGATTTGGATAAGTGTAAATACTTCTGTTGACTGTTCTTTAAAACGGTTTGACCTGATAAATCACTCATAATTTGTAAACTCCTCCCTCTCCCCCCCTCTCTCTCCCCCCCCCATACATCTAGATAGATTCATCAGTGATAGCAGAAAGATGATTATCCAGAGTAACAATTTGAAAGCCTGGAGAAGTGTTGTTTTTTATTGTTTTTTATTCTTTCCTAATCTATCTTCTCCTATCCTCTCCTTTATTTTGAAAATAATCAGGCACCTCCAATGGACAGTTACCTTTTATTGAGTTATCTCCCATTGACTTATCTTTATTCAGTCAGTCACAGCTGCACCCAATTGCAATATGCAAATATGTATCATTTTATAAAAATGCCTTAACCAGCTCTAATAGACTACTTCATGAGCAGTATTATGACATCTATTTTTACCAAGGTCTTTCTTTATGATCACTCATAATTCATGCAGGCCAATTATACTGCAATAAACTTATTACATAATGAATGTGTCTGTTTTGTGTCAATGTCACACTAAATCTAATACCACACCCTGGGATTGTGATGGCCTTTGTTTAAGTAGTAATACTTTTTCAGACCATCCATATATTCTACAAGGGATAATACTTTTTTAAATAGGATTATCTTCCCTACATATGAAATGAGACAGTTGAGCAAGACAATATGGCAAGAAATTCTAGATATTCTAACTCATAATTTTAAGACTTTCATCCTTAGATGAATACCTCAGATTCAAATAGATCCAATTTACTTTAAAGAACAGAGATAGATAATTTAGTGATCAATAATCTATCATATTTATGTTTATGATAAGAAATATGTTTTCTCTATAAGTTACAAAGCAAATGTGTTTTCATTTTCAGCTGTCTGACACCAGTCAGGGAGACTGTTACACAGATGATCAACCATATGGCATTAATAAATGTATAACCAAGACAGACATGAAACATTTTGTATTTTAACCATACTGCTAAACTAACTCATGAATATGTTATATATTCCCTATTTAGCTGAGAGTTTTATTGTAGAGAAATTGTGACATAATTAACAATTACCATAAGACCATCCACTCTAGTTTGTAATTACTTCTCAAACAAATTAGAGTTTGCTTTCACTCACATTCAGTAATGGCTTCATACAATTATAATTTGTAATCTTGTATAATTTTATTTAAAAATAGTATTTATACAGATTATAAAATGAGGAATATATTTATGTAGAACTATTCAGTAGTAGTTCATCTTGACTACTATTTGCTCCAGGATAAAGGATACAAAGTTCGGTGCAAACCTAGTACTAATCTAGAGAGGCATCATATTGCAGCACCTGTTTGTATCAGTGTTTGTGTAGAGATGATAATGCCTGACTTGGTTCCAAGGTTTCCACATTAATATATTTCATGCCACAAAAGTACAGGGACACTGTACTGATAATTTAAATAAACAAAAGACTACAGAAAATTATTTAAAAGATTTTAATGTTAAAATATAATTTATATTTAATACTTATCAAATATTATCTATAAACACATTACACATCAATATTAAACATTTTACTAATTTGTTTAACATAATTATACATATTAAAATAATAAAATACTAATGTTTAATTTCATACTTCTAATTAAAGAAGAGGGAAAATTGATAAAATTGGAGGACAATTGAGCATTTGGTAAGATTTTTTTCTTATTATAATTTCACATACCTATACATGCTATGATTGTGAAATAAGTTATGCAATATAAGGATGTAGATTTTTTTGTCTGCCATGAAATACAAATGTTCTGGCAGAGATAAGCTCACTGATCCATTTTGCTATTCTACGCCTACAGCATTAAAACCTCCAATATAAAGACTAATTTTTATTTGCCTCAAAAAAAATTGACAGTGAAAATAGATTTAAACACCTGACTTCACTTGATGTTTTAAAAGTGTAACATTTAATAAAGGATAAGGCATTAACTTTAAAATTGTTGCTTTTGCTTTTTTCTACCTTTAATTCTTTTAATTTTTATTGAGGAGGTAATGAGCAGGGGGTTTAGAGTTACAAAGGTAATGTGGGAAGTACATTTGTTTATAAACTTCTTAATTTTTGTGGGTCATGGGACTTGAACTCAACCCTGGGCCTGGGCGATGTCCCTGAGCTCATCAGTTCCAGGCTACCACCCTACCCCTTGAGCCACAGCTCCACTTCTGGTTTTCTGTTGATTAATTGGAGATAAGATTCTCAAGGACTTTTTAGTGCCAGTTCTGGCTTTGAATGGAGACCCTCAGATCTCAGCTTCCTGAGTAGCTAGGATTACACATGTGAACCACCATGCCCAGCTTTAAACATTGTTTATATTTATTCATTTATGTATGTATTTCTTCATATGTGCTGTCTCATTGTTCTTTTGGGGTTGGATGGGAACGACATCTCTGCTGTCCCTGAAATTGGTTAGTATAGAAAGGGATGTGTACAAGTGGTCCCCAATCTAGCCTTTCTACATTATCTATCTCTTGTTGTGGCTATGGATGTGATGCTTTCTGATTTTTGGAGATTCAAAAAAGTCCTTGAGGGGGAGGGAAATGGGGATCAAGACATGTTAAAGGGTATCAATGTATGTGAATTAATGTACCTTCTATCTGGCAAATATCATGTAACCCTTCTATTAAATACAATAAAAAATATATGAAAAAAAGTCCTTGATATTTCCAGTCAATCATCTTCTTTTTTCTCCCCTGTTTTAACCAATATGGAATTGATGATAACTATCAAAAATATGTCAAATGTTTTCCTACAAGATTTCTGGGATTGCTTTCTCTATTGCTTTAAAGAATGTTGCTGGGATTTTGATTAATATTGCATTGAATTGCCTTGGGCAGTACTGTAATGTCATTGTCATTGTGATGATTCTTACAATCCTGGAGCATGGACAATCTTTCATTTCCTTAAGTCTTCAATTTACTTCTTTAAATGTTTAAAGCGTTGACTATTGAAGTCCTTCACATCTTTGGCTAATTCCTGGATATTTGGTTTTGGTTTGTTTGTTTTTTGAGGCAATTGAAAATGAGGTTGCTTTTCTGATTTTAGCCTCCATTTTTTTCATAGTTGGCATGCAGAAAGGCTATTGATTTTTGTGGATTGGCTTTATACCCTGATTCTGTGCCACAGTTTCTGATCATTTCTAGTAGCATGTGGGAGGAGCTGAATCATGCCACCTGCTAAAAAGGGATAATTGTACTTCTTCCTTCCCTCTTTGGATAGCCTTTCTTTAAATTTTTCTCTTAACCTATTGCTCAAGGACATCACCCAGCCCTGAGAGTTCAAGCTCTAGGACAAACAACAAAAGAAAGAGGAGAGGGAGGATGGGGTGGAAGAGGAAGAGAGCAACAACAACAACAACAAAGAGGTATGGTAGTTTAGGTGACATAAATAAAATATGGATACAAAAGACAAATCTAAGCTATAGAATAGTTGACATCAACAAAGGTAAGTTTGATGAGAACATGGCAAACTGTGAGTAAGAGACCTGAGAATCTGACACAGAAGGCAGAAGACAACTCTCCCCACTCAGCATCATGTGAGATTGCCTGGAGAAAGGAGTCGCTGTTTATTTACAGATTGTATCCATACAATTAGCAAGGACATCGCTACACTCAGGTTTTCAAAGAGTAAGTTTAGTCATGCCAGCTTTGAATCTCCTTGAATATATCAATTACTAGTGTGATTAAGAGGCCAAAGCTGAGATTACAAGAATGTCTCGTATGTATTATGCCAGTTCTGGGGCTTGAACTAAGGGCCTAGACACCGTCCTGAGCTTCTTTTGCTCTACCACTTGAGCCAATCTGTGTATGTGGTAACCAAGGAATTGAACCCAGGGCTTTGTGCATGCTAGGCAAGCACTTTGCCCCTAGGCCATCCTCCCAGCATGAATGTCTCATATTTTTTTAAAATATATTTTTTATTGTAATTAATAGAAGGGTTACATGATATTTGCTAGATAAATGGTGCATTAATTCCCATACATTGATACCCTTTCACATGTCTTGGTCCCCATTTCCTTTCCCCCCTCCCCCTGAATGTCTCATATTTTTAAAAGAATGTATTTCTGATTCATATCTTTTCATTTGCTCACCATTACAAACAGGACCCAGCCTTCAAAGCAAATTGGAAGAGGTATCTTGGTTATAGCATTAGATTAATGAGGACAAGGACATAGATGTAGACCCATACAGCCCAGTTAAGTTGGCAGAGAATAACCTTGCTGCAGGAACTCCAGCTGTTATTTCACCAAAGCCCAATTGTAAATGTACACTCTGTGGGTCACAGGGGAAGCTTGTAAACCAGCAGAAGTGATCAAAACAACATACCCACCCTTCTCTTGGAAAACAGTGCTAAACATGGCTCAAGGCAGAAATGATCTATTTTATGTAAATGACCACACTTGTTTTGTATCCCTCCACAAACGTTGCCTATCCTTAAATACTGACAGGATATGTTCAGGAGAAATGTGATTTTTATATAATCTTCTGTGTTTCTTAACATCACAACTGTCTTTCTCATATCCATGATATGATAATACAGGAATAATTCACCCATCCTAAGCAGAAGCATTCAACTTATGTCAGCTACAGTGCCTTTGTAGGCTATCATTAGTAAAATGCAACGTATTATCTGGACCTCAGATTTAGGGAATACTCATCAATGAAATACAGAGAGCCACAGAAACACAGGCCATTTCTACCTAAGCATTTCCAACAGGATACAAGTCATCTGCAAGAAAAGATTCTACCTGACCATTCCAAATGATGACACAAACATTAGAACCACACATGTACATATTGTTGTAACTGTGTACCCATATTCACACCAGAAATAGGGCTATGGCTCAAAAAGTATCAGTCTTGAGGGAAAAACCCAGAGACAGCTCCCAGGACCACTGAGTACTGTGTTCAAACTGCAGGACCAGTATACTCACACACACACACACACACACACACACACACACACACACACACACACCACTGCAATATACATACTTATGTGTATATGTATGCATATATTGAATGAGTTTTGGCAATTTGTTTGATCCTATTTGACTAATCTGATCTTTCTCAGTAATTTTAATTATACTGCTGACCTCCAAGCTATGCAAAATTACTCTAGATTAATATTATTGTTGTTTACTTCATCCTCTTTAATTCCAAAACTTCCCACTAAGAGTATGTCATTATATCAACAATGCAGAATCAGAATTTTAATCGGCCAAATCAACATTAAGCTCTACTAATCAGACTTTTCAGACACCTGAAAATGGTATCTGTTACATTATGGAGTTCTCCCATTAATGCTGACTCCATTTAGCATTTCTAAGTTGCTATCATTTTCTTTGTTAATGCTATGCTTTGTTTCCTCAGTTTGAACGCTGATAAAGGTTAAATACAAAAGATTAAAATAAGCCCAGAGTTTGGCCTAGTGGTAGAGTGCTTGTCTAGCATGCACGGGTTCGATTCTTCAGTACCCCTCATACATAGCAAAAAGCTGGAAGTGGTGCTGAGGCTCAAGTGGCAGAGTGCTAGCCTTGATAAAGTCCAAGGACAGGGTTCATGCCCTCAGCTCAAGCCCAGGACTGGCAAAAAAAAAATTAAAATAAGTATACAGAAATCTTTATTTCACACTGTGGAAATCATAGAATTTAGCTTGTTATATTTTTACCTTAACGTTCTCTGAGCTTCTATTTCTAAATTTGTAAACTGTAGAATCAAAATTATATCGAATCTTATAATTAACACATAAGATAATTATACCTTCTAGGAGCTAGTCATAATTTAGAAATCATTTCATTAAGGAGAATACATTAATATTTGCTTTATATATATATTAATATTTGTTATAATAGGCATCTGTTAACAACTGAAAATCCACAATGGAGAAATTATTAAAGACAGCAAAATGATTGAACACAGTATTACCATCCAAAGCCCTGTAGTATCTCAAGAAACAATACCTTCTTCCTGGCTGTGCCAGAGAGGTGCTCTTTTTGTTTTGTTAATGCTTCCATCTTATTCAGCCATGCTTACTATTGTTACTTGTAGAATACAGAGAACTGACTTCCTTCCTTCCTTCCTTCCTTCCTTCCTTCCTTCCTTCCTTCCTTCCATCCTTTCCCTTTCAGTCTGTTTGTTCATTTTTATGTCTTTGGGAGTAGAAGGAGAAGCTCAGAAATGTAGGAACAAAGGGTGAAGCAATGCAATGGTACTCACTGGACACTATGTCGAAAATGAACTCTAAAACTTATAAATGGGAATGGGGGGATGAACTTGGAATGCAAGGTAAAGAATGACATTATCTAAAAAGGAATGTGCTGTTACCTGACTTAATTTATCACATTTATAATAACAATGCAGATTTCAAAAAGTAAGAACATATATCCCATCATCTGGTGATGACTCATGATTCACAGCAATGGAAGACTCAGTTTTCCACCTTGCATAGGCTTCAGACTGGGCCCTTAGTGAAATGACAAACAATAGGCTCTTCACCAATCAATCATCAATTCCTTTCCTACTCATTCCTTTCCAGTATCTCCTCTCCCCTGACTCACAGAACATTAAGAGGCAAACACTTCCCATTCAGACTGAAAGATGGATGTATTGTTGTTTTTTTAAATGATCTGAAAGTACATTCGAATTCTCTAACTGCTAACATAAAAGCTGACATCTTATATAAAAGCACTTTAAATTCTACATATTCTTCCCACTCATCCCTTGTCAAGTGAGAGAGAGACATGACTGGTGCACAGAGTCTCAAAGCTATTTGACTCATTAGTGTGTGTGTGTGTGTGTGTGTGTGTGTGTGTGTGTGTGTGTGTGTGTGTGTGTGTGTGTGTGTTGGTACTGGGGCTTGAACTCAAGGCCTGGTCCTCTGGCTGGGCTTTCTTGCTCAAGGTCAGTGTTCTACCAATTAAGGCAGGGTTCTACTTTTGCAGGTTGATTGGACTTCACAGTCAGAGTGTCTGCATGGGATAACACTGAGCAGAGCTCCATGTTCAACCTCCCGAGCAGATAGGATTATAGGCATAATTTTCCACAGCAATCTAAAAATTACCACATATGCAAGGGTAATTTTCCACCTGGATAAGAAACAAACAGCCGAGAAAGAAATCTTTCAGGAAGCAGAAATTGTCCCAGGGAAATCAAACTATCTGAAATAAACTCACACAAAATTCTCAATACCAGAGTTGCTAAATGGATTTAGAAAGACTGTGTATCTGTATCTATAAAATGCTTGGAGAAAATAAAAACATTTAAAGAATAAGAAAAATGATTCTGAAGTTGAAAGATTTTTTTTTTCCCAATAGAGAGGTACAAGGAGAAAATTAAGACCAAGAGATCAAGCTGGACAAGAGTATCTCATGCTTGTATTCCTAGATACTCATTAGGCTGAGGGCTTAGTATTGTCTGCGGTTCAAAGCTAGACAAGGCAGAAAGTCTGTGATATTTCACCACTGCTTAAATACCAAAAAGTCAACAGTAGATCTTTGGCTCAAATGGTAGAGTGCGAGCCTAGAGAAAGAGAGCTCTGTGACAGTACATACACTCTGAGTTGAAGCCCAGACTGACAAAAACAAAACAAAACACAGTATACCAAACAAACAAATAAAAAAGATCAAGAGACCAAACATTTTTTTTTCTGGTGCCAGTCTTTTTGCTTGAATTTAGGGCCTGAACACTATCCTTGGGCGTTTTCCTCAAAGCTAGCACTCTGCCAATTGAGCCACAGCACCAGTTGTGGCTTTTTCTATGTATGTGGTGCTGAGGAATCGAACGCAGGTCTTTGTGCATGCTACAAGTACCCTATCCATGAGGACAAACTTTTAAGAAAAAAAAAATCTATGAGACACACATGCACGAAAAATTTATGCTGAATATTTGACTTCCAATTATTAAAATCGCCAGAAAGATAAAACATATAAAAGTGAGGAATTTCACTTAGGGAACCTTGTGTTTTCCTTGGATTCTTGTGATAGCTTCTACTAAATATCTGCTTTTTAATTTTTCTCTTACATCTTGCCTGAGATGGTCCCATTGTACTCTAATTAAAAAGCCACGTCTGGGCTTGATAAGCCCCACATTTTCCTCCCCTGCCTCATGATTTTAGTGTATTTTATATTTGTTTCGCTTAAAATCTCCCCTCCACTTTCTACACACACAGTGTCAGAACTGTGCTGCTTTGCTTTGTACTTATTATGCAGGGTTATAACAGAAAATAACTGACTTCTGTCACTAACTGATTTAAACTTTCATGTTAGCCTATAGTTTTGGCTCTACTAAACTAACATCCTTTTTTTCTATATTTTTTTCATGTTGTATGCAGATAAGTGTTAGGGCTCATAAGACTACACGATTTTATTGTGTTAATCCCATTGGATTAATCCTCTTGTCACTTAGTAATGAAAGCTGGGGTTAGAATCTAGAGCCAAATGGCTTGTAGTCATGTTCAACCAATAATGTAGTACAGACCTTACACTTGAAACCTTAGTGACTCCTGAAGGATCATGGTTTGAATTTAGCACAGACAGAAAAGTGGGTGAGACTCCAGCTGTGCTTAAATATAAAAAAAATGTGGCTGAATTGGTTGAGGCAGCTATGTGCAAGTAAGTCAAGCCAAAAGAAGCCAGACTCTGAGTTCAGGCCACAGATCCAGCACAAAAACAATAACAGAACCAAATTCCATCTATTACATGGAAACACTGGTTTATGGATATATTTTTCTCCATGCCCCAGCGTAGTCCCTGTACAAAAATAACAGTGCTGGGCCGGGAGTTTGGCATAGTGGTAGAGTGCTTGCCTAGCATGCACGAAGACACAGGTTCGATTCCTTGATACCACATACATAGAAAAAAGCCAGAAGTGACGCTGAGGCTCAACTGTTAGAGGTCTAACCCTGAGAAAGTCCAAGGACAGTGCTCAAGCCCTGAGCTCAATCCCAGGACTGGCAAAATAAATAAATAAATAAATAAACAAACAAACAAACAAATAAATAAATAATAGTACATTACTCATAGAATTTACTTAAATAATTTGGTAATTAGAACATGCTTTACAATATGGACATTCACACTAAATTATTTGTAGTTTTTTTTCTTTTTAATCCTCTTGCAGGTGATTTGGATAATCAAATTAGACAGTGTGACAGTGATTTGAAATTGTTCTATTTCCATTAGTCATAATTGTACCTACGGTGAATAACAACTGATGTTTTCAAATTTAGAAGGCATTAAACTATCCACCTGACACATCATGTGAAATTATTAAAGGTTAGGCAGTAGATACTGGCCAGTACTGTGACGTAGTCCACACCATCCCTCTCCTTTCAGTTTGTCACCCATCTATGTTATACCTTACTATCTGAAAAGGCAAACAACATAATGTTTCCTATTGTTGGCCTGTGAAGAAACCTAGTTCTATATCCAGTGCCATTCCTTGTTTTTTTTTGTTTTTTTTTTCTCCTAACTACAGTAATGGAAGCAGTAACCAGTGATCAGTGATGAGAAAATGGCCTGTTTTTTTAGATGACCCAAAGCACTAGCTTCTACTCTACCTTCATTTGCAGAATCTCAAATGAAACGTTATTTTGACTACTTGATAGTTTTATGCCACTTATAAAATACTTATTTGTGCAGTGTGAGCATTCCAGAAAACTCTTTTAATAGACACTATTAATTTTCTGTGGCCTAGATATTATTCATTCAAATAAAAAAGAATCTGAGTTAACCAAGTAAAGTTCATGAAAGGAAAACATGCAATCCATAAACAAAATCTAAAGTGCTGGCTGAAAAAAATGCCAAATGAATCACACACTTGCAGATCAGAAGCTCTTGTGGCTTCCCTGAACGTTTCATTTTATTTTTCAAATCAATTTTACTAGGTAAAACACTCTCTTTAGTTACTTAAACAGCTTAGAGTCAAATTTATGTCCCCTGTGTGAAAAGTGTGTAGTGTTTGGGGCATGGGATTTTGTGTTTGAGTATAAGTAGTATTTCACAATTAAAATTTTCCTTGGAGGTGTATTGTTCCTCTCTTTACTTATTTTTTTCCAGATCTGGGGCTTAGACTCAGGGCCTAGACTCTGTTCTGAGATTCCTTTATGATCAAGACTATGACTCTATCACCTTGTGCCACAGTTCCACTTCCAGTTGTCTGGTTAATTGGAGATATGAGACTTATAGACTTTCCTATCTGGGCTGGCTTTGAACTGGGATCCTCCTGAGTAGCTAGAATTACAGATGTGAATCACCAGTACCCAGTTAATGTTTTTCTTTTTTAAAAAAAATTATACCTTTATAACCATGTCACATATTTCAAAGTGAACAATACAGGTAAATGGATGGATAAGTGGAAAATGGATTTTTAAAGGTCTATAAAATAGAAAAGAGTGGAGGGGGGAGCAGGAAAAGGGAAATATAGGAAGTAAACAGAATCCCAAACCAGACCCTTTCACTTACTTCCAGCTTCCTTTGGATGTTAATCTCAAAAGATTCGAAGAATGCTGAAAGGGCCTGACATTGATCAAGATATATTGTGTTCAGTGGCAGTGCCTTTGTATAATTATTTTAAAATAAGGATAAAAAGGAAAACATAAAATAAAATTTAAAAAGAGAATTTGAAACAGCTGGATGAGAGTGGCTGACATTTGTTGTCCTACTACTCAGGGGGCTATGGAGGGATCCCAATTCAAAGCCAGCCTAGGAGATTTACAGCTCCAATTAACCAGAGAGAGCGAGAGAGACTCACACAAACACAACACAAAATTAAAACAAACAAGAACAAAAAACTGGAAATGTAAGTATGCCTCAATTGGTAGAGTGCCAGCCTTAAGCAAAAACATGTCAGGGATAGAATCCAGGTCTCCTAGTTCAAGCCCTAATTCCAACACAAACAAAATAAGACAATTTGAAACAAACCAACTTCAAAACAACAACAGCAACAGTAAGAACAATTTATAGTACTACGGCAGAGCAGTTAATCTAAATAATTATATCAAAGATCAGCAAGATATAGTTCATAATCCCTTGGGAAGAAAGTGTAGGTATAACACCCTCCTCTTTATAATACTAACTATGAGATTTGCAGTAAGAATCCTTGAGTGCTTTATGCTTCAATCTTTTTAGGTGAGGTATTTGAGCATGATATTGACACATGTTTAGATGCCTGTTTCTGTTTCCATTTCCAACACGAAAGGGTGGAACAATATCATATTTTTCTTATTCCCCTAGTCTCAGACAGATTCTCATTTACAGTGAAAATTTCAAAATGATTATGTTTCAGTGTGTAAGGATATAATGGATATATAAACAAGGTAAGACTGCTCACTGTGCATTTCAATAGGGGATCTGCACAAACTAAAACCAGATTGGCTTAAGAACAATTGAAAAATTTACCTAATGTAAAAAATATATGCACCATGTATTTTGTGTGTACTCTTTGATTTTATATTCAAACATAGACTCATCTACCTACTCATACATCAAATTCCATATGGAAAGTTAGAAGTTTAATGTGAACTAATCTTTTTGTCAATCCTGATCTTTACCTCAGGGCCTGAGCCCTGTCCTTGGACTTTCTCAAGGCTAGAGCTCTACCACTTGAGCCTCAGCACCACTTCCAGATTTTTTCTATGCATGTGATACTAACGAATCAAACCCGGGTCTTCGAGCATGCTAGGCAAGCACTCTACCACTAGGCCAAAGTCCTGGTCCCTAATGTGAACTAATTTTAAGTGTTTTACTGAGACATCTTTGCCTGATGCCCAGTACTGTAGAGTAAAATACTCAAGAGTATTTTATAGATATAAAAACATGTGGTATATTTAGTGTTAACTCATGCACACAACAGTGGCAGCATATTACAAAAAGGGTGGTATACATTATTATATTCTCTAATGAATTCTAAATATTAAGCATGCATTTAAGTTGGTATTGTTCAAAACAACTTATAAAAGAATCAAGTGGGAATCTAGAATCAACTGGGAATCTAAAAATATTATTCATTGCTACATGGTGACATTCAGACTCAGTAAGTCCACAGAAGGGGCAAAAATTATGTGTTTAAATTTATCTCCAGGCATCTCTAAATATAGTCTGAGAACAAGAATTCTACATTCTTCCTTTAGTTTGGCCAGAACTATTCACATTACATATGTGACTGAAACTAGAAGTTTAAAAGGGGAATTATTCAGTCTGACCTATATTATAAAGATTTATCAGAGTGATGAATAGAGTTACAGGAAAGTTGCAATTATTTAAACAATTCAATGTGAATGATATAAGAAAATTCTACATAGAAATAGATAACTGCTACTGGAAAGACTTGATTTTCTAGAATCTTATTCTGAGAACATGGATTTGAGAAATGTATCTTATTAAACAATATTCAGAATAATTCTGAACTAACACTCACTTTCAATCCAAGACTTTAAGCTGCCAAATATCCTTTGACAGGTCTCTTCAATTACTTTATGAAATTATAGGTTTTTGCCAAATTCCTCTGCAAATCATAATTCCATGCATGTTCTCTTTTCCATTTGTTTCTGCATAAACACACCATTCCTCTAATTAATTCTCATCCAGATCCTAAACCTTAAGATGAGAGATGGCTTTAATAGTAGAGGTGAAGAGGGATGCTCCTCAATGCACACTAAGTAGAGATGCAGATTAAACCACACCCTGGCATCCACTCAAAAAAAAAAAAGCAAAATGGATTCAAACACATCAAAGGGAGTTAGTTCATGTTGGAATCTTGCCAGTTCACCTCTCTAATTATCAATCCATGTGGATGGAAGAGAGAAGAGCCTACTGTTAGCCTCTTTTCTACCCTCTGTTGCTAACTGCTGCTAGAACAGAGATTCCTCCAGTATTCAGAAGGTTTGGGTAAACATACAATTATTTCTTTGGTATCATTTGTTCAGACATAGCTTTTTACAGAAAAGTTTACCAGGTTATTAGAAGGACCACAACTAGAGAACAGTCCAACAGAAAAGATGAATAGGGCAAAACTATGATAGGACAAAATGGGGAGGAGAAGCCAAGAGGTAAGACAAATCTCTGTGTGTTCACCTAAGAAAGCATTACATAATGCATTTATTTATTTATTTATTTATTTATTTATTTATCTGTTTATTTATTTGGCTTTCTAATTAAAAAAGCATTCTGATTTATGTATAAATGTGTTTCTGAGCTATTCTTATATCCTGGATTTTTTAGACTTTAAAGTAGTTTTACTATCTTTAAAATTGTATAAAGGAGTTTCAATTCAACATATAGGTTTGTGTGTAATCAATATCACATCTTCATCCCCTGAGCCCCAATCTCTCCCAAATCCGCCTGTCCTTTCAAGTTACCTGGTTCCATTTTCACACATGTACACTGAATGGTATGGCTGCATTTGCCAACCCTTTCCTGTTTCCATTCATCTGTAGCCACCTCGACATCACCTTCCACAACACATGTTACAGCTACCTGGTACTCATTGTGTTAGACTGTAGTGTAGGCACTCAAAGTCAGTACACCACTGGACTCCTCCATGTACCATATTTTCATTAATATATTTGAGCACACATGCACAGAACCCTGTATAGGATTATAAATAGACTACTTCCATCTCTGAGCACACCCGATCTCATCTGCACATTGCTTTTAAAATGAAATCTATGCCAGGAATACAACAGTTCAGGGACTGAAGAGGTTACTTGGAACAATCTGGGGATCCCTAATATGTTAAATGTTTATATGTAATGTGTACATATATATATATATATATTAAACATGACATTCAAAACCGTACAAACATATAAATACGTTCATTAAAGTTTAATCTAAACTAGTTAATAACCTCCTAATAAAAGGAGGAAAGCTATCTAGCCTGATTCCCATACTAGGACAAGATTGTCTCACTGAAAAAAAAATCAACATTTCAATGGCCTCCCCATTGTCACTAAAACCTTTTTCATACGTGAGGAAGATTTCCGTACTCTTATCTGAAAATTGTATATAAACTACCTGCTCAGTCAATTTCAGAGGATTCTTGGGAAGATTGAATTAAGTAATGGATCTATGAGAGCTTTCAAATTATAGTGCACTTTAGAAAATCCAAGTTTTAAATATTATTGGAAGAACCGTGAGAGAGAAAGAGCAGAGAAGCTATTTCCTTAGCCATGTTCTCTTTCTTAGGCTTGAACATCACCTCCACCTAATCACTAAAATGCATATCCCTAGAATTATTCTCTCCTTCATCCTTATGTCTAGTCAGCAATGTGTTCTTTTCAATGTATGCATTTAAATTGTTTTCAAATTTGCTCTTTTTATTATTTTCCTACTGATTTCTCCTCTGTGTATTATAAGCAGCTTTACATAACTCAGAAAATCATTGTGCTTTTTGCCACTCTCTCTCAACTCATATCACATCCTGTAGGCATTCTAAAAATCCCTGCATTAATTCTCATTGGAGTATTTACTATTTTTTCTTATTTTAGCTTATATTAGTTATTCAGAGGAAGGAGGAGGAATATCATTTTTCCATTTCTACACAAGCCACTCCACATTCAAATCTGTCTCATTTCCTTTATCATACTTCATTCCTTTCCCCCTAAAAATTTTATCACAACAGGATTCCTAATATCTGTGTACTTCAACACTGATAGAGATTTATTAATTCGTCATTTATCATTCTTGCCTAGGAAACACTGAAAATGCCAGTTCTGTGAAATGCTACCTTCAATTCTCTGTTTCAGGCAAAAGAGAGAATTACATAACAAGTAAGAATGAGCAATGTTGGGGAAAGGAGTGATAGGGATTTATAATTCTAAAGACAGGATGGCAAGAGATGGTAAAAGCCACTCGTTTCTAAACAAGCAGAATAAAGAGATAGGATCCTCGTGAGACATTGACAAAACAAAAGGGCCAAAGGACACAGGCAAGTGTTAGAAGGAAAATTAGAAGCAAATAAAAATGGAAAGAATAGTGGATAGTGAAAAGGGATTTCAAAAAGACAATATAAGAGAAACAAACTATAGAAAAGAAAAGATAAAGAAGGTAACAGATTCAATCTATTCACCTTGAGAGTAGAAAATTACAGAAAAATAATAAAAGATACCAGAAGGTGTGTTAACAATTTCCTTGGAAGGCTACAGAAAATAACCATCTGGAGATTTCTGAAACAAAACAAAACTAAGAACAGAAAGTAATCTAAGAGAGAGAGAGAAATAAGTTAATTATGATATAAAAAGGGACATAAAGGCTAAAAATAAACAAAAAACAAATTACTTGAAAATATATTAGAACATTATCTTTCAAATTTCAAAGCACTTGCCTATTTGATAGAATAAGGAAGTTATAAACAGTAATTTAAGAATGTTTAAATTTGAAAATAATAGACACATATTGTCTCTGAAGTTAACATTCACTGATACAATGATTAAAAACTCCCATGGGACATGCATGCCTTTCCTTAGATTAATGTTGGATGCAGCCACATTAAATAAATGTGCTTTGCTTTTATCAAGAGTGACTATAATTTAGTACCTGCCCCTGGCAATAACAAATGAGCTGTATTTGAAATATACAATGCCTGTTTCTATTGATGTACTAGAAGAACACAAGTTCCCCACTGGCATTGGAGCACTGTTTCATTATACAAGGAAAAAAAATAGGGAAGAGAGCACCATGGACAGATATCCTGCATGCTGTCAGAGTGGCTAACATTCCTGTGATGTGACTCACTTTGACACCTCTCAGTATTCCATTACAAATCTGAGAGACTCTGTTTTCTTTATGGGTTGCAATCTCCTTAAGTACCCCAATACTATGTGTGTTGTGCGGCTGAGGTCAGCCACTATTTATTATTAAACATCAAACACATGTTAGCCAGCTGGAAAAACAGGCTCTCACACTGCTTCAATCTGCCCTTGCTAACCAAGTATTTTGTATCAGGAAGACCTCAAGGAATACTTGAGCCAGTAATTAGGGAATGTGCCAAAGAAAATAAGACCATTGTCTTCATGTTTTATAAAGCTAGATTTACAAATACAAAGAAGCCTTATTCAGCACTATGCGGAAGTACTATCGAGTACTATCAAGTACTATCGAGTGTTATATATATAATATATATTCAGTATTTATCTTTTAGGTCTAGCATCTCTATATGAGGGAAATGTAGCCTTTGACTTCTTTTCTTCCAGACCTAACATGGTTTGCTTATTATGATCATCTCTTATTTCATTCATTTCACCCCATGACTCTGTAGAGAATTTAAAATCATTTGTATGCAGAAGTTACCACTTACTGAGTTTCTACTCTTCACTAGGCACTTTTTAATATGGGTTATTTATAAAACAATAACAAGTGGATTTATAAAGTGGAATTATCTTTTGTCACTTTATTATGAAAAAACCCATCTGACAATGAGAGAAGCTGAATGATGCATCAATACCCCAAAATACTTAGTAACATAATCAGGAATGGATAAAAGTGTATTGGATTTCCAAACCATCATTTACTGCAAAATAATGAGACAAATACATGGTAGCACTCTGCAGATTACAAACAAGTACAATACTTTATATTTAAGTGAAGAAATTCAATGAGAGACTAATTTATTTATAGCAGGTAAAAAGAAATGCAGAGCTTGTGGTTTCTCTGGATCCCCAAAATCTGCTAAAAAACCAAATTACTACACATCAAGAAGAAATAGGAGTTGGTTTCAAGATATATTCATGTTGTATTATAAAACTTTATTTACCTAGGCCATACACTGATGTGAATATTAATATATGCTGAAATGACTTATTCTGCAAACTTTCTGTATGGATTCACTCCTTACTCTTAAATTGCCATCTAAGGTTAGACCATAAAATACACATCTACTAAACAAAAATATAGCATCAAATTACTCTGTGAAGAAATACATCTAATATATTCACTTCTATTTGGGCTCCCTCATGATGTCTTTATGAGATTTCCCTTTAAAATATTCCATATAAGAAGGATTCATGGATTTGATTTTGTTATTATTGTGCATTTTGCTCCAGAGGAGATGACAGAATTGTGGTAAACATTAAGTTAAACTTCTGTGTTTTCATACTGAGAAAGAAGGTAGGTATCTTATCTCCTAGGATTACACTGAATCTGAAGAAAGGAAACAAAGTAAAAATAGTAGTGACCTAGAACTATAGTTTGTATAAAGTCAAGTGATAGAGTGTTAGTTTTCAAAAGGATGGCATGGAATAACTATGACACATTACCATTGCTGGAAATTCTGCCTTTATTAAAATTGCTGTAAGAAAAATATAAAACTCAATCTTTAATTTATTAAGAAAATCAGGCTAAATGAGATTTGATATTACAATATCTTAAATTTTTAAATAGATTGTAATATCCAGTGTATAGATTTTTTTTGCTTTTTTTCTTTTTAACAAAAGATGCTCTTTGGATCTAACAACTCCAATAATTTCCTCAGTGAGAATAATTCACAAATATGCTATGACACCTATTATTTTCCAAAAATCTAGTTCTTCTCAGTAACAGGAAGTATAATGAAACTAATAAATACTTTTGACTTTCTCTAATATGAATTCATGTTGATTTCAACATTTCTTTAAATTTATACATAGAAGGATCCGACAATTTGGTTTATTTGAACTTGTTCTATAACCAATCCTGGGACTTGAACTCAGGGCCTGAGTTCTGTCCCTGAGCTTTCTCAAGGCTAGTGCTCTCCCACTTGAGCCACAACATCACTTCTGGTTTTTCTGTGTATGTGGTATTAAGAAATTGAACCTAGGGCTTCATGCATGTGAGGCAAGCACTTTACCACTAGGCAACATTCTTATTGGTGTTTTCAAAATTTTAGATAAGTCTATGTATTTCATAAATTTAAAATTATTTGCCAGATAATTGTATATCTTCACTATATGTATCAGAAACACATTTCAGTATCTTTACAAGCAAAGCATTAGTTATTACTCTGAAAAAAAGAACTAGATTCTTTAAAAATATATTCATAATACAAACACTTCTTGTTCCCATTTTTATTTTATTATTGGAGTGATGTATAGAAGGGTTACAGTAGTAATCCCTCAGGTAGTTCCCTTTGTCTTGAAGTCTGTGACATTTAAATGTTGTTATAAATACTGATTAGAATAAAAATATCTCACTTCAGTGAGAGACTCAATAAATGGGACTACGTAAAAATAAAAAAGTTTCTGCACAGATAAAAGCATAGTCACAAAAGTAGAGAGACAGACAACAAACTGGGAAAAGATATTTACCAATAATACATCAGACAAATGTTTAATATCCATTATCTTCAGGGAACTCAAGAAATTATTCCCCTCAAACCCAATAAACCATTCACTAAATGGGCAAGGGAACTAAAGAGAGACTTATCAAAAGAAGAGATTAAAATGGCAGAAAAGCATATGAGAAAATGTTCATCATCCATGGTCATAAAGGAAATGCAAATAAAAACAACCCTAAGATACCACCTTACCCCAACAAGAATGGCCAAGATTTTGAACTCAGACAATGACAGATGCTGGCGGGGTTGTGGAGAAAAAGGAACCATACTGCACTGCTGGTAGGATTGTAAACTAGTTAAGCCACTCTGGAAAGCAGTATGAAGGTTTATTAAAGAACTGAAAATTGACCTTCCCTACGATCCCGCCATACCACTTCTGGGCATCTACCCTGACAATCATAACCCAAGATATGATAAGGACACCTGCTCAGCTATGTTTATCTCTACACTATTCACAATAGCCACGCGATGGAAACAATCCAATGCCCTACTGCAGATGAATGGATACAGAAAATGTGGTATACATATACAACGGAATTCTACATAGCCAACAGACAAGATAAAATAATGGTATTTGCAGGGAAGTGGATGAATCTAGAGCGAATCACGTTGAGTGAGACAAGTCAAGAGCAAAGGAACAAAAGGCGCATAGTATCTTTAATATGTGGTTATTAGATCCAAACAGTACAAGAGCGAGGACTCAATATTTGCATACCCAATGCTATGGACATGGGAAATGGGATGGGAAATATAAACACAACTACATAGACATAAAAACATGACTCTATAGACATAATGTTTTATGACATAGATCAATATGTATCTATGATTTACAAACCCTTAGCCTAATTTTGATTATGTTCTAAAATCTAAGTGCCAGTGATTGTATACAGAAATTCTCTTCTCGAATACTTGTTTGTTAAACACATCATTTGAAATATTATGTAAAAGGGCTGGGATGTAGCTCAGTGGCAAAGCGCTTGCCTAGCAGTGTGATGTCCTGGTTTCAATCCCCAGTACCAAAAAAGAAAAGATTAAAAAAAGAATGAATAAGAATAAATGAACAAATTGAAATATGATGTAAAAATCAATGTTAATAAGTTCTTTAATTAAAAAAAATCTCACCTCAGAAAGCAAAAAAAAGCTATGTGCCCAAGTTTTTCTTACATAGTAAACACACAGATAAACAACAAATTTTTATATATTCCGACAATGCTAACAAAAGGTTTAATTTTTAGTTGCTACTTGGATAATGAGCTTAAGAGAGTTCTCGTCTCTCAACATGCTTATCTTTTATTCCATCTGTCAGTCAAGTGCAGGGAAAAATATCTCATCAATATTAACCTTGTTCCAGCGGGAGGTAGGCCTGGCAGACTCCCTATTGTCTTTCCCCTCTCAATCTAGTTCTTCATACATCATCATTCTGAGACAGCGTCTACAACTCTTTTCCTACAAGGAATAAGCTCCTTCATGAGTTTCATTGTGTACACTCCTCTTGCAGAGTTCAAACATCAAAGTACTTTTCTCCAGTGTTCAGTGAGATCTCAGGTTCTTCTTATTCAAAACAGTGATTCACAGTTATTGACACACACAGACTCCTCCAGAGTTCAGGTAAAGCCATATGACTGCAATAGGATATAGATAAAAAGATACACTGCCAAAATGCTTACTCATTTGAAGGTAGATGGGCATACCTAAGAGACTGATCAAAGCTCTTAGAACATGATGAGATCTTATAGACATGTAAAGATGAAGATGCTGGTTGTGATTCTGCATATTAGTTAGTTTCAGCTTTTGCACATATTGAGGCACATAACTTTGTTCTTGAATAACTAATCAAAATAAAGTAAAACATTGTTTTATTCTCATGCTTATTGTGCATATGGCAAGAGCAAAAAACTCCCAGTTGTTATTTTTTAGGCTGAAGTATTTTGGGGATATTATTAAAATCTCAGCGAAGTAAGCTAGACTCAAAGGAACATAGACGCAATGGTTTCCCTCATTTGTCATAATCAGTAGAAACCTTGGGCTCTCCTAGCAGAGATTTACAATAGAACAAAACCTAGATGCATAAGGCCATATAGGATGACGCTAAATGAAAGGACCTCCAGGATATAGAAACAAAAGCCATATGAGTGATTATCTCTCATCTCTTTTGCTGTCCCTTGGTTATCTCATATTTTTACAGTATTTCACCTTGTTATCTGATATATTGTATATATGCATATTTGGTTGTTTGAAATCGGATAGGGAAGGGGAGAAAACAAGATGAGGGGCAGGGGTTGGGGGAGGGAAATGGGGACCAAGACATGAGAAAGGGTATCTATGTTTGTGAAGTAATGCACTTTCTATCTGGTGACTATAATGTAACCCTTCTATTAATTACAATTAAAATATATGTAAAAATAAAATTTTAAAAATCTCAGGATTGCCCACATGTTCAATTACCTGGATAGTGATCATTAAAGTTGTAAGTCACCAAAATATGAACAATTCTCTTCTTCCTATATCAATACACATGGTTGCTAAAAGTTACAGGGGAAAGATGTATTCAAATTTTTAGGAAAGAGATACCATTTTATAAACAACATTATAAAACCTGTTCTATGTCTTCAAGCTAAAAGAAGCTTCAATGATCTGTGTTCAAAGGATATCTACAAAAGATCAGAAATGGCCACACCATATTTTTATACATCTCATTTGTTTTCATCTTTGGTATAGTACTACCTAGGGACTTCTGAAGTCCATACCAAAACTTGCAAATCCCATCTCACTATGTGAGTCTAATTTCGTTCACAGGATTGTAATTCTTGGCTAATTCCTTATATCTACTCCATAAACATCAAAATCTTGATCCCATGTATATCTGTGGAAATGCAACCAAGTAATGTAAGAAGATGGGTGGGTTTGGGAGAGATGGGAGAGAATGATGATAAGGTGACCTTGAAACAGATGCATTGTACCCACAAACTGATGTGTTGAATAGAAAGCTCTTTAATAACTAGTGAAAATAATACTAATACACCAAATATCTCATCTGCTTTAAAAGGACTTTAAAAAGAATCTAACACTTTCTTTACTCACATCTTAATTTCTTCCTTTATGGAACTTTTTTAGAGCCTCTACATAAATCTCACTTGTTCCCAGAATCATAGCGTCCATTTTTGTGGATTTTCTCACTTATATCATCTGCCTTCACAAATCAACTCCCACATCTCATTTAAAGTGCGATGTAAACTTCACTTACTCATATTTTCCTTATCGGTTAACTCTCTTTTCCACTTATACTTCCCCTCTTTAAAATATCCTAACATTTACAGCTAGAAGCCCACTACATCACACAAATACTAGTGTTTTTTTCTAAAGTGCTCATTTGCTTTCCTCTTGGGGAAAAGGCTGGATCTTGTTGTGCATTTAGCACAGGGTGAAGACAGATATTGCCAGTCCAACACTCTGAAGATAGACTATTGTCAATTCAAAAACAATTTCATTTATGCATTTATGAGCAATTTACCTGAACTCCATTCCTTTTGCAACAAAAGAGAAAATACAATAATCAACCAAAGTATGTTTTGGATAAAAATAAGGAAGTGACAGTAGAGCTCATCAAATTTAGCTTATTATTACTATTTACCCCTTATTAATAAAATGGTATTTGAAGAAAATGAGAAAATGGAGCATTAGAACTACTTTAAAGAACATAAAAAGTGCACTATTTTCTTGCCATTATTTTAACCATCTGGCCACTTAACTACATGAAGGACATATATTTATATGTGGATGACTCTGGGCTCATACTACATTGCCACCTATGTCTGTGTTCCCAGTTTTATGGACTTGACTACAAACAGCTAAATACCTTCAATAAGGGAAATAGTATTGATCTAGAACTAAGAAATAGCATATATCTATTAGAAAATCTTACAATGTTAGGAAACAAATAACTTAGTGTAAAATTGGAAGTCTAGAAAAGAGGAAAATAACAAAGTTCCACCCACTTCAAAACAATTGTAGATTTATACCAGTTTATATAACCTGAAATTTAGCTGACTCTGGAATCAGTTTAGGCATGGTCGATTATGACTCTAAATTTCAACTTTGTTGCTATATCTTTCCCTTAGCTCCAGGACACTACTATCCTGATTGTTGAATAGCATTGTCAGTGACATGTGTAGGTTGTGAGAACGCTGAGTGTCTAGGTTTTGCAAAACATGAGATATGCCCGTTTTCTAAGAGATCTCATTATGTGGATATGTAAATTCTCTTTTAACACGCAATAACATCAAAGTTGCTGAAGTAGCAGAATCAGATCCAATCAGATTAAAAGTATGTTGACACTAAGATTTTAATTCCTTTAAGAGAGTGACAGACAGAGCTGGGAAAACTTTAAACAAGTCCAATCACATGCTCTGTGAGGTGACATGCTCTAACCATTCCACTCTTCACCATATCTGTGTAATTTTAGCATAACTTCTCTCCTAACTCCAATTCTCCTGCGAATTCATTACGACCTTAGAATTTTAGGTAAGTCTAACTCAGTTGTTAGTCCTTAATACGGAAAAGGAAAATCTGTTCAATACTCCCTAATAAATATGTTAGGTTTCAAAGTGTGTGAAAAACTATACATTTGCAATGGACTGACTACCTTTTAATGATTTCTGATGTTTCTCTACCAAAGGTACTAGTCTACTTTTGACTCTACATCTTATCATATGCCACTGAAGGCATTACCCAATCAATGGAAGACATTAGGCATTACATAACAATCACTCCCATGTATTAATTTCTTTAAAAAATAATAAATAGTATTTTCCCTTGCTGTTTTTTGTATAGAGTAATCATAAATCATTTTATTATAAATATTGAGAAGATAAAATGCCTATTGAAAGGCGGTTTTACCTGTCCAACTCATACAAGTGTACAGATTTGAATATTCTGTAACATAAGTAAATAATTAAGACTTTATGTTTTATATTGATTGTTCTAAATGAAATTTCCTAGTTTCTTATTAAGAATTAGATGATATAAATTTATGTTTAGTTTCATCTGGGAAACTTTGTTGAACTATATTTTTAATATTATTTTTATTTTTTAAAGCATCTGAATACATATTTATATCATCTTCATGTCTCCACCTTTTATTTTTTTATTTTTTTATTTTTTTGCCAATTCTGGGCTTGAGCTCAGGGCCTGAGCACTGTCCTTGGACTCTCTCAAGGTTACAGCTCTACCACTTGAGCCTCAGCACCACTTCCGGCTTTTTTTTTTTCTATGTATGTGGTACCGAGGAATCGAACCCAGGTCTTCATGCATGCTAGGCAAGCACTTTAACCACTAGGCCAAACTCCCAGCCCATGTCGCCACCTTTTAAACTCCTTGCCTTTATCTCCCAGCCATTGTCTATATCACAGTTTCTTCTGAATATCTGTTAATGTTACCTATGAATTTTTATTTGAGTCTAATCCTTGTTAACAGTTTTAAAATTGACTTATTTGGAAATTTGACATTTTTTAACATGTTTTTTCTTCATTATTATTGTTTTTTTTCTTTCATTGTTATTGTTGTATATTCTGGAAATAGCTTTTTTCTCTTAATTTTTGTTTTTCTGATAATTGATTTTAAAATATATCTATGAAAAGCTTTGGACATAGAAATTTATACATATCAAACTTCCAACTTTTAAAATTCACTTCAGTGTGAAGTAGGAATAGGTTAATTTTCTTGTTTGTATTTGTTGTAGGGGTTGCATCTGACCAGTTGTGTTGATTGTGTTTCTACATCTCCTCAGGGTCATTCTGCATACAGTGGGATAGATCTCTCTCCCTGGAATTTTAGGTGAAGGAACATTCTCTTCCTTCCATGAGTCTCCATTCCCTAGATGGTACTTCAAATGGTGGAGGTGGGGGAAGGCACAGGTGGTACATACAATGAATCTTTTATTTCTCTGACATGCTTAGTATTTCTAAACCCTGCAATACCTCTAGTGTCTCCAGTTCTGCATTTTCTTTTCCCTCTAACTACATATTCTGTCTCATATCCTTTCCATACCATTCTCAGTACTATAAAATGCCAAGGCCCAAATCTGGGTCAGTATTTTAGTGCTGACTATCAAGTGTTCTTCTTGTGGTTCAAGTTTCCTTGTTCAGTTTATTGTAGCTTCACATATGTCTTCTCCGTAGAGTATTTTTTAATTTTCTTATACCCTGCCACCTAAACCAATAAACATATGGCTATTTGGAGTAACAGCAGCAATTCTGTTGCAATGTCACATGCTTATTATATAACATAATTGGAAATATTTATTATTTCATGTATCTCAGAAAGGTTGAAATCTAGCATCATAAAAATCTTTTGTATATGTGCTCTGATCTGCTCTTTATTTGGGGGAATGTTTGTAGAGAGTCACTTAAATTTACTCAATGGTCCCTGTCCTAAGGCCATCTTACAAGCAAATTATAAATGTATTGATGATCTCTGATGCATACATATAAGTGTATATGTATAAATATATGTCAGAGATCATTAATAAATTATTAAAGTGTTAAAATTGCAATCTAACCACTAAAACATAATCTTTTATTTAAGACCACTGTGTTATAATTTTAATTTTTATGCACAGTCATATATTTATTTTAAATATGTCTATTTTAGAAATGTATGTATTTACTTACAGGAAAATGCAAGTATGAATATGGAGAAACAGAGAAAGAGAGGGAGGAAAAGACAAAGACATTAAATGTTTTTTCAAATGAATACAGATAAAAATGTATAATATAGATAAAAATGAATTATTCATTGTATAAAATTTAGCTCAAATTACTTTTTTTTCAATTAAATTTCTTCTCAATTATTCTGTATATAGCAAAGAAAATCATGAGAAGATATTTGGCAGCTATAGGCTATGGTTGGAAAAGTTGGCAAGAGCTTAAGATGAAAAACTAGAACATGATATCTAAAGGCATTTATTAGGAAATTATATGCATAATGCATAATAAATTTAATTTACTTATTTTCCAATAAAACTTGAATTATTATGGCCCACTGTCTTTGAAAACTAGATTTTCTTTCAAAGGAATACAATGTAAAACTCAGTTCTTTCATGAAGAAGAATTACAGAGCTAAGAGACCAATGGATCATGCCTTTAATCACAGATACATGAAAGTCTGAGATTCAGAGGATCCCATTTTGAAGTCAGCCTGAGCAGAAAAATTGGCTAGACTCAATCTCCAAACTAAGAACACAGTGCCAGTCTATCATTTACTAGGACCTGAGTTCATCTCCAATACTCTTCTCTCAAAGAAAAATTCTGGGCTGGACATAGTGACTCATGCCTGTCATCTTGTCTACTTAGGAAATTGTGATCAGGGTTATCACAATTTAAGTTTAATCCTGGTAGCAAATTTGTGAGGCTCCCTTCTAAACTAATAGCTAAGTATGGTGGTACACAGCTTTCACCAGGTATATGCGGGACTAAATTTAGATAGATTACAATTCTAGAACAGCTTCTAAAAACAAGTTAATGAGACAATCTCAGCAGATAAAGTTGAGTTGTGTTGGCAACTGTCTACTGCCCCAGCCATGGATGGAAATATAAATGTAGTGGGTTATGGTCCCCGCATGGCAAACCAAACACTAGGATTGTACCTCAAAATAACCAAGAAAACAGATGAAAATGAGGTTCACCTGCCTGCTCTGGTATCAACAAAAAAACAAATAGAAGGATATTGATACTAAACAAAAAAGGAGAACAAAACAAAGGAGAAATAACCACGGAACATACATACACAAACACACATAATATTATAACTTTTATTTCAGATTATTTTTTTCTTCATTATATATCTTATACTTCCTAAAGTATTCTATTTTATTTTTATTGTCAGGGTAATATATAGAGGGGTTACAGTTATATTTGCCAGATATAAAGTATTCTTTATAAAAGTTATGTCTCATTTTCAGGAGACTCAACTTCATATAGTTCATTATTAGTTCTATCATTATAAGTAGCCTACTATTTTGAATGATTCTGTCATTAGTTTATAGGAAACATTCCCATTTTAGATTATTCCCTGATTCCCTGATTATATAATACTGATACAGATGGAAAGGATGCAAAGATCAAAATGTATAAAGGTTTTTAGTTTATATATGTTGTCAAATTAAATTACATTTACGTATGTTTTTTACCTCTGTGATTGTGTGATAATACACACATCTAGTAGTTATTTTACATTGTATTTTAGGTCAAATATTTTTCGATATTTATGTTACTGTTCAGGGGAAAATTAGTATATCGTCTGCTTAAATCATTTGTGCATTCTTTATCTGGAATATTTAATTTGTATCTATCTATCTATGTATCTATGTATCTATCTATATCTATATCTATATATATGTGTGGTGTGTGTGTGTGTTCTTCACATTTTTGCCATTCTGTTAAATGTTAGCATTATACACTCTTAATTGTGTGTTAGTTATACAAGCAATTTTATAACGTGTTCATTTCTGCAAACTGTGTATCTCAATGAGTCACTCTTCCATTCATACCCCTTTATTATAAATGCTTGCTAATAATGTAATGTAATGTCCATGTGCATTTCAGTATTATTTAGAATATTCTATTACCATATAAATTTTTAAAAAATGTTTGATTTTGTAATCATAAAAGTTTCATTTTCTTCAGCTATTTGCAAAATGAAGTTGTCATACATCAGAACAGTTTATGAATACAGTACCCATTAGTCAATATCACCCCATCCAACATTCTCACCCACCTCTCCCACCCCACTCCTTCCTTCACTCATCTATCAGAAAAAAAGACGTTGAATTGTTTGTAAGGAAATAGAAAAATTAGGAGAGGATTATGTTAAGTGAAGTAAGCCAGATCAAGAGAAGTATCGTTGACCTCATCATTGAAAACAGAAAGTGATGATCAATTTGGAATTGAGACTTTGGTGTCACCCAAGTGGTTATAAATGTATTAACTGAAGTATAATAGAATCTTTGCAGAATGTTAAGTCATCAAAGCCTAATATGATGAGTACCAGGAACCTGCTTAGGGTGGTCAAAAGGAGTATGAATGGTGTGGATGGGAGGTGAAGATATTGATGGGATGAACAGATCAAGATGAACTGCACACACAAATTACTGTGTTAAATGGCAAAAAGTTTCTTACCCTGAAGATGATGAAAAATGGAATCTCATTTTTAATGGGGTCTTTTTATGTTCATTACTGTAACAATCCAAGGTATTTCCTTGAGGTTTTTTTTTCTCACTCTTACTATCATTGAAAGATTGCATACGTTTTGTCTATTATGATGTTAAAAGTGCATTTACACTTTTAATCCACTGGGATTTTTAATTTGTTGTCCAAATCAATGACAACAAAGTGTCATAGTTTTGCAAGCATTTGATCTGTTTCAGTGCATTCTATTTTGAGAACTTCCATAACTATACAAAGACTGTCATTTTAATTGTAACTTAGTACACTTTTGTAATGGTGGGAACAACACTGTATTTTTCACTTAACTTTAGTTACATTTATAAAATGATGTCATAAATGTATCCCATTTCTATTACTTCTGGAATCAACATGCACAATATACGACTGGTTCCTGGCTATCTCTGAATCATTATAGTTTCAAAGTTTTTTCTCCTCACTCTCTCACCAGCAAAACATGGCAGATTGGGATGACACTATAATTCACGCAGAAAAATATGGACGGTTAGACTAGTTTCCCCTCTGACCATCTCCTAGATGACCAAGTTCTTTGTAAAGGTGGCATGTGGAGATGGAGAAAGGGAGGGAGCAGAATGTGCCATTCAAATTCCTTGATAATTTAGAAAGTGCACTTCTAAGTAGATTTATCAAAACCTGGAGCTTTGCACACCTGCAATTTCTAATCCTACGTGATTTACTCTTCCCGGGCCACTTGATTGTGTCACCTGCCATTCAGAGGAATTGATAGTCTGAGCAATGTGAGCGATGTTTCCAGCCTGTGTGACTCTTACACATGCTGGCGGGCGCACGTGGTTACCTGGTGAAGTCTGTCATCTCCATCATAATCATGCACATTTTCTTGGCAAGAACGATGATGTCGTTACTGGTGTCATCCCAGATTTCTATCTCGGCGTCCAGCTTGCTCTTGACTTTCTTGAAATCAGCAACCTGCTCAGCAATCTTTTCCTTTTCTGCCTCAGGGAGCTGGGTCATCCTAGCCTAAAACATGAGATAATTTCCTTAGGAATCATTGCTCGAGATGCAGAATATTTTAGGAAGATGTGGTGGTGGTGATAGGCTTTGTATGAAGCTCACTTACAATCTGAGATACATCCTAGCTTGAGTCAGGTAACCACTACAAAAGTCTGCAAATGAACAATCGACGACATTATCTTTCTTTTTCTCTAGAAATATAGGTCCCACCTTTGAGAATTGAAAGTTGAGTTTTGGTGTCAGGTGTATTTAAACCAACACAGTAAACCAAATGAGACTACAGCCTCCTAGCACATCAAGATTCCATGCATTCTATCTGATCATTGTGGAGTCAGACTAGTTCTGAGCAATGCAGTAAAAGTCAAAACACATTCAAACACTTGGAAGCTGAACAACACACTTCTGAATAACTCCTGGGTTACAGATCAGATCAAAGAAGAAATTCAAAACTTTCTTGAATGTAATGACAATCAAGAGGCATCACAAAGGAACTTATGGGACACAGCAAAGGCAGTTCTAAGGGGCAAATTTATTGCACTAGGTGGGCATATTAAAAAGAAAGAAGAAGAGCATATAAATAACCTAAAAAAGAAATTGAAACACCTAGAGGAGCAAGAAAAATTAACTCTAAAACAACTAGAACAGAAATAAAAATAAAATCAGAAATTGAAATAAGATCCACTATACCCAAAATTAATAAATCAAAAAGTTGGTTCTGTGAGAGAGTCAACAAAATTGACAGACCTCTGGCAAGATTAATCAAAAAAAGGAAAGGAGAGACTCAGATAAATAAGATTAGAGACCCAACGGGAACAATCAAAACCAATATCCAAGAAATAAAGTCCATTACGAATAAGTACTACCAGGACGTATATTCAAAGAAACAAGAAAATCTAGTAGAAATGGATGATTTTAAAAAATATATAGGCTACCCACATTGAACAATGAAGAGGTAAACAATTGAACAAAACAATTTCATACAATGAAATTGCGGAAGCAATCAGGGAAATGCCAACGAAAAGAGCCCAGGTCCAAAAGGTTTCACTGCGGAATTCTACAAGATGTTTAAAGATGAAGTAAGACCTATACTCCTGAAACTCTTCTGAGAAATAGAAGCAGAAGGAGCAATACCAAACTCATTTTATGAAGCTAATAATACACAACCCCAAACCAGGGAAAGACCCAACAAAAAAAGAAAACTACAGACCTATCTCTCTAATGAACACAGATACAAAACTCCTCAATAAAATACTAGCCAACAGAATACAGAAACATTTTAAAAAATTATACACTATGATCAAGTAGGCTTCATCCCACAGATGCAAGGCTGGTTGAACATTCTCAAATCAATCAAAGTAATACATCATATCAATAGAGCTAAGGATAAGAATCATATGATAATTTCTCTGGATGCAGAGAAGGCATTTGACAAAATACAACATCCATTCATGTTGAAAGCACTAGAAAAAATAGGAATAAGAGGCACATTCCTTAAAATAATTAAAGCCATATATGACAAACCTACATCTAGTATTATACTAACTGGTGAAAGACTGAAATCATTTACCCTAAAATCAGGAACTAGACAGGGATACCCACTCTCTCCACATCTCTTAAATATAGTGCTGGAACCCTTAGCCAGAGCAATAAGGCAAGAGAAGGACATCAAAGAGATCCACATAGGGAAAGAAGAAATTAAAAAATTCCTATTCACAGATGACATGATCCTCTACTTGAGTGACCCAACAAACACCACTCCCAAACTCCTAGAATTAATAAGCCAGTTTAGCAAAGTGGCAGGATACAAAATTAACCTTCAGAAGTCAGTAGCCTTCTTGTACACCAACAATACACAAACAGAAGGCCAAATCAACAAAATTATCTCATTTGCAATAGCCCCCAAAACAATAAAATACTTAGGAATATACTTAACCAAAGATGTAAAGGAATTATTTAATGAAAACTATAAAAGAGGACACTAGAAAATGGAAAGACATTGCATGCTCATAGATAGGGAGAACCAACATAGTGAAAATGGCTATAATGTCAAAATTGAAATACACATTCAATGCAATCCTCATCAAAATCCCAAAGACATTCTTTACTGAAATAGAGGATAAAATCCAAAAGTTCATATGGAACAAGAAAAGACCTAGAATAGCCAAAAAATTCTAGCCAAAAAGAGCAATGAGGGTATAATTACAATACTAGATTTCATAGAATCATAACAACAAAACAGCATGGTATTTGCACAAAAATAGACAAGAAGATCAATGGAACAGAATACAAGTTCCAGAAACAGAACCACATACTTATAGTCAACTTGTATTTGACAAAGAAGCCAAAGATATACAGTGGAACAAACACAGTCCATTCAATTATTGGTGCTGGCAAAACTGGGCAGCCACATACAGAAAATTAAAAATTGGCCATGCACAAGCATTAACTCAAAGTGGATCAAAGACCTCGATATGAGACCAGAAACCATGAAACTGCTACATGATAGAGTAGGAGAGACACTGGAACTCATAGGCACAGGCAAAAGGTTCCTGAACAGAATCTCTGGGTCACAAGAGATTGGAGAGAGATTCAATAAATGGGACTACCTAAAAATAAAAAGCTTCTGCACAGATAAAAGCATACCCACAAAAGTAGAGAAACAGCCATCCAACTGGGAAAAGATATTTACCAATAATACATCAGACAAATGTTTAATATCCATTATCTTCAGGGAACTCAAGAAACTATTCCCCTCAAACCCAACAAACCATTCACTAAATGGGCAAGGGAACTAAAGACTTATCAAAAGAAGAGATTAAAATGGCAGAAAAGCATATGAGAAAAATGTTCATCATCCATGGTCATAAAGGAAATGCAAATAAAAACAACCCTAAGATACCACCTTACCCCAACAAGAATGGCCAAGATTTTGAACTCAGACAATGACAGATGCTGGCAGGGTTGTGGAGAAAAAGGAACCATACTGCACTGCTGGTAGGATTGTAAACTAGTTAAGCCACTCTGGAAAGCAGTGTGAAGGTTTATTAAAGAACTGAAAATTGACCTTCCCTACGATCCCGCCATACCACTTCTGGGCATCTACCCTGACAATCATAACCCAAGATATGATAAGGACACCTGCTCAGCTATGTTTATCTCTACACTATTCACAATAGCCAGGCAATGGAAACAATCCAGATGCCCTACTGAAGATGAATGGATACAGAAAACGTGATACACACACACACACACACACACACACACACACACACACACACACACACAGACAATGGAATTCTACATAGCCAACAGACAAGATAAAATAATGGCATTTGCAGGGAAGTGGATTAATCTAGAGCGAATCATGTTGAGTGAGACAAGTCGAGTCAAGACCAAAGGAACAAAAGGCACATGGTATCCTTAATATGTGGCTGTTAGATCCAAACAGTACAAGAGTGAGGACTCAATATTTGCATACCCAATACTATGGACATGGTACTGGAAATATAAACACAAGTACATAGACATAAAATTTTATAACTCTATAGACATAATGTTTTATTAAATAGATTATTATGTATCTATGACATACAAACCCTTAGCCTAATTTTGATTATGTTCTAAAATCTAAGTGCTAGTGATTTTATATAGAGATTCCCTTCTTGAATACTTGTTTGTTAAACTTGTCATTTTAAATGTGATATAATAGTCAATGCTAATAATTTCTTTAATAAAAAATTTAAATAGTTTAAATTTAATGCACCACATCAGAAATATTCATATAATTTTGATTGTAGTATTACTGCAATGCTTAATATGTAGAACTATAACAGACTTTAATTTGGAATGACACTGCATACATGTCTAAATATGTATATATGGGGAGATAGCTGATCCTTTCATAAACATTGAATATACATTCAGGATGTCAGAGCTGTTTGGATTTGTACCAGTAAGTATAATAAGAAAATAAAGGTTGCTATATGTTTTGTGTATATTGTATTCAGGTGAATATAATATGTGTCACAGAAAAGAACGAAGGTTCATTGATGTATGCCTCCTTAATTAGCATAAAGTACTGAGGGCCTTACTAGACCCCATGGACAGTAAAGCTTTGACATGATATCATTCTTTGGCTATGTTTCATTCTTAACAGCAGGTGCATTGCACTTTCCATTTGTAACCTGAAACGAGGGATAGGTAGAAATTCTTCTTTTTCTCCCCGAATGCCACGTTCATAAATATAGCCTCTTGAAACTGAATATCTTTTTTCAAAGAAAGTATAAGTACTTTGCTAATCTCAACACCTTAAACATTTCACAAACTCACACATAAAATGATATTTTTAAAATGGTCCTTGGTTTGGTCCCCAAGATCACAAACAAACAGAATTTGAGACACATTCTAGTCATAGGATTATGATTATTAATAAGTCTGTAGCAGAATAATTTGGAAAGGATAAGCTTAGTGAAATTTTTATGGGGATATTCACATAGAATGCATAATCCCTGCAGATAAGACTTGGTACATCTATATGAGGGAAAAGAAGAAATCTCCAGAAGGTTTGTAGTGTTCTGGATACTGGTCCACAATTTTTGGACTTTAACTAAGATCCTGTGTAGATTCTGGTCTAGAATATTAAAAATATACATTGGCAGAATGACTACTGCTTGGCAGTAAGCCTTAAATATATGAAAGAAAGGAAGTAAGACATAGCCAGTAGTGGGGAGGGGAACAAAACAATAACGAATGAAACAATCCCAATTTTCTTCCATTTATTATCTATTTATTATAAGCTTAAGCCAATGTAAAATAACTGCTGTCTGTGAAAGTCCCCAAATTAATAAATTGTGCATTAATTCTAACACTTTAAAGAAAGTAAATAATGAAAGTTTCTTGTTTGGAGTTTTCTATAAATTCCATAGCGTGATACTGGGTACATACTGATGGCTTAATAAATGCTGGTTATTTCTTCAGTAGGAAAATTATAAAAATGTATTCAATGTCTAGCACTTAAGCTTTTTCCTTTTATTATTTCATTTCCTTTGAAGAATAAAATTGAATAAGCTGTGTGAGACTACATTTTAATTAATGGGTTATATAAGTTCTCTTTCTTAACATTTCAAAATAGTTGGTGATATTTTTTTTCTCTTTGGAAATGTACCCTATGAAACATGTTAAAAGAAGAGCAACTTTTACTACTGCTGACATATGGCAAAGCACATAAGTGAAGACACAGCTCAGTACTTCTGAAATCAAAAAGTAACATGCAAGCATGTTAAGTACGTTATAAGCTACCAACCCATTAAACTATCTTAAAAATAATCATAAGTATATAGACATAAAAACCGATGACTCTATAGACCTAATGTTTTATTTCATAAATTAATATGTTTCTATGTTATACAAAACCTTAGCCTAAACTGGATTAAGTTCTAAAAACTAAGTCCCAGTGATTATATATAGAGATTTCCTTCTTGAACACTTGTTTGTTAAACTTGGCATTTGAAATATGATGTAAATTCAATGTTAATAAATTCTTTAATAAAAAAGAAATAAAAATACATAAATGAACTTACTCCTTCCTGCCTACTAGTCATTATCATTCTCTATTCTCATATAAAGTGCTTAAACCTCAAATAATAAAAGCAAGGGATAGGTTCCTCATAGATACTTTTTATACTATGAATCTGAGAAGTGAAAGAAATCTGTGACACTGAATATAATGCATAACGTTGAAATCTACACTGGTTAGGTTACAGAAAATCATTCACTGACCCCACCATAAAATTATTCAGAAGGGGATCAAGTTAGGTTCATTCATTCTAATCCTAGTTTACCACCAATTTTCTGTAAGACCTTGGGAAAGCCACAGCTACAAAATACCAACAATGGTAACTGCTGCAGACCTACTACAGAGGAAGAAAGGTACTGGAGAGCATCAAGTCTGCCCTGTCATAAACAACGCCATCTTTTTTTTAATAATAGCCATTTATTAGCCATACAGCTTTTTAAAAGATGACATGAACGTCCATTAGTAAAATAGCTACTCTGTAGTTGCATTCCACTTACACATTATTTCTTAATTTTTGTACAAAAATAAAATGGATTACTTTTTAGTTGCTTTCATTCTTTAATGCATAGATATGTGATCCAATGGTGGATCATTAACAAACTTAGTCATTTTGATTATTTTGCATTTAAAGACTATTCTGTCATCATAATAAAACAAGGCCATCTTTTGCACTCAGCTTCCTGAATGCCATTTCACCTCACACGGCATGTTAGAGTCCACAGAAGATTACTTCTGACAAGATAAGGGTCAAATGTAGAACAATTGTTTGCAAAATTGAAAGTTCTAGATAATTTTATTCCTTTAAAAAAACAGGGAACATTCACGAAATACTCATTGCAGACAACTTTACTGAAAAGTTTAAGTGTTTCTATAAATAATCCATTAAATGCCATCAATCTTCAATCACTACGAAAATTTCAAAACTTTCAAAGACATGATTAGAGATTCTTAGTAAAAGAAAAATTCCTATTAAATTATTTTGGGCAGGATAGGAAAGTAATGTATAAAGTAAAAAGGAAAATTAGGTTAAGTAATCTCTCTGACTTATGATTAATTTGAATTAGTCAGGTTTCTGATAAAGAATATCAATTCTACAAATATCACAACTGTATTTTTAAAATACACAGTTCAGATAGGAACATTACAAATGTAAGGTTGAAACTATTTTCACACTGACAAAACACATGTGCATAGAAATGAATTTAAACAACAACAATGAAAAGAGTACTAGGCTCCTTTGTCTTCTAATAACAATTAGTATCTTGATTTCTGACTGCATTTTAAAATGCTTGAACCTTGTAAAAATCATAGCAGATGTACTACAGTGTGTGTGTGTGTGTGTGTGTGTGTGTGTCTGTGTTCAACATTTATACTGTTGTGTTTAGTTTTATTCTTATTCCTGTGGCTTTATACTGATACTATTTCACTGCAGATATTTTTTTCTCTAGAAATAATCTTTCCATTTTGAGTTAATATGAACAATGACTGTTCTTGGTATTTGGCAGATACATACATGTGTTTGTGAGGAATACCAAGGAATAGACTCTGTATGCCACAGGGGTAACTCCAACTACAAACTTTTGTCCTGATCAGTTTTCATGTCTCATTTCATTTGATTTCTTTTCATTCTCTGTGCCCTCCTGCTAAAGCTAAGCTATTGCTGCTACTTCAAGTAAATACCTTGATATGCAGCCTGTCAGATATTTTGCCCATCTTTTTTGCTTCCTTTCATCTCTGGGAGTCTAAGACTAATCATACTTTAGTCCAAATCCAAAGAGTATATATAACTTTCCTCAGTCTCTCACTGAAGGTAATTTATTTTACATAACTTTCAGACATTGTTATAAGAACTTCCCTTCAGACAATCATATCATTTTCCCTAGCAGCCTAATAATTTCTGAACAAAATACATAATTAACTAAAAGAAAATGTCTTTGAAATGAGGCTCATCTTTTCAGAATACTAGTAAAGAATTTATATATACATGTATAGATGCAACCACACGCCATTTTTGTTCTGTTTTGCTTTCTGATTGCATTGCCCTAGAAGAAAAGTAGATGATATCTGATGAAAATTTATTATGATTGTTAATAGAGCTATTTATTTCATATATAGAAGAGGACCCACATTTTATAGACCTGACTTTTAATTTTCCTTGTCACTTTCATTGAACTAATGTCAAGCGTTTGCCTCTCAAATTCAGTTCCCTTCTACATTTTCCTTGCTCATTTTCATTCCTGAATCTTTATTATTCCCCCAAGACTTTAATCATAACATGGTTAATGTTTCCTCATCTACTTTTTAATTTCATTATGCTCATTACTACTCTGTAAAAGTTGATATGCTAAATGATTTTTGTTTCCTTGGAGTAAGAATAAAAAAGAAAAAGGTGACATAGTAGGCAACATTCAGGAAATGTCATACAGATATCCATCGAAATACTAGAAGGTATCTATCAAACTTCCAATTCTTGAAAGAATGAGTTATGTAGCAAGTAACTTGAGCATCTTATACTCAAGCTTTATTATATGTGGAATTCTTACAAATTTTCATAGATGATTTATTTAGGCTGAGCAATAGTATTTGGAATATACTAAGTCTCTTTGAAAATGGTACGGGCTAGTTATATCTAGGAACCTTAAATCAGCCTCCAAATTTAAAGGCTAAAATGGGGAATAAAGTGAACCAAGATATTCATTGACTTACCTTACAAGTCTGGGCACAAGCTAAATTCATACTCAATACGATGTATACAATAAATATAGTTACATAATCACCTCATTCCCAGAATGTCATAAATCCCAACCACTATTGTGTGAATAATAAATCTGAATTCCAGAGTAGTAAATGGCACTGAAACATCATCTAGCTAGTTAACAGAAGAGTCCATTCTTAAATACATGCGTCTTTTTTGTGGGGGGAGGGTGGGGCTTGAACTCAAGGCTGGGAAGTGTCCTGATTCTCCTAGTACCCATGGTTAGTACCTCAAGAACCACAGCACCCCCTCTGTTTTTTGAGTGGTTAAATGGATAAGGGTCTCAGGGGGGTTTCCTGCCTAGGCTAGCTTCACAGTGTGATCCTCAAATCTCAACCTACTGAGTACCTAGAATAACAGGGGAGAAAGAGTGTGTCCTCAGTACCCAGCTTCATTTGACTTTTCAATAATTAACTTCCTACCGAATTTTCAGTTTTCTTTATAACTTTTATCATAGATATTTAATTTGACTTGACTGTATCATCTCCCCTACCACAAAATACAGAAATAGTATTGTGCTAATTAACAACCAACAACTACTTTTTTTTACTATAAACATTAGGTGTTTCCTAATGAATTATATCACTCATATCAATGTATCCTGAGAATATGCTATTCAACATTATTTTATAAACTTGAAAAATAGAGTGTGGTGTATATCCATAGCAAGAGAACATTATGAAAGGATTGCTCATGATTTTTACCTCCAGAGCAGCTCAAGTACTGACTGCGATACTGTAATTTTTCATAGATGAGAAAAACAAGATCTCATTAAAAATGAAAAATAAATACATTTATAAATTTGATTTAGAAGCAAGACATAGACATGTAGAAATGGCCTGCCACCAGTGTCCCATAACTGTAATCTTTACTACTCAGAAGGCTGAAATGTGATGATCACGGTTTGAATCCAGCTCAGGATGAAAAGTAATTGAGATTTTTATCTTCACGTAACCACAAAAAAGCTAAAAGTGGAGTTGTGGCTGAAGTGGTTGAGTACTAGCTGTGAGTCAAAAGCTCAGAGATAATCCAAATGCACCCCAGAATTGGCAAAAACTATGGAATTTTAATCCTTACAAAACTTTTTCAGGTACTGGGTCAAAACCAAACAATAGATTATGAAATTATGAGGTTTATTTGGTTGATTAGCAATGTGTTAAATATAATGACAATGGTATTTAAGAGTTTTTCATGCTTGCCACATGTCAGTCCCTTTGTTGGGCAATAAAATAATAGGAAGTGGGTATTAATATCTACCAGACATAACATGGTCATGAGATGACAGATGACATAGCCATACCACCTATAAATGAAAAGTCTATCACATCTTTTACTTATTTAAATATAGCAACATTTTATTTATATATCTGAATTATGTTCTGATTGCCAGAAATTAAATGATGCAATGAAACAGAATTGTGAAACAAATGACAAAACAGAACATAGACCGGATATTGGGAGAGAATAGGTGGTTAATATAAAATGTGGTTCATATTTTTATTGTAAAAGAGAATACCAACTAGATTTTTTAATTGTTATATGGCTTATATGTTTTGGAATATTTAGTGATAAAATGTCAGTGTTTCACATGAGTTTAAAATTTTAAAATTATCATTGAGCGGTTGTACAAAGGAGGTACCATTTAACAAAGAAGTTTATGTGCACAATTCCTCTTGATCATTGTAACCCCCATTTTAGAATTATATTTTATTATCATTGAGCAGTTGAACAAAGGAGTTAACATTGCAAAGTACTTGGAAGTGGTTCAGAAAAAAAATATTTTATATCCAAAACAGGTTGTTTATTCTAAGGCCATCCTAAAAGGAAGAATGAATTTTTTTTTATGAAGTATTCTGAACTTCTAAAGATAGTGATATATCAATTGTCTGACACGTTGTTAGTTGCGTAAAATGATATAAGGCAACCTGTTGGGATTTGGGTGCCAGAAGTCCATATTAAAAGCCTGCGAATGCCCCCAGGGACACTCACACTACTGAATTTGTCTTCCCAGCAAGTTTAGAACTGGCTCAAGCATGTCAAAGACCTCAAAAAGAACTTCTAGGTAGGAAATTTTAGATGAGCTCTCTCAGCCCCTTGTTCACATGATTCTTTACTGTGCTCTTCAAACAACAGACACAAACAATGGTTTAAGGAACAACTTTTGAGCCAGAGGAAGCTATTAGACAATTCTTTACATGCTTTCAATATTTACTATATGTTGTCCCGAATTTGCCCTTCTAGAACTGTATATAATATATAGAGAATGTATATATGTATTATATATTATATATTATACATTATAAATATTTTGTATAGACTATAATATATGCATTATATACATATTATATTATATACATGTATATTATATTTTATATAGAATATATATTCTCTATATAATATTCTATATATTCTATATAATATAGAGAATGTATATAATATTTTCCCCAGATAACCTTCCATTATGTAAAGCCATTATCACCTGCTCTCACTGTTGTTCTCTCATTCTTTCTCTTAATTCCCTCACCTATCCCCCCCACCAAAAAAGAAAATTTTATACATATGATCAGTTCCTTTGGTGCTACCTGAACAACTCACCATTTCTTTTCATAAAATGACTTAAGTTGAGGGGCGGGAGTTTGGCCTAGTGGTTAAAGTGCTTGCCTAGCATGCATGCAGACCCGGGTTCGATTCCTTGGTACCACATATCTAGAAAAAAAGCCGGAAGTGGTGCTGAGGCTCAAGTGGTAGAGTTCTAGCCTTGAGAAAGTCCAAGGACAGTGCTCAGGCCCTGAGCTCAAGCCCAGGACTGGCCAAAAAAAAAAGAGTCTCACAAAAATGACTTAAGTTGAACACAATAGTGCAGATGAGTTCCAGATGACTCAGGAAAATAATGATTTTTGTTCAGTATATGTTTACATTTTGAAATTCTAAAATGGTATTCAGAATTTCATAAAATTCATGTGCATTATCGATCATATTCAATATACATTGGAAATGCTCATAAAAATCAAGTATAAGAGAGCCACACCTAAATGTCTGTACATTTTATTTATATTTTTATGTGCTGGCTTTAGGCTTGAAGTCAAGTCCTGGGCGCTATCCTTGAGCTTTTGTGCTCAACACTCATGCTCTATCATTTGAGCCACAGCTCCACTTTGAGCTTTTTAGTAGTTCATTGGGTATAACTGTGTCATGGACCTTTCTCCCGGGATGGCTTTGAACCAGGAGGATTAGGTCTCTGCCTCCTGAGTAGCTAAGATTAAAGCCCTTAGCTACTAGCACCATAATGTACATTTAATTTTTTAAGCAATAATGATTGCAAGATTTGAACCAGTTAAAATTCTGTTGAACTATTACGTTGAGTTTGGGTCATCATTAAAGAAAATTTGATATTCTTTCTTTTGCCTTCTGATGTCTCAAATAGACAATATATAAATTTATGAAAAATTCAGTAAGGACATACTGCAAATCTCTGACATGCTCAAACAACAATGCCCTTTCATTTTCTTCTCCAGGGTACCTTTAGGATGTGACTCAGAATCTATTTTACAAAGGTAAATTAAGTTACCTGGATTCCATGCCTCCATTTACAGTACATCAGTACATTGATTGGAAGTAGACAGGAAGTGTGTGAGTCGGACCAAAAGGATGGAAAAGGAACTCCAAAAGGAGCCAGAACTCTCACAAAACCGAGACCTGGTAGTTTACAAATAAGCTTTCTGTTGGTTTCAGGATATCCCCATCTCTCACTGGCTTACAGCATAGCACAGCTGTGTGGTCATAATACTGATGAATCATCTACCATATCCTTACCTAGCTCCCACAATGATGTCTACTACACAGTGCTGTATGGCAAACTCCTTGTCTCTAGGAGATTGCAACACCTCTTTGAAGACAAAGTCAAATTAGCTAGGCTTGGTGATAGCCATAATTCTCTTACACCAGTGATGGAGGCAGGAAGATAATTAGCTGAAGGGCAACCTGTGCTATGTAAAAAGACTACATCTTGAAAACAGGAATCAAACAACAAACAACAACAACAAAAAAGAGAAAAGGAAAGATTAAATTATAATTTGACTGGCCAAATAGGAAGCATGGGATTCATAGTTCTTCCTAAATAGAAAATAGGTTTATTCTTTATGAAAAGTATGACTTTTTGTTCTCAAACCTTTTTTCTTTTGTTTCCCGTCTATCCCTCCCTCCCTCCCTCCCTCCTTCCTTCCTTCCTTGCTTGCTTTCTTCCTTCCCCTTCTTTTTCTCCTCCACCACCTCCTCCTCCTCCTACTATTCCTTGTCATTGGTCTTCCTCTTCCTCCTCCTCTTCTTCTTCCTCTTCCTCTTCCTCTTCCTCTTCCTCCTCCTCCTCCTCCTCCTCCTCCTCCTCCTCCTCCTCCTCTTCTTCTTCTTCTTCTTCTTCTTCTTCTTCTTCTTCTTCTTCTTCTTCTTCTTCTTCTTCTTCTTCTTCTTCTTCTTCTTCTTCTTCCCTTCTTCCCCTTCTTCCCCTTCTTCCCCCTTTTCCCCTTCTTCCCCTCCTCCTCCTCCTCCTCCTCCTTCTTCTTCAGATTTTTTTTTGGTTGGTCTTGAGACTTGAACTCTGGGCCTGGGCATTGTCCCTGAGCTCTTTAGCCCAAGGCCACCACTCTACCCCTTGATCCACAAGGCCACTTCTGGTTTTCTAGTGGTTAATTAGAGATGAGAGTCTCATGGACTTTTTAGTGACCAGGCTAGCTTTGAACTGAGATATATAGACCTCAGCCTCCTAAATAGCTAGGATTACTCACATGAGCCACCAGCGCCCTTTCTTTCTTACCATTCTTCCCTCCTTCCTTCCTTTCTTCCTTTCTTCCTTCCTTCCTTCTTTCATTTTTCCCTCCTTCCCTCCTTTCCTTCCTTCCTCCCTCCCTTCCTTCTTTCCTTCTTTCCTCTCTCCCTTCCTTCTTTCCTTCCTTCTTTCCTTCCTTCCTTCCTTCCTTCCTTCCTTCCTTCCTTCCTTCCTTCCTTCTTTTCTTCCTCTCTTTTTCCCTTCCATAGTCTCTTCTTTTTTCTCTATCTTTCTTTACTCTACATTAATTGTATAAAGGAGTCCAATTGTGACATTTTCATCTTAAACACCAGCTCCTTTGATGGAACTGATACTCTATTGTATCCCCTTCCCACCCTCCCCACACTTTTATTTGTGCTGGTTAGGGCCTGGAACTTGTTCTTGAGATTTTTCCCAGGAAGTTAGTGGCTTACATAGGTCTAGCACTCTAGCAATTGGGCCACAGTTCTAATATGGATTTTTGATGAAAATAAATGTCAAGGACTTTCTTGCCTGGGTTGGCTTTGAACCAGAATCCTCAGATCTCCTGAGTGGCTAGGATTATAGTTCTGACCACTGATGGCCAATCCTTTTCCTCTTTAAACCAAAAAAAATCAGATTAAAACACAATATCAGCATTCATGTTTTGAATTAAATCTTGAAAAATATTGGAATATTATACTACAAAAATAGTTATAAATAGTCATAAAATTTGAGAATTAATTTTGCCTATGTATATCTTCTTAATGATAATTTTGAACAATCAAGTTTTATAAGAAGAAAATACCTATTAAATTTATAACAAGATACATAACAAGATAGATACATAACAAAAATATTCTATAGTCTATGAGAATATAAATATTTCATTCTTTCTCCCCATTTCTTTGATAAAATAGTAATTTCAGTAATATAGACCTTTGAATTTACATAACATTTATTTTTCCATTAGTTATGCTTACATGTGTAGTATGTTTTTGTACTTTAATGTGATATGATGATTATTAATGCATACAAATGTGTTGACAATAGGTATCTATTTAAAATCAAGTTTAAAACCTTGTAGTCCCATATTATGCAAAAGATATCCAATGTCTATTCTCATTATACTGCCAATTAAATATAGACTATGAAATGCTGAAATATCAAATGAGAAGTTTTCATTTTAAAGAAGGTATATCCTACTTTTAGGCTTAAGTATCTAGGAGAAAATGTTCTTATGCTCAACTGAAAATTCCACAAATACTTTTTATACTATATTTCTTACTTTTCAAAGTTTTATTGGAAAAGGTGCGGTATGGAGGGGTTACAGTTATAGTAGACAAGTACTGAGTGCATTTCCATTTGAACAGTTTCACCCTCTCCCTATCTCCCAGCTTTTCCCCTACTTACCTTCCATTCCCACAAAGTTGTATAGATCCTTCCCAACATAGTGTATGGTGGGTATCAATGTATGTGAATTAATGCACCTTCTATCCGGCAAATATCATGTTACCCTTTTATTAAATACAATAAAAAAATAAAATGTGCATATAAATTCAAAAACATGTGTATAAAGTATAGGAAAGATGCTGGTGTACCATGTTAGAGCAACGCTATTTTCCAGAGCCCAAGAGAGGAGATTAGCTTAGCTGGCCAAAAAGCAATGATAAACATAGTACGTAAGCAAAACGCAGTATTATTCATTCACAAAGAAGAATAAAATTAGGTAATTCACACACAAATGGAAATGGAGGTTATCATGTTAAGATCATTTAATTTCAGAAAGAAAAATAGAGAATGTTTTCAATCACATTTGGAAATGACATAAAAATAACTATAATAATGATAACAATAGTAACATAGGGAGCTACTGGGGGAGCAGTTAGTGAATAATGGAGGAAAGAAGAGGGCAATAGGGGTAAATAATCTAGAGTCACAGTATATGAGAAAATAACATAAAAACAGTAACCAAATTCTGATAAGTAAAAGGATCAGGAGAAAAGGAGTTTGGGAAGTGTCATATGTTTTTAATTCGATGATGTTGCATTTTGTTTAAATATCTAATTATTCCAACTATTTTTTCTAATAAAAACACTAATTACAGAAAAAACTCTTCAAGTGACTGTCTTTATTATATATTCCAATATTTCATCAGAGACACAGCATTTTGAGGACAGCCCTAGCAAAATATTAGCAAACTCTGTTGCTAAAACAAACATATGGTGGCATGTATATGTATAATATCATATATACATAGTATATATAATTATATGTGTAACTCTAGTTCCTGGGGAGCTATTCATAGGAGAATTAATGTGGGCAAAAGTGTGTGAGCATATCCCAAAGGGTAATAATAAATGTTGATAGAATGACAGAGAGATAGTTCAAGGGATAGAGTACAAATGCTAGTGAGTGAGTCAAAAGGAGAAGAGGGAAGAAGGAGGAAAGGAGGAAGAGAAAGAAAGAAGGAAGAAGAAAGAGGAAGAGGAGGAAGAAAAAGAAAAGGAGCAGGAGAAGGAGGAGTAGAAAGAACTACAAGATGTTAGTGAAAAATAAATGGGAAAATTGCTGGGGACAAAAAGGAAGAGGAGGAGGAGATGAAGGACAGAGGAGGAGGTAGAATGGTGGTGATTAAAGAGGTAGAAGGAGTATACATGACACAATGCAGACAGCACAGGGGTGGAAAGACGAATTTTTATTATAATTTAACCAGTTATTCATTCATCAGGACTAGAGTTCAAATACATCTAAAAAGGATTTTAGCTTATCTCCGTAAGAATGAGTACAAAACTTTGCATAGTTCCTTTATTTGTAGAATAATAATATACAGTTTCTTCTCTGATTTTTTTTCACTAATTAAGAAAGAGATAGGGAGGGAGAGAGAGAAGGAGAAAGTGTTTGGGGGTGTTAAGGTTTATATGCTATTCTGATGGCTCAAATGTTCTGAAAATCTGTTTAAATGCTTAAAAAATCTTATTTTATATTTATGCTCATCACTGAACTGTGCATAGTATTTTATAATTCTCAAAATATTACAAAGCTGATGTATTTTGAAATCTACCTCTTTCTGCTTTATGTCTCAAAGACCTCTGCCATCTATATGCAATTGAGGTACCTCAGTTCCTTTTTAATACAGTTTCAGACAAATTATTTCACATGAGTACTGCCTGCCCTTCATCTCTGCACATTCCACATTGACAGACTCAAAAAAGCATACAGATCAAATATGTCCAGAATAATTACATCTGTATTGAATATTATGAGCCCTCCTTTTCTTGCCAATCCCTAAACAATACTATCTAAAAACTACATACTGAGCTGTAACACAGTATGTTGCTTCTAGGTATAATTTAAAGTATACAAAAGGATATGTTTAGATAAGATGCAAATGCTAACCTCTTTTAGATAAAAGATGGGATGTGCAGATTTTTGCTTCCATGGGGGTCTCTTGGAGCCAATCTTCTACAGAGAGAGAGGTAAAGGTAACTGTATGCATGTTAAAATCTGGTACCGTGGCTACTTTAGATTCAGATTATGTAAAGCACCTCTTTCCTGCCACCACAAGCAAATACACCACAGGGCTATCTTCTGTACTCTAGCTAACCAAGCAATCACTGTGTATAGCTCAATCCATATGGTCAGAAAGCACACAAAAATTAAATAAACAAAACATCATTCTTGTCTTCTGAATGTGAGCTTGGAGAGGCAGACATCTGGATTGGAAAGGCACTTAGCAGCAGACAAGAGTTTTTCAAGTAACAATTCCATTTGGAAAATGAGATCCTCTGCTCAAAGAAGCAGTATCTAATACAGGAGTCTAGCTCAGGACCAAGACATGGAAGACTTAGGATGTCTTAGGATGAACACAAAAGGAAATGGAAGTAAGGCTTCAACAAGTGAAGCTTTGAGAAGAATAACTCTCTGATGCCTGGAGGAACCTTTCCAAAAATTATATACTGTGTGGTCTGTGTTCTCAATGCACATGTACATGTGCATGCATGTGCACGCACACACACACACACACACACACACACACATACAACACATACACACACACACACCAAGATAGAATGATTTTTGCTAAAAGTTATTAAGCATGGGATTTCACAGGCTGTGAATACAAATTTTTAGGTTGTAAAATAAACATATGCTTGCAAAATTATCTCATTTTATGAAGAGCTTAAAACACACACATTTAAAACATAAAGAAAAATTCACAGTTTATCCTCCACAAACAATATCATTTTATTAATAGGCATATTGCAGAACCTAATTAATTTAGGAAGGACACACTCAGAAAGGACAAACTTATCTGAGAAAGAGTAATAGAAACCTGGCTTGGTTTTACTTCTCCTGCTCCCCACTTTACAGTCTCCAACTTAAAACTTAACCTACTAATGGCTTGGCCCTGTCTTAGCTAGTCACAATGGCGCTGAGAGGATATGTGCTCTGGGCATCTAAGGAATGAGGCCAGAGTGCTGCAAAGTATTGTGCAATGCTTGAGAGAGCCCCAAACAAAGAATGAGCTGGCTCAAAGTGTCAATAGTACAGCAGTTGGGAATCTCTTAATTACAAAGACACTATGAACAAAGACTATGGGACACTGCTTCATATTGAACTCCTCCCCTAGGGCCCAACTAGATTATTGAGCTAATGGTTTCAGATATGCCTGTCTTTTTCTTGTCCTTTGCTTTCAGTCATTCTTAACAATGTAATCAGCAATCGAACTGCAATGGCAAAGTTCTACTATGTCAAATAAGACTAAAAAAAAAAAAACTGGTCACTGATGTCCATTTAGTGACATAAATGCAATTAGCTTATTAGTGTGGGGCTAATAATTGTGCTGTGTGGCATATGCAATTGGTATTTACTGTAAGATGTATTAAACTTTGGATTAATACATTATTAAAGATATGCAACATTAATAGATTAGCATTCATGTTTTTTTCTGGACATTAAAAGTATACATTTTTTTCCTTTTATCTGAACAGTCGACTAAGCAGTATCACTGATTCCTCACTACATTTTCATATATAGTATTTATAAACTGTATATGATTTTATGTTGTTGTTGTTGTTTTTGGTTGGTTGGTCATGGGGCTTGAAGTCTATACCTGGGCTTTGTCCCTGAACTCTTCAGCTCAAGACTACTGCTCTACCACTTGAGCCACAGTGACATTTCCTGTATATGATTTTATGTATGTGCATGTCTGAATGGGCTGTCGTATGTATCTTTCTGCAGTTCTCCCAAAAAAGTCTAGGAAAAACATTCTAGAGCATAAATAATAAGAAATGTTATAAGGATTTTAAATGGCTTGCAACTTTGCTTCCAAAATGTACCTCAATTAATATGGCCTCAAACTCTACAATTAGTTTATCAAAAGATCTTACAGACCTTTTATTCTTATATTCTTATGTAGATCTTATATTTTCTTATAAAGATCTTATATTCTGTTATAAAAATTCTCTTACAAAGACCTTATATTCCCAATGATAACATTTTCCTGGATTTCCCTTTGTAATCTGTTTGTTGTCACTGAGAAAATACTTTATCATTCTGATATCTCACAAATGTTTTATTTAATATGTATAAAATTATTTTTTCATTGAAATTCAGAGCCTGATGATTTGTATTAATCTTATTGTTCAAACTATTGTACAATGTCAAATACAGGACTCACTCTCTCATTCAAACCCAATCATATCCAATTTTTAAACAGTTCCCTCCCACCCTCCTCTCCTTCCTTCTTCCCTCCCTCCCTCCCTCCCTCCCTCTCTTCCTTCCTTCCTTCCTTCCTTCCTTCCTTCCTTCCTTCCTTCCTTCCTTCCTTTCTTCCTTCCTTCTTCCCTCCCTCCCTCCCTCTCTTCCTTCCTTCCTTCCTTCCTTCCTTCCTTTCCTTCCTCTTTCCCATCCTCTCTATTTCTTCCCTCTTCTCTCCCTAATTCTCCTTTCTTTCCTCCTTCAGTTCTTTATTCTTTTTTCCCTTTGTGACTCAATTGCTCTATCTCTTCTTTCCTTCCATTCATACATGCCATACATTCATATTTTGTATGCACATTCCTCTTCCTTTCTTGAAAATTAACTTTTAAAAATTAAAAAATATAGTCTAGTTCACCTTGACCACTGAGAGCTCACAGCCCAATAATTGAGTCGCTTCATGCTTAAAAGATACTGTATTTCATGAACATTATATTTGGTAGATGTGACTGGATTTATTAGGGTCTTATAATGTTTCAATCACTAAAATAAATTATTTTAAACATTAAAATAGTACAAGGCAGATAGTATCTTAATTGAACTATGAGAAATCAGAAGACTAAGTGTCTTATAAACACTATTTAATAGCTAATAAAAGGAAATAACATTGCTGCTGACTCCCCAAGAGAGATCATGACTTTAAGGCCAGGCTCTCTGAGGGTCTTTAATAAAATTAAACAAAAACAACCCAAAGATTTTCTGTACATTATTAGAAAATATATATAGAAATGAAATGCTTTTCTTTATAATACCATCTTATATAATTTAAGAAAAATTTTGACAATAGGTTCTAATTTAATTATTACACAGAAATACACCCATCCAACATTAAACTCAGGCAAAAGTAAACCTACAGACATGAACATAGCTCTGTGTTCTGTGTTCATATTCTGTGTTGGATGTTAACCAAGCCTTAAAGACACTGTAAGTGTTAATGCATTATTCATAGAAATATAAGAGGATTACACAGATTTTGATACTCTCATAGTCAAAAGTAAAATTATGATCCCCACAGGACATTTGAAATTTTGCATTTGTTCTCCTTTTCTGCGCTCTTGCCTATTCTTGATATGCATTGACTTCGATAAGGAAACTTCGTGAAAATGAATACTTAATCTATATTCAATTTCTAGCATTAAAGACATAATAGTAAGGGGAATGACAACTCTTGAAATCCTAAAAGTAGACAGAGACCCACAACAAATGCCTCTAATCCTAAAAGGGAAGTGAAGAAATATAATCATCTAGCAATTTTAGACTCCAAAAACAGCTTTCCAATGCCTGTGATCTGACTATTTACCCACATACCATTAAAACTAACTCTATTTATAGACATCATCACTTGAACTCTGGTGTCATGTCTGATGCAACCCCTTCCCTCAAATCTTCAGCACAGATTCCTTTTCCCCAATTCCATTTATAGTTGCATCATTTACTTACTTACTTATTCAATAAATATATGTAGACCATTTACCATGTTCTAGGCACTGTCTCAATGATAAGGGGAGTATACATCATAACAAGAAAACAAATTAAAAATGATTGGCTTCACTAAATAAAAGGACCTCCAGGATATAGAAACAAAAACCATATAATGAGCGATGGTTATCCTTAATGTACTATGTTATCTCTCATCTACTTTTCTGTCCCTTGGCTATCTCATATTGTTACAGTATTTCACCTGTTTTCTGATATATTGTATATATGCATATTTGGTTATTTGAAATAGGATAGGGAAGGGGGGAAAACAAGATGAGGGGCAGAGATGGGGGAGGGAAATGGGGACCAAGACATGAGGAAGGGTATCAATGTATGTGAAGTAATGCACCTTTTATCTGGTGAATATAATGTGACCCTTCTATTAATTACAATACAAAATATATGAAAAAAAGGTGCACATTCCTCTTTACAAAAAAAATGCCTCCATTAAATTTACCATGCAGTGCAGAGATTAAATAAGCAAAAGAACAGGCCAAATATTGAAATCAAGCTTTAGGGAAATTAGTTTTTTGTGAATGAAGTGGGGAAAGAGGAAGAGATTGGAAGAGGCTAAGATTTGCACTGACTTAAGCAGTGTTGTCTGTCAGCTGTGCCCTTACTGACAAATGATATTTAGAAGAGGAGATTTGAAGGGGAGCAGGGTCTACATAGGAAAAAAACAAACAAGCAGATCTACAGCTAAAATCTCAATGCCTTTAAGAAGAACATGGTCAGCCAGTAATACATAAGCATAGTCACTCAGTAATGCATAACATATCATTGTGTTTAGGAGGTGGTACAATTAACAAAGAAAGTTGCACATGTGAGATGATTTCTAACTTAGTGTATGTATTTCAAATCAGCCTACTTGACCACCAGATTTTTTAAAAATAAAGTTTATATCCCAAATGTATCCAAAAAATAATTCTGTACTGATTTCTGATTTTTCCCATCATATTGAATTTGCTCAATCCAGTCTCCTCTGTGTCAACCCAAAGTCCATCTTACTAGATTTAAGCCAAGAACTTTGAGTTGTCTTTTACTTCTCTTTCTTCTCCCACTATCCACATCCACATCCAAAAACACATACCTACACACACGCACGCACACACACACACACACACACACACACACACACACACACAGAATATCTAGTTAATCAGTAAATCTATTTGGCTCACCCTCCCGAAAATATATACAGTTAACAATTTCTAGTCCCTTGATTTTCAAATTCTAGTTTTTAGCACAACATTTTATATACCACAATTTTTTTAAAGTAAAGGAAGGAATGGGTAGAAAGAGAGTGAGAATATTGAAAAGGGACACTCCAGATGGCTGCATTCATAAACTATTTTGCTAAACAGCACCTCCTTTGTACAACTACTTAAAGATAACTTAAAAATTTTAAAAATGAGGGTGAGCACTATATTAGGATTATTGGGGTCCTGGGTTTAGTAGATAAAAAGATAAAGATACTTTTTAAAAAAGGAAAATTAAGGGGCTGGGAGTTTGGTCTACTGGTAGAGTGCTTGACTAGCATGCACGAAGACCCAGGTTCGATTCCTCGGTTCCACATACATAGAAAAAAGCTGGAAGTGTTGCTGAGGCTCAAGTGGTAGAGCTCTAGCCTTGAGAAAGTCCAAGAACAGTGCTCAGGCCCTGAGCTCAAGCCCAGGACTGGCAAAAAAAAAAAGGAAAATGAACTATTTCCTTGAGGAAATCCAATGATCAAATATAATGTCTTTTAATTGCCTTTATGTCATCTCTGAAAACTTAACTCATTGCTTTCAGCTTCATTGACCTGTTGTTCTACAGAAATAGCCTTAAAGTTTTGTGTTTCCATCTCCCTTTCGTGCAATTCTTTTTTGACAATAGTAAAAGTTTACCCAGTGGTGGGGGGCGGGAAATGAAATCTAGAAAATATTTAGGTGATAGCCTAACGAGATCATACTACATTAGTTCTGGAAGGACTCAGAAAGGATTCCTAGATTTAGACTTGTGCAACTGAATTTGTAAAAATAACATAAGGAACTAAAAGTTTGAGTAGATTTAGATCAAGTTTGGGAACAATGACAGTTATATATGTCTATGAGCCATCCAAGAACAGGAAACTAACTTCTAGCAAGCCTGTGGCCAGAGACTACCAGTCAGGAAGAAGTTAAACTGTGTACTTACGTATGGAGTATCTGAAACCTTGGAAGCACATGAGAATATATCCATGGGGGAAAATGGGAATGGTTAGAGCTCTTCAAGTTCCGAGTTCTAGTGAACCCTCATATTAGATATAAACCACAAAAAGAATAGCCAGTAATGAAGGAACGCAGAGTACTTACAAGCACACAACCAAAATTAGAGAAAGTGGTGAGAGAAGGTACAGCCTGCTGAAAAATTGTTATCTCTTGTAATTCTACTCAGGTTCCTCGAAGGGCTTTTCACAAGAACCTTAGCCAAATCATATCATAAACTAAACACTGAGGTCATGTATTCTCCTATTCTGTATAATAATTCAGCATAAATCTGAGTCTTTGGGAGTGCATTCTGATAATAAGTAGGGCCCACTCAAAGGCTTTCAATTTTCTTTTAAAGTACTCTACTCTTCGGCATTTGTTTTCTTATCCTCCTGGTGAGGGATTTGGGGCTAACTGTATGCACACAGGCAATAATGAAGCAGCACTTCCCCTTGCCAGCATGAACTTAGAGAGAGCTTGGCTTTTCCCACACACCAGAAATCAGCTCCAGTATTTTAAGATTTGATATGCTCTAATTCATTTGCTGCTGTTGACATTTTGAGGTTGTGTCCAGTCACCTAGGTAACTATTCTTATTTCTGTCCTAATTTACTCCTATTTATAGAGCTTACATAGATTCCATGACTATAAAGACATTCTTTAAGAAAGAGCAGGTTTACAAATTGTATGCTTACAGTGAATGAATATTTAAACATATGACAAATCTTAGTCATAAAAATGCTACCTGTTCTAATTTCTGTGATTTCTGGATCACTTATATAAATATTGAATAATAAATCTTTTAAAAGGCATTCTAAAATTCTCTTGTTGAAACAAAATTACAAGTTTTCATGTGTTTTATTTTGTGATTTCTGTCAATAAAAACTGTTCCAGCAATTGGAAACAACAGCTTCTAATAATATCAAATAAAAATATGGCCCCATTAAATACTGGCTAAGTGAGTTCCACTCTTCACTGCCTAAGACACAAATTTAAATTGTATGAAATAGGAAAAAAAACTTTGATTTCATTTTATAAAGTTTATTGGTATTCTTACTATCTAGGCAGAAGGAATCATCATCTCTACCTCTGTTCTGACTTATGTAAGTATATAATATATAAGTATACTGCATCATTAAGAATCTGAGGGGCGCTATATACCTTTAAAATTCTTATAGCAGCTCTTGGTATCCTTCTTAAAGAGAAAAATACAAATGGCTTTTGGCACTAGATTCCTCGGGATATCAGAAATGCTCGGGTCTTTGAAACCCAATGCATTCATTCCCTTTACTTGGGAGACATGTGTTTCAAGACCCTGAGCGGAGGCTCAAAACCATGGAAAATACTGAATCCTATATTGGTAAAGATAGCTTTTATGGTTTATTAGTTAAGCTGATTATTATTAATGAATAATAAAATACACTCCTAAAATGACCACCTCATTTACCCTTCACCATGGGGCCATTATTACAAGAAAGAATGGTTCTTTAATCGTAGGTCCAGTGATACCAATGACATCAGTGATAGCATCACCTCTAGCCATTCTGATAACTGAGATGGCCGCTGGTGTCTAGTGGGCTGGCAGTGTGGCTGGTGAGGACAGGCTGGAATACAGAATGATTAACCATCCATGGGATGCAGTTTAATGGCATGAGGTTCTCAGAATGGTGAGGATGTGCAATTTCAAACAGAAAACTGTTTATTTCTGAAAGTTTTTTCATTTCTCAATTTTGGACTGCTGTTTGAGTGGGCAACTGAAACTCTGAATAGTAATCGCAAATATGAGTGGATAAGTGGGAAGGGAGAAGGTCCTGTATCAAAAGATCATGAGACTGGTATTTCTAAAGGTCCCTGAGCTACTCGGAGACAATCAAGTTGCAGATGTGCCTTAACAGATAACGTTGAACGTTAGAAATGCATGTAACGTGATGAAGCTAGGAGAAAGCATCTTCTGTTTACTATAGAGGAATGGGATTTTCCCCACAAAGCTGGAGCAGAAGCTGTGTTCCTCGCTCTGACCAGCATCTCAAGAAAATGCTCTGTGGGAAAAGGTCAAAAGCCATACCATGAAGTATGGTTTCAATTAAGTGCATATAGTTTCACATTGACACAAATAGAAAAAGAGAAAACCAGGGTAAGTCAACAACTTTAAGTAAACATTGTCCAAGGCAAGCCTAAGCCTATGGTATATCATTCACTCCATTAAACGCACAATTCATTGAGCATTTCCTCTGTGCCAAGAAATGAATCAAAGTTCTTCATATAGCTAATTTAATAGATGAAAAAATCACTGTGAGTAGCATGATCACAGGTTTGCAAGCAAGAAATTCAATATTAGAAATATAACTTTCCCTGTGTCATTGGCACATTCTTTAGTAAAACTGAGATTTAACTGATTTTCAGTACAGATTTCAAATCCTACACTCTTGACTCAGAAACCAGAGCTAGAAAAGGTGATTCTCTTGTACACCCATTCTGTTTCCCCAATATACCTCCAATCCATTTTACTAAGTCTTTCAAAAATTCACCATTGTCTCCCAAGCAGTTTTGATGGGCCTAAAATCATTTCCTCAGTGTGTACTGCTGTTTCTGAAGTGAACTAAAGAGAAAGATTTATAGAAATGAAGACTCTCCTTCTATCCAAACATCACCGAGCTCAATGTGATGAGTGATTGAAGGAGAAGTGACTTTTTGCTTCTGTGAGATGTCAGATTCTTGCCTTATAAGATCCTCTGCTCCATGACCATACTTGTATAATATTCCACTTCACTATTGTATAGTGACCTCAGTGGGAGATGTCATTTAATAGGTAGTTGTGAAATTCCAATTAATATGATTTTGTAGTTGATAGAAGATAGTAGGACTGGGACATTTGAAGTTTTATGGTCATTAAGTTTTATGATCATTTTCTAAGTATATTGTTACATCAGCACAATTGTGTGGCATATACAAATAGTAAATTAATGAGATCAGGGTATGAAAATCTACCCAAGTCTACACATATGCTATCCTGGAAATTATATGGTTGGAGCCAGAAATCTTGGGAATGGTAGCATCAGCTACGTGAGTTTTATGAATTTAATTATTTAGTTTAAATTATAAGACAAATTTAAAAATAACAAATTCCAGAACTTGTGTGAAACAAGATTGCAACTTGGAGAAGTAGTGTAAGCTCTGGTGTGTGAAATAATACTTGGCATTCTGTCTAAAGAATAAATGTATGACTCACCATGTTTTTAGTATAATCTTATAGAAGCTTTTAAGATTTACAGAAAACCTTACTTATTAGTAAGTTCAGAAATTTGATTGTATTAAGAGAAGTTTATTTCTATGCCTCTTGCTAATTTGAATTTTTAAAATGCATATTTAATCCTTTGTGAAAACAGAAACATAATAAGCATTGAGCTTTGTGAAGATGTTCTCTGAATTTCAAATATACTCCAATGCCTGTGCCACAGTGAAGTGCCAGCCAGTGGATACAATCACCATATCAGTCTTCATGTCTAATAATGAAGATAACCACTAATTTCCTCTACTGTCCCATTGCTGCTTTATTACGCATACACTATTGGTCTTTTAATACTTTTCTTTCATTGAGCATGGACTCTAAATCATTTATTATTAGTTATGGACCTTTGCAATGTCCAATGGTATTTGCAACTGCTGACAGCAATAGCAGATAATGCTGAGCCAAAGTGACCAAGAGTGAAAAGCAGAAAATAAAAAATGATAATAAGTAACTGACACTCCATTGCTAAATCATGTCTGAAATTGGTTCTAGTACATGTCCAATATAACAGAGTCTGCATAATCTGAGAGCCAAGAAGTATTTACTTTTCCATTAGAGCAGTAAGTAAAAAGGCACCTGCATATGTGTCTTGTACAGTGATCAAGAACTGCACGCTGAGTTTGACACAGAAACCTCTTTAGAGTCGTACAGTATTTTCTCAAATGGACAGAGCTTGTGAGATGTATGCAAAGATATACTCCATCCACTGAGCATCAATTAGAGAATAATTCTGCTTTGAATAAAGATAGATATGAGACTACATGACATAGCATCATTCTATCCATGAAAAACATCATAGGACTATTAAAGATATAGGATATTTGATAGAGAGGACAGAATACACTGAAGCATGAGGGTGGTTCTGGTTAGTTGATTCTGATTGGGGAAAGATTTGACCTATCTTTCTTTGCCAGCCATCTTTAGATTTGAGAGTGAAATGTGTTGTGATAAACATATATCTAAGGTTCACACCAGTAGAGTTATTACTAGAGTTAACTGCACTATAAAATAATTACCTTTCATTACCTTTGTATCTTCTATTTCTAAGGTACCCCTTCTATTATATATTTTCAGTATTCTCCCTCTGTCTCTTCTTATTGTACTATTGATATATCACTTTGTTGCAGTGATGGCTGATTTATATTTTAGTTCAAGATTCATAGTACCAAGTCTTGTGCTTTCTAGTGAAGTTACATAAATCTCAGCCTCAGCAACTATATTAGCAATACTGAAATAGATATCAATACAACCAGCTAATATCAGATCCAAGAAAATGTATACAAAGGGTCAATGGAAAGTTGTCTATCTAGATAAACTGGTCATACAGAACAGAGATGATGGCTTGGGAAAAACCAATCATGAAAGGAATAAGACTCAATCTTAAAATAGATGATCAAGCTAGTCACTATTATACAAACTTGATCCTGATCCTAGAGGGACCCTTTGAAAGCTTATAGAGACTAGTTCATAACTGACCATCCTAGAAGTGGAAGAGATGCTATCAGTCAGGAGTTACATGTGGAATGTTGCTGTCTCTTAAGAGAGGTGGAAGTGTTTGATCATAAAAATAGAATATTATAAGGATACCACAGAGTTACAGGGAATCCTTGAGGCAGGAAGTTGACATGATTTATCATTCTACAGAGCATATTGCCAACAGCAGAAGGTAGCCATGAGGACTGCTAGATTGTATCAGATCATCACAATTCCTTTTTAACTTCCAGATATTTCTGGAAGAGTGTCCTACAAATAATTGTCTCATATAGGCTCGAGGATCTCGGAATCACAATGACTCAGACTGATACCTCAAATGAGGTCTGGGAACTGTATGTAGCCAAACAAAGATCTGGAGTGCATACTAGCTTCAGGATGTCATTCACAAAATTGAGAGCAGGGATTTCTATCTCATGTTGCAACAATATGAGATAACCAAGGGATGGCAAAAGAGATGAGAGATAACAGTACATTAAGGACAACAGTCACTTATATGGCTTTTGTTTCCTTATCCTGGAGGTCCTTACATTTATTGTCATACTATTTGGCCTTATGTCTCTAGATTTTTTTCTATTGTAAATAGATCTCTGCTAGGAGAGCCCAAGGTTTCTACTGATTATGGCAAATGAAGGAAACTATTGAGCCTATGTTCCTTTGAGTCTGGCTTACTTCACTTAATACGATTTTTTTCTAAGTCTTTCCATTTCCTTACAAATGGGGTGATGTTGTTCTTTCTGGCAGCAGCATAGAATCCCATTGTGTATAAATACCACATCTTGTTGATCTACTCATCAACTGAGTGGCATCTGGGTTGGTTCCACATCTTTGCTATGGTAAATAGTGCTGCAATGAACATCATTGTGCCAGTGGATTTAGAATTGGATAAGGAAGGGGGAACATCAAGATAAGCCGGGGGAGAGAAATGGGGACCATGTCATGAAAAAGGGTATCAATGTTTGTGAAGTTATGCACATTCTATCTGGTGAATATAATGTAACCTTTCTATTAATCTCAATAAAAATTTTTTTTAAAAAGTTCAAGAAGATCCAGAACCATGAACAGGATGGACCTGGCAAATTAAGTGGTCAACTAGCTGCAGGTGATCAAGCTAAAAGTACAAGTGAAACTAACAGTAAAGAAAATACACAAATTTCTTGTCATATGCTTTGAGTGTGTGTGTGTGTGTGTGTGTGTGTGAGAGAGAGAGACAGAGACAGAGACAGAGACAGAGACAGAGAGTGAGACAGAGAGATAGAGAGACAGAGACAGAGACAGAGACGGAGACGGAGACGGAAACAGCCAGAGAGAAAGGGGGGCAGGGAGACAGAGACAGAGAGAGAGACAGAGAGTGAGACAGAGAGACAGAGAGACAGAGACAGAGACAGAGAGTGAGACAGAGAGATAGAGAGACAGAGACAGAGACGGAGACGGAGACAGCCAGAGAGAAAGGGGGGCAGGGAGACAGAGACAGAGAGCGAGACAGAGAGACAGAGAGACAGAGACAGAGAGCAGAAGTTCCTGGGGCTTGAACTCAGACTGTGGGCTCATTTCCCTAGCTTTTTCACTTAAGCCTAGTGCTCACCTATTTGAACCACAGATCCACTTCAAGAGTTTTGCTGATTAATAGAAAATAAGAGTTTCACAGACTTTCCTTCCTGTGATGGCTTTGAATCATGATCCTCAGTTCACAGTCATAGACTGTGTCTGGGATTACAGGCATGTGTCACTGGGCACCCGGGCATATATAAATTCATTAAACATTTTTCCTGTTTGAAGATAGTGTGGAAAGGTATGGTATTGTTCTAATTTTTCATATTATATTTGAAATGTCTGAATTTTTATGCTCTTTGCTGAGTCTATATTGCCTACATGTGATGAGTTAGAAAAAGAAGCCCAGCATGTTTGTTCTAATGTCAGTCTTCTGTAAAGATCCTCTTTTTAAATAAAACTATCTCAGCAATTACTTTACAAGCCCTTCTTCCAACCCTCTATTCCAGGGATTCTGAATTTCTTACTGCACTGAAATCTTGAACAAAATTCACATTCAGAAAATTGTGTTTCCAGTTCTACCAGCAGTGTGCAATTTCATCTCTTACCAGTGACGCTAGACTGATATGAAGGAAATTCAATCCAGATGCTATGTGCCTTAGACGGTTTCAAACATGAACTAGTTTGTAGAGGACAGAAATATAGTACAAATAAGCAGCAAGTAAAAGAATGTCAGGACATTGGCATGGCATTGGCTAATATATTGCCAAATACTATGCTGTGAAATGAGAGTGCATGTTTACAGCATTGTTCCCAAATGAAAAATAAACATGGAACGTTCCTATTGCCAAAATTAGAGAAAAACTGCAACTTTGTGAAAAATGCATTTTTAGTGTGTATAGGTCAATATGAATTCTAAGCAATATAATGCATGAAAACAGAATTTCCCTACAGAATCCATCACCATATGTCACCATATTTTCTACATTTTATAATAAATTACAAAATATTAGTAGTTGCTAATCACAAATGCTAATACTATTAATAAGATGCAGTCATAGGTTGTGAAACCAGATGAAACGAAATAAATCAGAAACAAAGTATTCATACATAAAAGATCAGTAAACATATGGAATTGACAAAAGCAATAAAAACAGACACCTCTGTATCTGTTTAAAATTAGATATTTTTTTCAATTCATTTATGTTGTTTTCTATTGTTGGGAAATTCAAAGTATTACTGGTAAAAATCTGGCAAAGCCAAAAATTTGTTTAATTTCCATAAACAGTATAATAAAATGTATTTTGCCAACACTAAGATGTTTATTTGTGGGCCATGTGATTCATAGACATTTCTAGGCAGGTCTTTATTTGAATTGCTTCTAAGGAGATTATGTCACAAAAAGGCTACAGAAACAGTGCACCCAGGCTTTTCTGTCTAAACATATGTCAGAATCAGATAGACCATGAAAGACCAGAAATGCTTGAAATTTGCTTTCTACTCCTAATTTTGTGGTACTGAATTCAACTGATAACTATAGTAACGGTGATGGTGATGATGATGATGATGATGATGATGATGATGATGATGATGATGATATGATTAGTCTTGCTACTAATAGTATCTAAGAATCATCACGAACTAGAAACTAGGTACTGGGTTAATGCTCTGTTAATGAACTCAGTTAATTCTCACAACATCTCTCCTCGAGAGGGTACTATTTGTATTTTTACTTCATAAGTGATGGAACATAGATAAAGAGACTCCAATTAACTCAGCCAGTAACAGCAAGAGAGAGGTGGTTCAATGGATCTGCAAGCAGTCTTGGAGACAATGCTCTGATGCTGAGATTTCTGGTAGGAATTTTAAAGTCAGCTCCACATTTGCAAAGTACAAATGGCTAGAATGCCAAACTCTTACAGACATCCGTGTAAGTAAAGGAAAACACAGCATTTCAGAGCACTTCAGAAATCAGGATTCACATCGCATAGATAACATTTCATAGAATTGGATATGCTCTGTGTTCGTGTGTGTGTGTGTGTGTGTGTGTGTGTGTGTGTGTGTGTGGCAGGTGCTAAATGGTAATAAAAGCAGGGAGTATTGGCCCAGAAAGTTTTTTTGCCCTCTCTAGAGACTCAGGGTTTATTTATAAGTTCTTGGCTTTGTTTTCTACCCTAAACAAATGTTCATATTTCAATTTTATATTCACATGACTCCTATAAAGATCAAAACAATCCGGAGTGATTCACTAGACTGGAAATGACCTCTTGGTAAGTTCTCAGTCCCTTATGATTCAGATCCAATAGTCTAAGGCTTTTCTCCCTGTGCTCTGAACTCACAAGTCTGTCCCGTGAAAGGCTGCAGAGACTGACAAGGAACAAGTAGGCCCAGAGATATAATATACAGAATTGTCTTGGAGGAGATGACATACCCTGTCCGTTTTCCCCTCGGTCTGAATGCTGGCGTGGCTGCAGACATCATGGTCTTCTTCCAGGTCAGAAATATCCTCCAGTTCCTCTGGGGTCTATTCAAAAACATGAAAAGCAGAGTGTTGCTGATAGCAATGTGACAGGATGCAGTCACTCTGGAAAACAGTCTAGCCTTTCAACATGATAGCCTAAGAGTGAGCATACAACCCTGCGCTAATTACAGAACCGCAAGCAATGGAAGCCGAAGGTCTGTACAAAATCCCATGGCTGGTGTTTTCCTGTCTCCTTCCCAGTGGCAATGCTTGTCATTCTTTACTTTGCAATTGTTCCTTGAATTGCAGCTACATGTTGGCCTGTTTACTCTGTGTGGCAGGCATCAGGTCTCCCCTGCTTCTGTCTTGTCTTTACAACTCAGCACGTGTGCTGTGCAATGCACAAAGCATAATACCACTGACACTCACAATGGTAGCAAAACAAACCAACACCACTGGTCCTCACTTGACCTCACACCGCACTCTCCTCAAGGTGCTTCACACCAACCTTATCTGTTTCATTTGTTTCCTTTGACTACTTCAACATTTCCATTCTCTTAAGTTTGATTTTACATCCAGTGTCTCCTTTTATTACAAGTATAGATAAACATATTTGAGCAGTAATTAATCTTGGTTTCACCTTATACAGTCGTCACTTATCTTATACAGGTATAACTTTATACTATGATTTTCTTGTTACAAAGTGCTGGCCACCAACCCAGGAAACAAAGAAAAACAATCAAGAATGAAGTAGAACATGACCTCAGGTCTTTCACTGGGAAGAAACATGGTTGTTACAGAGCTGCTTCCCCAGACAACTTCTGATTTTTTTTTAATCTTTCCATTGCACTTTGCTCCTTGGGGGATTTGAACTATTGCCCATGGCTTTCCTTACATCTTTTGTTACATGTGGATTGCTCTGCACTTAGGGAGAGGTGATATTCTAGAACAAAACTACCAAGTTCCTGTTCACCAATAGTTTTAGATTCATTTCATCACTTGGATGTTTAGCCAGGATTTTTGTTGTTCTCAAACACTTGCATTGGAGATCATCTCCCTTTGCAGAGTTGCCTTTTGCATTTATGTCACCAGACACGTTCCAGATATTCATCTCTTTCCTCTGGCCAAGGCTTTCAGTGTGCTGCTATTGGTGTCTCGATGTTAATATTTTAGAATCCTTCTCTCATACAATGATGAACAGCAATGATCACAGAGAAATTTTTACTTTCTTGTTAGCTGTTCATGCCAGGAATTTACCACTAAGCAACTTCTACAAAATTATATATTACATTTAGTGCCATTGTGCACATTCTTCTTTTAACATTCTTGAGATAATAATTTTGCCTTCTTCCTTCTTGATACATCACTAATCATTATCACATGTGAATAAATTTGTTGATTCCAAAGTTCCTTCTTACATTTGGCCGTTTCACAGTGGAAGGTTTTCTGGTTCCCCGCTCTAGCCTGTATATTGAAAATGTCTGTTAATTTTTTAACTTGGGTTTTTACCTATCATGTAATGATACATAACTTGAGAATTCCTTCCAATATATTATTCAGCTCCAAAATAAGTAAGTTAACAAAACAAAAAGAGCCACGGCTGTTGTCAGAAGTCAGAAGTACCATTTTGAGGGTGATGCTATGGAAAGAGATAAGACTACCAATTACACCCACATATTTCTGTGCTTTTCTTTGTCTTTAACAGGAACTAATAGTTTACTTTTGCAAAGCCACCCAAACTGACCTCTTCTTTTCATGAAGAAAATTGCTGGGAAAGTGTTCAAAACACTTTCTGGCAGCATTGTGAGTTCTATAAAGCAAGAGGTTGGAGGGTTTTTTGAAAATAAAATAAAGTCAAATAGTGTATAGGTTTAAATTAAGTGGAAGGCAAGAAAGGGATGGGAATTCTGGAGTTCTTTTGGAGTTTTGCATCAACTATTTCAGTTTTGAAGACAAATAAAAGAGAGCTAAAGGGCTGATCAACTATCTAAGTAAAATAATTCAAAAAGATTTTTCCTTAAGTAGTAAGTTTGGAGACATGAAGAACTGTAAGCTGGAGGTATAGCTCCATGGTAGAGTCTATTCTTAGTATATGAGAAGAGAGTTTAACATATTACAATGGGGTGTTTATTGTGTTTGAATGCTCGTATGTCTTTCTAGGCCACTTTCATTCTGCCTTAGGAGAGAAGATTAACTATTGCCAAGGGAATGTTATATAACTGGAAGACCCTGTAGTGTTGGATAACCCAAATTTAATTGTGAATTTAGGCCCACAAGTAAGTGGTTGTGGGACTTTGGGTAATGTCTGTACACCGTTCGGGATCATCACATCACCTAGACCAGAAAGTTGTCAGGAGGCAAATGGTCCAAAGATGCTTTAAAACCTTAGCCGAAACACTTGCCATAACACAACTTAGTCGTTTTTCCCCTCTCTTCGTATATATTACCCTATACTTCCTCAGTACAAGTTTTAGTATTTGGCTTTAAAATAAAACCTTTATGTAAGTTTTGATGCATGCACTTAAATTTAAATTTGTTCTTGTTCTTGGAGATCGGCGGAAGATGGCGTCGGCTCCTGCCAAGATTCATGTACTGGCGTGCAGTAGACAGTCCTCTAACAGAAATTGATCCTAAGTAAGCTTTAGAACCACAGAGAACTCAGGCAGAGAGGAAAAAAAGGAATAATACCAGCATAAAAAGAGAGCGTGGAGCTCCGCCGCTGAGCTGCGGGGGAGACAGAGGCTCTTCTGAATCAGAGCAGAGACAGCGCCCACAGCAGCACAGACCCACCAGCTGCAGACAGAGCCACACAGAGCCTGCGCGAGCCCAGAGCTGACACCTGGCCGTGCACGGACCTGCCAGCAATTTGTGAGTAGCTCCAAGGAGAAGTTTCCACTTCTGCTCCAGGAAAGGCATTGGGAGGGAGCCCCTCCCCCACCAGCTGAGAGCAGCGCCATCTTGACTGCTGGCAACAACCCAGGCCAAAGCAATTGGAGCCTGAGAGATGTTGCTGACAGCGCCACCTTTCTAACTGGCAAAGGATTTCCCAGAGATCCCTTAGCCAGAAATCAGGTCCCAGCATTGCTGGAGTCCATCCCCTTGCGCCGCCCACAGACCTGGTAAACAAAGCCACCCAGGGATCTTTCAGCTTTGTTTTATTTTTATCATTTTTGTGTGGTAAAAATAAGCTGAAGAATAAATATATATATTGCCCATGTTCATTAATTATTATTCATTTAAAATAATTAAGAGACAAAATTAACTAAGGTCTATCAGGTAACTGATAATGAAAACAGAGTACATACCATACACAGTGGAGTACCACTCAGCCTTAAAAAAAGAAAGAAATTCGATCACTTAATTGTTTTATTAATGACTGCTTGTAAGAAGCTACTTGAACTTGTTAACTTTCTCATCCCATCCTGTATAATTGAGACTGCATACCACCTTTCTCACAACTCTGTTCATTTTTCCTATGAATAAATGATGTTGTATTCCTCACAGTGGAATAATAGAATATTTGTCTTGCCATGAATGGATTATTTCACTTAGCATAATTTCCTCTAAGTTCATCTTTAAAAGTTGACAGGATTTTGTTTCTTTTTAAGACTTAATAACCTGCCATACTATGCATTTATTCATAACATTTTCTTTATTCATTTATCAATGGATATTTAAATTATTTCCATATCTTGACTACTGTGGAAAATTCTGCAGTAAATTTGAGGGTATAGATATCTCCTTGACATTGATTGCTTTTTATTGTTTTTAATATATACCAGAACCTAAATGGTGGAGGATAAGAATAATTCTGTTTTTAATGTTTTGAGAAATCCCAGTACTATTTCCCATAATAGAAAATGCATGTACATTCCCACAGGCAGATTCTGAATATTCCAATTTATCTTCAGCAGCAGCACTTGTTTATTGTCTAGATGGTTGTTTTGAGGGGATGTAGGTGATCTCATGCTATAGGTTTGTTTCTCTCTCCTTCATTTCCCCTGATGTGTATAACTTGTTCAGGTCAATGTAGTTACATTCATCTACTTTTTCTATTACTGTTTGTGCTTTTGGCATCATATTCAAAAATAATTTGCAATACTAATGTAAAAATAACGTTTGATCTATTTTTTACTTTAATTTTATATTATGGCTATAAAACTTGATGTGTGTGTGTGTGTGTGTGTGTGTCTGTAATATATAGGATAAGGGTGTAGTATCACATTTTTTCATGTGTATATCCTGTAGTTTTCCCCACACCATTGTTGAGGAGATTATTTTTCTCTGTTATGTGTTATTAGGATTCTCATGGAAGCTCAGCTGATTGTCCCTGAGTAGTTTCACTTCTGTATTCTACACTCAGTTAAACTGGTGTGCAGGTATGTTTTTAAAGAAACCTAATTATCATAATTTATCCCTGCTAGATGGATGTGTAAAATATTTTCAGTTCTTTCTCAAGATTTTTGATTATTTAAAATCTCTCTTAGTTCTATATAAAGTTTACAACTGCTTATGAAAAAACCCATCACTGCCACAATATTCTGTGAGAAATTGAACAGAAACCAGGCAGTAAGGATACCCACATTAACAGATCCTAATTTGGGAGAAAATTAGCAAGGTAACTAAGATACGTCAAAAAGAAGCAAAATAATCAGTTTGTAGACATTCTGATAGGTAGAAAATCTAAAACTTCTACAAAAATAAATCAGAAAATGATTACATATATTAGAATATTAAAAATATTTGAAACAGGGCTTAGTGATAGAGTGCTTGCCTAGCATGCACAAAGACCTGGATTTGATTCCTTGGTAGCACATACATAGAAAAGCTGGAAATGGTACTGTGGTTGAAGTGATAGAGCGCTAGCCTTGAGGAAAACCCAAGGACAATGCACAGGCCCTGACTTCAGTTCCCAGGACTGACAAAAAAAAAAAAGAAACAATACAGTTGCAACAACACAAAAATCGGCTGTTCTTCTTTGCACTAATAAATTACATAGAAAAGAAAATTCTCATAATGACATAAATTGGTATAAATGCCTAGGGGAAAAAACTTAAGGAAGGAAATAAAATACCTTAATATTGGCCATTACAAAACTTTAAAAAAAGTAGGGAAAACACAATTTACTGAATAATATCCAGTGTTTATACAATGAAGAATTGATACTGTTAACTTGTTTAGATGACTCAGATTTACTTATGTGTTCAATTCCTACCACAATCCAAATGATATAATAGTCTGAAATAGAAATATATAATATATATTACTATATATTACTATATAGCACGTTAATGCTATAATTCCATATTAATTATTCCTTCTAAACCTAAAATGTAAGGGGTCAAGATGGCTATATCATGCCTTAGATTGAAATACATTATGACATGGCTAAGTTGTAGAATATGAAAATGTATTCTCAGGTAAGAGGGAAATTATACAAATGAGTGTAATTCATTGAGTAGCAAATAGGACACCTAGGCAGATAAATGTTTAGCCTGTAGAATATTTTTTTCAGAAGACATATAACCCTGAGCCTTGGTTGCTAATATACTTTCTTTGAAGTAAGAATTTATGAAGTCACCACTTAAAAACATATATATCTTATGATAGCAACCATTTAATATCCAAATACTGGATGGCTATGGTTGCATCTGCATTAGACTGATTTTCACAGAAAATAATTATTATCATTCTAGTTTATGAAAGGACTCTAGCAGTAATGAAAACACACATACAATAGTCTGTTTAGCTTCTATCTCCCTACTGGAAACAATGTGGGCACCCATTCTTTGGCTACAAAGGCAAGGCACAGGGCTATACATAAAAGTGATATCATTGTATTTATCCAGCTCTCCGATAAATGAGTTGCTGATGTAGCTTCAATGCTCAGAGCTCAGGTCTAATTCATGAAAATATGCAAGTTAGACATTTGAATAAAGATATGTAAGATAGATGAAGCCATGAAGAAAATGGGATTCAAGTAAAAGTGTATTTTTGAGAAGTTCAAATAGTAGATATTCCCTGACTCTAAGCAGATTCTCTGACACTTTTCACAGATGGAAAAGGGGTATAATCATGCTAATCAAGTTCTGAATAAAATCCTTTCGTGGCATGATCTGTGGTTATGCCACATTCCTTTCACCATTCAATCTTAATAAGAAGCCTGATGGCAAATGGTGTCATTTTAATACCACAGATCAGGAAAACATTCCTCTTCGTGAGCAGATCTGTGAATAATACCACACAAAATAAAGTCCACTGCTGCTTTTATGAACTGTGTGCTTCAGTAGTCATAAGTGCAGGGTTAAACAGTTAAAACTTAAACACTATGGAAACTAAACTTCAAACACCATAAATAGAGTATTCAGCTGATCAAGGGAGCCAGCGGAGGTGGGAATCTTTCCACCTCAAAGCACAGACTGGTGTTAGAGCCCTGCCTCTTGCAGCCTCTAGGCCTTCTGGACCACAATAAAAAAATAGCATCCATGATAAATAGGCCGTTTAGCTCTTTCTCACTGTTACAGTGCCATGTATGTTCAACTGGATATAGGCTTTGAAAATCCAACTGACATAAAGCCTGCTTATTCCTCAGGCTGCTACCAGGCTTTGAGCTATACAGGTCATGAAGTAAATTAAGTTTTTACCGGTAGTCTGGAAAAAAAGTATGAACTTAAAAAAATACTCCAGAGTCATTTCTATTTAATTCTATTTGGACTAACCTATATTCATGAGCAATATTACTAAATGTGTTGTAGGATAGAACTTGTGACTTCATAAATAATTTCTAAATTATGAGATTAAAACCCTGAGGTAAGTGTCAATATTCTTATAGTTAGTCAAGAACTGTGACACACTGCTAAAATTACTGAATATCTAATTCCAGATCAAATGCCACTCTTAATATCTTGTGACATCAAATGAGAAATTAGCTGGTTAAGAATATAGCTTCCTCAGAGCTAAATGAAAAGATTGGAAGATTGATTTATAAAACTCGATTTAATTCTCTGCCTTCTCCACAGGATTACTGAAGGTTTAGTTTTAATGTATAAGCAAAGATAATAAAGACTTATTGGACAACACTAATGGCTGGATGCCTTTCTTTTCAAATGTTGGAAACAATCTTTTAAATTGTTAACCTCTCAGCAAATGAGAAAAGGCTTTCTCAATTTGGTTTGTCCTGAACTATACAGGATGATGAGAAAACAAGATGCATTGAGAATTATGATGATGCAATTATTCTTACTTCCCTATGAGTGGAGGTACGACATTGTTGAAAACCAGAAAGTACAATAATAACCAAAATAAGAAGTATAATTATAGAAGAGGTGGAAATGGTGGTGGTTTTGATAGTGGCAGAAGAAGACAAATACAGAAACTGATTCTCAGATTAGGTCTGACTGTCTAATCCAAAGTCAGAATGCATATCAACAAATGCAAAAATATAGTTGAGGGAGGAAAATCTCACCTTTGGCACCAAATTCTACAGCTAAATAACCACTATATTTGTGAAATTGTATTTTTCCCTTTAGATAGTTGAAGACAGCCTACTAAATTTTAAATAATTAATTTTTTATTTTGCAAAAGAACTATGCTATGGAAGTTAAAATAAGTTTTAGAGAACCATCTAAAATAACGGAGAAAAATGCACTTTTAGTTGAGTACATGTAGGCGGAAGGTTAAAAGAAATGTACCAACAATTTATTATCATCTTTAAATCCTAGAATATGACATGTGTAGTTTCATACATATAATTTTGGTAATGCATTATCTATTACTTTATCACCAGGGACAAAAGCAATACATGTTATTAAAAATTCTGCTTAAGATGCAATTTCAAGTATATGCTCGCAATTAAAAAGACAAGATTGCAGAACTGGCACTAAGGGAACATCCCTGGCCTTGTCACCTTGCAAATAGGTCTGTCACCATTGCATATTTGATGTGTTCACAGACAAAAGCTTCCAATAGGCAAGTGGAAAATTGCAGGATATGTCTTCATTATCAGTGCACCCATGAAAAGAGACAGCCCTGGCAGACAGAGAAGTCCCTTACCCATTCCCTGTTCAATTACCCCATGTTGCATTGTCAGCCTTCCTCCTCGTTTTGTAGGCTTGTAAAAAGCAGTTGCTTCATTACCTCATGTATCACATTTTCAGCATCTGGTAAACTTTTTATGAAAGGATTCTATAGCACCAATTTAGCACAAAAGAGAAGTCGTGGTTTGCCTTCCCCGTCAGGATATGTTTTGTTAACACATAAGGAATCCTATTTTCAAGAAGCTGTTAGGTTTGTAGACATACTGTCAACAGTCTTAATCCAATTTATCTATCTATCTAGATTTGCAAAGTAATACCAGGCACAGTCATAAAGCAAAAACAAACATCGAAAAAGCACCTGCTGTGGCCCTGACATAGATGTTATATAAGACTAAGCAGGCTGTTCAAATAAGATATTCCTGCTTCACTAACTAAAAGCATGGGGAAATATAAAAGAAGGTACACATTTCTATGGGGATGTTGCTCAATAAAACAGTAATTCTGATCTATATTACACTTTTGGACATATTTTTCAGGGCTACTGACTTAAAAATTGTTTTATGGGACGTAAGAATTCCCTACCCAAATAGAATAAAGTAGCCAAAGTTGGCAGTGTATATGTAAAGTAGAACACCAAAATGTAACAAAACAAATATTTGGACAGCCCCTAAGGAAGAATCATGCTTTGTATATAAAGAGATTTTTAAGTCCCCAATTTAAAAGGCCTCCTTGTAGAAGTGAACACATACTCCAATTATAAGATGTAGTCCAATGTGAGTGGTTGTGAAATTAGCTCATGGCATGCACACTGTGCTTTTTAAAAGAGGCATGTCCTATGCAATGGAATTAGAACAAGTAGAAAACAAAGCTCAATGGAGAAAATTTTATATTTTCTCTGATTTTATTGTCAGGATAATGTATAGAGGGGCTACAGTTAGATTCATCAGGTAGTGGGTACATTACTTCTTGCACATTGATACCCTTTCTTAGATTTTTAAGTGTGCTTATGTTTAATATATCAAAGAGACACAAAGCATAGAATCTAGAAATTCCAATTGTCAGAATTTACTCAAAAAGACAAGAAATATATTTGATCAAGAACTTCAACACAATTATTCAAAATAAGCTTCTTTGCAATATTCTAGAAAGAAACAGCACACATAATCAAGTGATTTTAAGCCTTCCTACTAAATTTACTTTGTTATTGTGTAAGATCATATAATTTATTAATTTTAAATGGCCTTCCATTAAGAGGTTTTCTCTTCTCCACTCCTCTCCCTAGATGTGTTTAGAGCTCAAGAAATGCTGCGATTCTAGTAATAATCACGGCAATACTTGACAGGAATGTGAAAGTAGCTCTGTTAAGAAAGGCAATATGATATATGAGCAATGCAACTTTTTTCTGAAAACTGTTGAATAACAAAGGGTTTCTGAGATAGGAGAGAGCAATAAGGACTGCTAATCTGATTAAAATATAATCCATGAATGTGTGTGAGCACCATTTGTGCAATTTATACACCCACCAAGACGACTGGGAGGAATGTACAGGTTCTTGTGGGTCTGCACACCAGTGGGAACAGACAAGGAAGGAAGCCAGGACGAAGAAGGGTGACGATGGTAAAAATTTCTATACATGTAAGAAGATATAATAATGAAACCTGTGGATTTTGTTTTAGAAGAGGTGACTCGATCAGAGTACAATGTCTCCTTTTACAGAAAATCACAATTAAACCTCCGTACAACATGGATGGCAAAAATGTTTTAAAAATAACTTCTGTTTATAAAATATCAAATATTTTCTGTATCTTAAAAAGTGTTCAAAGTGAGGTGGGAGTTGCTGATGTAGAATAATCAATAAAGATCTGGCATCTCTCTAACCTGATTTGCCATCCAATGAGATACTATTTACTCATTCTGTGACATGAGAAATCATATTTGGCACTTGGCTTCATGAGCCATGAAACAAAGACAGCTCCCCCTTTTCTCTAAATGTCTGGTGTTTTATCATCTCCTTGCTGATCAGTTTAGGAGTTGGGTGTGGGTGGAGCTGAACTCACAACAGACACAATGAAAGGCACACACTGCCCTTTCCTGAGTGGCTAGTTTTCTAAGGACTCTTTGAAACTAGGGCACAAAATATGTTTTGCATTTTCCCCCTATCATTCTCTCATTGCCACAATAATAGTTGTGGAAAATAAAAGAAAACTATGGACACCAGGAAGAGAAATATTAAATTCCCATCCGGCTCTACTACAGGATGCTATTTTCATCTTCATATCCCAGTTATAGTGCACTGTACTTACTGATATGAGAAATGCTACTTTGAATATTTAATGTAGTGCTAAATTACCGGTACTCAATGAATAGTAACAATTCTGTACTAATGTTAATAAATGTGTGTATGTCTCTTTAATGTACTATTTCTGTAATAGTGAGTAGTAGTATTAGAGCAGAAGTTGAAAATCACTCCATGACTAGGCTAATTCAACTACATTATTTTAAGGTATGTATTATTTAAGGTATTTTATAGGTATAGGCTCTGTACAAGTATTGCTTGTATACTATTGGACAATGAAGGAACGTAACATAAATGGAAAAGATATAAATTCTTACAATAAAAAAATTGAAATCCAAAATAGAGCTCAAACAGTTGTGGAAGTAATTATAAAGTAGAACAATATTTTTACTTCATTTTACGTTTTACTACATTCTTATTTCATTTTCACTACATTTGTCCTTCATGTCTTGCTTACCTTGGTGATTGGAAATACTCAGATGAACCATCTCTTTAACTTGGTTGCACCTGATAGAATTTATATTCACTTTTTCTTTAAAAAATTGTTGTTTTGTTTTTAAACAGAGAACAATCGTGTCTTTAAAAGACATGGCCCAGGTAATCAGGAGAGTGAGAAGAGAAATCGAAAAGGCTACAGAGACCTGAACTGACTGGAGAAGCCATTTGGAATGAGAGGAATTGTGAAGTTCTCATCACCTGATGCAAATAGACATGTGTAACAGATGCTGTGGAAATAGTCCAGCTGAGAAGACCAGTGATTTACATGTATTTTCTATTTCTCTCCATGGTGTCAGCGCTCTCTATAAAACCTAACAGTCATTGCATATCCATGATATGTGATAGAGAAACGGTCTAAATGAAGGTCAGAAACCCAAAACCCTGCAAGAGGAACTCTCCTTCTGACCAGCATGGGAACTCTGAAGTTTTAATTTTAATTTTGTTTTCTTTTTAAAGATTCAGTAAAACTCAGAAGTACCAAAAGTGGTAGATAACAACTAAAATGACATCAGGTTTCTTAATTAAACAAAGATCCTTATTAGACTTTGGCCTAATTTTGGTAATTCACAGTTAAACAGTGGAAATTAAAAATCACTAAATTTTATTGCTTATAAATCTCTACAGCTAATCAAAACACTGCTCCTTGCAGACAGAAATAGGTATTGTCTTAGCTCTTTCAACAATCTTTGCCCCAAAATAAAACTGCATTGCTTCATCTGTATATCCCTGACTTTTTCCTTTTTGCAACACGCATGATCTAAATTATATAGGTTAGCTTCCCATGACCCTCAGCTGACACTTTAGGAAAAGATAAACAGTTGAATTTATGATGTTATGAGGAAAGTATTATAGCATTGTTCCCGTTCTGAAATATTCACTGTAAAAGAATCATTAAAATTATTTGTGGTACAATGTATTTTTGTAGGTATTCCTTACTTCATTAGAAATTAGAAAACACTGTATTTTATAGTTCTGATTTAAAAAATATACCAAATAAATGACATTTCTGGCTTTAATGTTTTATCTACAATTATCAATGACTTTGCATGTAACATTATTTTTCTTCATGTGACTATTATCTGTATTCAAATTTACTCCCATCAGAGTAACTTCTCTACATATCATTTGTACAAGGAAGTATTGTACCTCTTCAGTGAATGTGCTATAGAAATGGACAACCTGAAATGAGGGACCCCTGTAGCTAAGTGTCATTATAGTGGGTTTGTATACAGCTAGGAAATAAATATTTTTCCAAGATCTTTATTCTTTGGTGATACTCAATAATCCAAAGCAAATTCTATACAAGTTTTCTGCATCTTTACTTATTCAATATCATACTCTGCATCCCCTAGGACACTCGGTAATCAACAAAGTTGTTTTACAGATATTTGCTTTGTTTTGCAGAAAAGTAGGAGATATTATAGAGTTAATACTTCTATGTATTTATCAATAGGAAACTATCAAACAGCTATCAATGTTTGCTTGCAGTTATTTCTACTTTAGGGTGCATTACATTCCATATAAAGATTCAGTGTATATGTATAAATTTATATATATGTATATGTGTATATGTTTTGTAATGCTTAAATTTGATATAGAATTAGGTACAGTTATTTATGTTTATGTCTTAAGGTGGTTGGTTTATATGTAATGTTTAATTATTTTTAATGTTTAAAATATAAAATTTGGACCAGGAGTTTGACAATTTTAGTTACTCCCAGACTTTCTGACAGAAAGATGTTTTCATATTGATAGAGAGATACATAGCTGTTTTCCTATTGATAGATATATAGATAGACAGATAGAGAGTTGAACAGGTAATTATTATGACTATATTTACCTTACATTCCTCTATCCCTTTGTGCAACTTCCATAGTTAAATCCACACCCCATGGTACAAAACTTGTTCTCCAGGGCACTTTTTACTGAAAACTATTTTCACCATACACAGTTTGCCTACCTTCATGCTTTTCCTTCCTTCCTTCATCCCTTCTTTTCCTCCTTTCTCCCTTCCTTCCTCATTTCTTCTTTCTTTGTTTCTTTTTAGTAGTAGTAGATTTTGTGATCTTAGCCGCCTACTTGTTAGTAAACACTATCGCTTGACCATGTCCATATCTATATCTTTCCGGTGTTACTTTATTATTTAATTTATTTAACTACCATCATTCTTTTGTACAAAATGAAAAATTATTTCTTTTTTCTTACAATACATAATGCATTACTTATATTAGTTCATAAGGTTCTGTCTACAATAAATATAGAATTTGTCATGAAGCACTTTTTGTTTTGTTTTGTTGTTTTCCTGACTTAGATAAATATTGAATTTAGCCTTGGAAAATTTACTGTGCAACATAGCAAAGGCATACCTTGAACCTAAAAATGGTGTCTTATAAAACAGAGAAGATGATTTCAAAGGGTACTACTAAAAATATGGGAGAAATTTAACAATAATAAATATGAATGAGTTCATTGTTTTAATCTGTATAGCTCTTAATGGTGATAGAAATGGAAGTGTTCTTTGCATAGGAAAATGTCACATTAACACACATAAATGAATGATAACCAGAAATGTACTGATTGATTCAGGAAAAAATATAGCATGATAAGTACATTTTAAATGCATTTTAAAGAAAAATTCAATATTCCTTAACTAAAATGGGAAACTTATTTCTTTAAAATGCTGAAATCTTATTGGTATCATTGTTACCAAATAATAAGAATGATCATTTCTGGGACAAAATGGCTTACATGCAGTGAGGTCCTGCTGTTTAACTACTGACTGAAAAACTGTATGTGAACATACAAGCATAATGTTTATTTAAATGGTTATTCAGATACTATTAGTAGATAGGCTGAAAATACAACTCAAGTAGTAAAACACATATAAGACACATATAATTTATATAAATCACATTGATTTGTAAGGAAAATTTTCAAGACTTTTATCAAATAGTATTTTCAGTATAACACTATGGTTGTAATAGATGAATGCAGTTCCAACATGAGTATCAGTTGATATTTTTACTTGCACTAACAAGACAAAAATTAAACAACAAGGACCCATGCCAAAACTTAATTGAATCATTTAAAGATGTGTTCCTTCTTTGAGGAATTTGACAGTTGTTGTTTTGTTATACTAAACATTAATTCTCCAATTTCTGCATTTTATTATAATGACTATAAACACATCAACATTTCTTTCATCTCATTTTTTTTACATTTCACACATCTCTTTATGGAAAATAAACCATACTATAAACTAAGTTGGGATTCAAAACATTTCCCTAATTTATATTATATAAATATTACCACAAGAGTGTATTTCAAATGATCAATTTGATATTACTGAGGTTGGCTGTGCAAACAGTAGACACTCCTGATTTCTAAGTCCGAGGTATAGTCCTGATCTCATTTGCACAAGGCTATAGGTTCTGTTTACAGCAACTTTTACCCCCCCCACCACAATAAACATTTAGAAATGTGTTCAGTATAGTATACTGTTATGTTTGTATCAGAATAAATGCAAATGTAGTTAAATATTTAGAAATCAATTGGGTTTAGCATGCATTACCTTTACTAAATTTATATATTTTAATAGTAGAATGTGTATTACTTTTTATCTTTTAGTAATTTCTCCCTTAGATCAGAAAATCTCTGAAATTTTTTTAAATCAGTTCCCCAGTATACCTTTCCCTTGCTATGCCCCTCTTGACTAGGCTATAGTATAATTTGTATTGTGTTTTACGAAGTATTTTTTGCCAGTCCTATGCTTGGTTTCAGGGCCTGAGCTCCGTTTTGGGGTTTTTCTCAAGGCTTTTTTTTTTTCCTATGTACCGAGGAATCGAACCTGGGTCTTCCTGCATGCTAGGCAAGCACTCCACCAATAGGCTAAACTATCGGCCCTGCAAAATATTTTTAACATGAATCAAATTAAAAGAAAACAATGAAAAAAATCCAGAATGGTGACCATTCAACAAGACTTCAGCCTTTTAATCCTCAAAACTGTCAGTGTCATAAGATTCTTGAAAAGTAAAAGAGAAACCTATTGTAGATTTAAAAAGGGGAAACATGTGACAATAAGGTACATTTCATGAGTCTAGGTTATAGCAAGAAAAAAACAAGCTAGAAACATTTCAACTAAAAAAAAGACATTTAAAATTTTAACTATGAAACGCATGATAAGGTATTAGTATTTGATTCCTTCCTTTCTTTCTCTGAATTTCAAATATATAGTTTAAAGGCAATAAATTTACAATTTTAGCCCCAACTTGACTATTAATGAAGCAACCACAGTGGGTTAAGAGCCAGGTAGTACTCTTAACTTATATGATCTAATTAAATGCACTAAATCTTAATAAGCTCTTATACTGATTGTTCTCACATAAGGTGATCAACTTTAAATAAATATTTTAACTAATGATATCATGATCACTACAAACCTTAATAACCAAAAAGAAATTATTTCCTTATGATCCAAGCTTGGTGGTTTGTGGAGGCTTGGAAAACACAAAGAAGCTTATTGATGATCATTCTTTTTTGTTGTTTTGCTAAGCTAATGATTGAATTTCTAATTTGCAGTCCTGACTGTTAGTGATCTCATGGTGCATTCCACATTGCACTTTCTAGCTCAAACTTCCAATTCACTTTCATGATTCCAAATTTCTGCGCTAGGTTACTAGGAAAGCTAGAGACCCCTTAGGCTTTCTGTTTGTATAGTAAACCTCTCCTCTGTGTGACTTTCTTCTCCTGATTGAACGGAAGAAATTCAGCACTCTGTCCAGCTATGAATGCAATCTTTTACACCATTTCTCAAGATTCATCTCAGATTTATAGCTGCACACTTAGAAGTATGGTGATGTAGAAATGTTAGGCAAGGCATAAAACTCTATTTTCCCCTTTCTCACTTCAGCAGAGCACAATTTCCATTTATTCACACTGTATTTCCTCACATGATGTGTTCTTCAGGCCCAATGCTATAAATTTGAAAATATTTATAGGCAAGACTACCATCGATGTCATTTATGCTTTGCTGAGAGACATTCAGAGCTCATACAAATAATGTAGAGCCATCTACTGTTCAGGATTATTCCCTATTAAATACAAAAGTCCACTTTTGATGACAATATTCTTAATGAGTTCAAAGAACACCTGCTTAGGACTGTTCACTTGGTTTTCCAAGTGATTAGTTTTAACTTTATAGAGTGGGAAATCCACATATCCCTTTTCTCTCAGTGTTTCAATGACAATAGTCAATGGGTTTAAAAACTTCATTTTTAGGCAGAGAACTGTAGTTGTCCAGCCAAGAATATTGTTACTTTAAGAATTGTATAGCAACTAGGCAGAATTCAGAGGCAGTGGGATTTAGGGAGAAATCAGCATGAGTCATTCCAGGAATGAAGTTTGGATGGGATACTGATAGAATAACTGTGGTGGGACTCGAGTACCTCCTGTCTCTCTTCTTCCTATCTCCATTTACCGATGAATGAGAAAGTCCATCTGAGTAATTTGACAATGGGAATTTTCACAGCCAAACTAATAAACACTGGTAGTGTCTTCTAATTGCACACTCTTTGGCATGTTACTAAACAATCAGTAAAGCAGAATGAAATGGGATAAACTGAAAGACTGAGTAGTTGCTATTTAGTCTGTGGTATAGGGTTCTAAATTCTAGTTACCTCATTGGAATCCCATGCAAAGAGACCTTAGAAGTCATATGGAGACATCTGATTTGTTAATTCAAAGGCTTCAACAATTCTAACCAAAAGCAGACAGCTTCCGAATTACACTGAGAAATATACTGTACCAACCAAGGACAATGGTCCTTTAGGGTTCCTCAGCCATATCTCCAAACATGTCCAAATGTCTCCTACAAAATAATTCCAGAGGCTTCTGAATCGAATAATATATCAAGGACTCCACTTCTCTGGTACCCTTTTCCTGTATCATTTTTTTTCATTGCTATGTCACAATATCTGGAAATACAACAGAAAAGTAGCAAAGATATACTTATTTTTTAACCTGGTATAAATATACATTTATTTGTTTATTTGAAATAGGAAAGGAGGAAAAGAAGATGATTGGGAGGGGTGGGGGAGGGAAATGGGAACAAAAGCATGAGAAGAAGTATCAATGTGTGAGAAGTAATGCACCTACTTCCTTGTAAATGTAACTGTAACCCCTCTATGCATTACCTGGACAATAAAAAATAAATAAAAAGATCTACTGTGCTCTTGGTTTCATGCATTATCATGGTGAGGAAATTGTGATATTGCAGAGTCACCCTGTGGCAGCCAAGACATAGAGAGAGACAGAAAGACTACCAGTGGCTTTTTCATTTCCTCTTTTTATTCCCTCTGGGTCTCCAACTTATGGACTGCTGTTCCACACATTCAGAATGTGTTTTGTTCTCCTTAGTTATTTATCTGTGAACATAGCTCTACAGTACACATGGAGGTAGGTATGCTTTTCTAGTCTCTGAGGCACTTATCCACAAAATCAACTTGATAATCAAGATAAACCACCAGAGCCCTTCTATATTGTCTTTAACTATTGTTTTGGATAATCTAGATATTTGGAGTCCCAATTCAGTAGAAACTTTCAATCTCTTTTTTTTTTAAGTCCACAAAATAACTTGCTGAGATTTTGATTGCGATTACATTGAATCTACGGATAGATTGCAGATGAAAGGAGACATTTTATTCTGAGGCTCCTTTATTCTTATTATAAAGATGATGCGCAGAGTGCTTATCATTTCATAGGAAATAACTGCCTTTCTTTATGAAGTGTCACTACGTCCTTTACTCTCTCCCTTCAGTCTCTACTCAGAATTTCTATAGTTTGTTTTCCACAAAGTCTCCCGAGTACCACTTCTGCATGTGTTCTATTTCTCTGTCCACATTACCTCCCACCCCCAAGAAAGATAAATGAATAAACAAGACAGGAAGTCTTTGTTTCCATTTCCTGTAATTCATTTTGATAAATATTGTCTTATATGATCAGAGGTGCAGAGACAGCATGCCTCTGGGTTCCTCCCCTACGGGTGTCCTACTTTTCCTCACTGTGTGTGAATCCCTAGAGTCCTGGTAATGTCTCCAGGTATCTTAGATCTAGTTCTCACATAGGACAGAAACCATGTGCTGTTTGTCTCTGAGTTTGGGTAGCCTCACTTAACAGGATTTTTCTAGGTCCATCTATTTCCCTGCAAATGATATAATATTATTATTTCTAATGGCTGTGTAAATGTAAAGGCATATTTTTAAGCCAATGCTTAAACAAAACCGGTTCTGTTTCAAAGTAGATCTCTTGCTGTGTCATCATGACAATGCCTCAAAAATAAGGTAGAAAATCATGCATTTAAATGATACTATGAGGGATTAACAATTCCTTTTGGAACTGGGATTGGAATTCAAATTGCTATTGGCATTCTTTATTCTGATATTGTAGATAGTACTTCTTGAAATAGTCCACAAAAAAAGGTAGTAAAATAAAAACCAATTAACATAGAAATGATATGGAAAGAAAAAGTTAATTATACAAGTAAGAGATAGAAAAGAAATTTCTCAAGTATTTTTGTTACTGAGTTCCCTGTCTATAATAACAAAGCAATTTCAGAATTAAACCTTCTGGGTTTCTAATAATTTGATGTGTTGTCTACTTTGTTCAGAAAGTAGCTTAGCATGTCCGTGTTCATTTTTTCCTAATTATTTCAATACCATGTTTATGGAACTAAGTACTAATTAGTCGAATTATTTCATATTAATTTACAATCTAGAAAAACTGGAAAATATGTATATTTTTGTTGAATTATGTTTCTCCTAAGAGTATGAAATTGTTTTAGTATTTTTAAATTTGATGTTAAATTAATAAGCAATGGCTGCTGGATTAGAAGAGCTGACTTTTTGCCATTTTTAAAGCCATATATTTTTAAATTGTTATATTATATATATATATAGTTATATATAAATAGTTATATATATAAATTTTTTATATTGGTAAAGCCATATATAGTTTCAGAAGAATATCTGCTTCATCATTTTTGAAAGTTTCTTTTTAATATTAAAATAGACACGTAAGTTACAAATCAATAACTGACCTTGTATTATTATTGGCATAATTAGAATGCTAAACACATTCTCCAGAAATAAATGTGACTGGTGATAAAGAAAAAGTTTAAAAAAATAAGAAAAAAATTGAAGAAAATTTCCAATAAAGAGCTTCTGGCACTGATAAAGTAAAACTGTCACACTCCACTTTGGTAGTTAAATATATCATCTTTCTGTCTATTAAGCATAGTAGTTCTGTCACAAATCTTGTTTCTAGTTACAATTAATTAAGCAAAACTAAAATGTTTAAAGATACTACAAATCAAATTTAAATTAAATGGCCACAATAACTTAAACAGAGATAGAAGTAATGACTTTCTTATGCTTCATTACTTCACCTAATTCTGTTTAAAACATTTCAACATACATCTGAGTATGCTGAGACACTGGCTGACCATTGAGACTCTGATTAAATTATGGGATACTACCTTAATCGTACATGGTTACAGGACTTATACTTTCTACTAATTCCATTTCCTACCTCCACACAAACTTTTAATGTGAATTTTAAAAAATACATGTTACAATTATTAAAGTCTCATTTTCCTTGAACCTTAGAACAAGGAACATATGTCACTATTAATACTAGAAAAGTAATTTTAATGCATGTTTAGTTATAAGGATCATAACATTGTAAATTAATAAACTACTAATAACTCTACTCTTCCCTTCCTGTGTGTCCTTTGAATGCGCAAAGTGTTCTATATCCTGATAAAATCCTATTTCTTATTGTTGTCAAGGTGATTTATTTTTACTATTTCATGACTTTATTTTTATTATAGCCTTATGATTTGTTTTTTATTATCACATTCCTAAAGATACTCTACCATATACTGTAGGACTGAAAAAATAAAATGAAATCTTTCAAATTTATCTAAGCAATTAGACCACAGACTCCATCAAAATGGAGATTAGACCAAATAAATGTTTATGCCCATAATCATGAGAGGAATCTCTTGTCAGTGGATTATACAAGTGCTTGCAGAATTCATTCATTTACTGTTCATGTTTTTTTTCCATCAACCTTAACATGTTAAGAAACCTTTCTGAATTCTGATGGTGTTAAAAATTCAATGATTTGCTTGTTTTGTAGGACAGGAGATATTAAGTAGAGGAAAATGTTTGTGCTATTGGTTGGTTAGTTTTCAATTTAAACTTTAATCAGTAGGACATTCAAAGAATTCAGCAGCTGATGCTACATAGATTAATAGATTCAGAGAACTCTCACTATCAACTTCTCCTGTTTTTCCTCCCTTCCCATTTAAAGGGACTTTATCTCTCAGTTTATTTTTCTTTTAGGAAAATACAATAGAATGTATATATTTTACATTTCCCCGACCTTTTTTGGTTCCCAAAAGCAGAACACTATATTGTTTTCTACGTTGCTTTTCTCACTTAACAGTAAATTTCCACAAATATATCAGTACCTAGACAGTCTTCTCATTCATAAAGGATACCTTACATATGAGCTACCCAAAATAAAATGAACTTTTAGCTCTCTCCATGATCTATATGCATCTATTCTTGAAGGATCAAAATTTTGTACGTTTGGCCAGACAGCATGAGGATTTCCCTTCCTTTGGCCTTTTATCACACACAGACAAGAGAGGAATGCAGATCGGCAACCCACTGTGGAAATGTAAAGTAAGGGGGAAAAGAGAAAACCAACAGAAAAGGGGATATTCTCAGAGACAAAAGATCTTGAGAATCTGTCATTCTGCCATGGGAACCAAGTGCACTGGCTGCCGCTCCATTCATGCCTCCTTGAACTGGCATCAAGAACAAGACCTTAGCTCTCTTGTATCTCTTTATACTATCTGTAGGATAAACAAGGAACAATTTCTCTAAATAACAATTTCTCTGAAATAGGTCAATAGGTGGTAGTAGTAGAGATAACCTCTGGATTTCCATAGCTAGTTAATAGCTGTGTCTTTCATTGCAAACAGTTGAATCATACTTCCACTGCCGAAGGGTGTTTTTTTAGTATGACATATTTATGTAGACCATGGCTACACTATCTTCAGTTGACATATCATTTTTCCCCAATTAACTATTATGGCTAATTTGATGTACCTTTGTACATAACCATTCCTACTGAGTTACTTTTTTCAAATTGCATGAATAGATTCCATCAGTAGAGATGAGGCTATATTTCTTAGTCTGTTTCACTTTAGTGGCTTTTGTCCATGTTGAGATCATTCACTAATGATTGGTTCACTGAATATTGACCATTCCTTTACTAGTTACCAACAGTTTATTACCTCAGTGCTAATAGAAATATAAAAAATGCACCTTCATTTACATAAATACAAACTGCATTTAAACACACAGACAAGTAAAAAGAATCACAATTTAAGACGTTAAGTAGTTAAATAGAGGTTTTGATAAAGCATTATGGGCACACCTCATGCAGTAAGGTTTCTTTTGTTTTAATTATCTGTCAGTAGTTGCAAACATGAATTGTCAATTAATGAAGCAGTTTATGCATACAATGCATCTTCATCAATGTTACCCCTTCCCACATACTTGTTCATCCCTCTCAAATCACCCCTTCCCTCGCTTTGCTTAATTTTGTAGGATATACAGTGAATTCTTGATTGGTGATTACTTCTAACTTAGTGAAAGTGTGATAGGAGTTGTTTCCACAGAAAAAGGTTTACATGTGACATGGTTTTTAAGAACTTTCTAAACAGAGTAAGAGGGGTAAATGTGTGAACTGTAAGTGCCATTATTTATTATTACCAAAAGTTGCAACTCCAGAGAGTATATTTATGGGCTTATGACAATGTTTACTTCTGAAGTACTTCACTTTATTTCCATTCACTGCTAATATGAAACTGGAATGGATCAAATTAAAACATTCCATCAAAGAATGGGTCATATGGGGTTCACTTTAGAAGAAAGATTTTCTACATTTTAAATAGACTTCTTGAATGTACTATGGATAAAGGATATATTTTGTGAATATCTTATAAAATGAGGTATACTTCTTCTTGACTTTCAACTTCTAAAGGGAAACAACCCAAATATACGCTTATTTGAACAATGGAAAAAGAGATATTAACCATGATATACTAGCCTCATAATTGATGTTTCATTGAAATACCTTTGTACCACCACTTAAAGAAAATAATAATAATAAAAAAAATAATAATAATAATGATAATATATTTTTAAAGTTTAATCCTAGGACAGTATTAGAAATCTCCATAATTATTACATGCACATAATAAGGCTTGGGTGAAGCAATACCAGAGTTAAAAGCAGCCATAAATTCCTCAGTCATTTCGCATGCTCATTTTAAAACTTCAATGACTCATGTTATATCCTAATCATTGATTTAAACAGAAGTCGTAATCATCTCATTTACTCCTACTTCAAAAAAAAGAAGGCAAAATAAGTACTCTTGAAAAATATTCTATAAAAACAGAAATGAACACAGATAATAAATTGTGGAATCATTGTTATCTATGAGACTAGGTCTACATTAAATTCTCAAAGCTTATGGGAAAATAACAGAAAAGATATAGTCACTGACAATAGAGACATTAAATACAAATGATAAGATGTCCTACTGCAGATGAATGGATACAGAAAATGTGAGATATATATATATGTATATATATGTGGAATTCTACATAGTCAACAGACAAGAAAAAATAATGGCATTTGTAGGGAAGTGGATGAATCTAGAGCGAATCATGTTGAGTGAGACTAGTTAAGACCATAGGAACAAAAGGCGCATAGTATCCTTAATATGTGGCTATTAGATCCAAACACTACAAGAGCAAGGACTCAATATTTGCATACCCAATGCTATGGACATGGTATTGGAAATATAAACATAACTACATAGACATAAAAACCTATGACTCTATAGACATATTGTTTTATTTCATAAATTAATACATCTATGACATACAAACCCTTAGTCTAATTTTTATTAAGTTCCAAAAATTAAGTGCCAGTGATTGTATATAGAGATTCCCATATTGAACACTTGTTTGTTAAACTTGTCATTTGAAATATGATGTAAAAATCAACGTTAATAAATTCTTTAACAAAAAAATGTATTACAAATGATAGACTATAGGTGATAGATCTAGCTTCAAATTTTTCTCTGCCTAACTTGTTTCTTGTATTCATTTCCATTTAAACATAAGTGTTCTCTAGTCTATAAATTCTGACTTAACATCTAAAATACAGTGGCAGTAACTTGTTGCTTTCAGTGGCTATTATCTGGACTTGTATTTCTTGTTTTGAGACATCTCCAATTACATACAACTGGTTGAGTTCTGATAACCAATCCCTGATGACTTCTCCATTAGTGAGGAATCACTAATAAGCCACCATCAATGGCTACGTTTTCCAATTTTCCTGAAGCTCTGCCCAAACATAACTCCATTGAATAATTCATTATCTTCTCTCTTTCTATTGAAATTCCCTACCAAATAAACTTAATTCAGTACAAATGTATTAGCTAATTTAGGTTGTTTGCCTGGTGCTCCAGTATCTAAATTCATTTCTTTTGCTGGTGTTTGTTTTGGTTTTGCCAGAACTGCAGTTTGGCCTAGTTCAGCTTTCTGGTTTGTCTAGTACTATATCATTTCAGCTAGGCTAATATTTTTGCAAGTTATTTGGTAGATGGAGTTTCACAAACCTGCCTTTCTAAGCTGGCTTCAAAATATCACAGTTCAATGAGTATATCTGAGCTGAAGAGTTCAGGGACAGCACCCAGGCCCAGAGTTCAAGCCCGACGACTGACCAAGAAAAATCTAAGCAACAAATATTTCATAAGCAGAAGATAAAATAAGATGAAAAATATAGTAGAGCTTTTTCATCCAATAACTACTTAAAACCAGCTGTCTTTATTTGGTAATATTTGTAGTGACCTTGTTATTTTATACTTTTCAGTATTTACACATTCATGTTTCTTCATAATCTTATATTCAATGCCTTTCACCTTATCAACATATGGATTGACGAATACTTTCCACCATATCTCAACATATAGTCATACTAGTCAATGTATATGTGTGAAAACAGAACTCAGAACGTTGAGAGCTTGGGTGAGTTGGGGACAGACAAGATGATGACAAAAGAGATGACACTGATCAAGATGAACTATCTTCATGAGCTGACATGTGGAACTGAAAGCATTTTATAGAACTACTTAAAGATAATTTGTAAAATTAAAAAAGAAGAGATATAAAAAAGAATTTTGTTGTACGAGAAGGTAATTTATCTAGAAATTTTTTTCCATATATTTTTATTATAATTAATAGAAGGGTTCCATTACATTTGCCAGATGGAAGGAGCATTACTTCACATACACTGATACCCTTTCACATGTCTTGGTCCCCATTTCCCTCCCCCCACCTCCACCCTCATCTTGTTTTCTCTCCTTTCCTATCCAATTTCAAATAATCAAATACGTACATATCCAATATATCAGATATCAAAGTGAAATACTGTAACAATATGAGATAACCAAGGGACAGCAACAGAGATGAGAGATAACATAGTACATTAAGGACAACAATCACTCATTATATGGCTATTGTTTCTATATCCTGGAGGACCTTTCATTTACCATCAGGCTATATGGCCTTATGTATCTAGGTTTTGTTCCATTCTAAATCTCTGTTAAAAGAGTCCAAGGTTTCTACTGATTATGACAAATGGGGGAAACCATTGAGCCTATGTTCCTTTGAGTCTGGCTTACTTCACTTAATATGATTTTTTCTAAGTCTTTACATTTCCTAACAAATGGGGCAATGTCATTCTTTCTGGCAGCAGCATAGAATTCCATTGTGTATAAATACCACATCTTGTTGATCCACTATCAACTGAGTGACATCTGGATTGGTTCCATATCTTTGCTATGCTGAATAGTGCTGCAATGAACATTGTTGTGCTAGTGGATTTAGTATGTCCTTGTTTCTGGTTGGTTGGGTAAATGCCAAGTAGTGGAACTGTTAGGTCATAGGGGAGCTCTATGTTTAGTCTTTTGAGGAACTGCCATATTGTTTTCTATAGTGGTTGAATGAGCTTGCACTCCCACCAGCAGTGTAGTAGTGATCCCTCCCGGCCACATCTCCTCCAACATCTGATCTTGTTAGTTTTCTTGATCCTGGCCATTCTAACTGGAGTGAGGTGGAATCTTAGAGTTGTTTTGATTTGCATTTCTTTTATGACCAGAGATGTTGACATTTCTTCATGTGTCTATAGGCCATTCTTATTTCTTCTTCAGAGAAGACTCTCTTTAAGTCTTTGGCCCATCTATTGATGGGATGGTTGTTTCTTTGGAGATTAGTTTTGGAGTGATTCAATTTTTTGAGCTGTTGATATATTTTAGATATGAGGCCTTTGTCTGTTGTATGGTGAGTGAAGATCTTCTCCCACTCTGTAGGCTTCCTAATTAACTTACTAGCTATGTCCTTTGCCATACAAAAGCTCTGCAGTTTAATGCAGTCTCACTTATCCAGTTGTGTTTCTTGGTCCTTGTTGAGAAAGTTTCAACCTTTGCCAAGGAGACCTAGAGTGTCTCCTATTCCTTCTTGTAAAGTTTTCAGTGTGTCAGCTTTTACCTCGAGGTCTTTGATCCATTTGGAGTTAATTCTAGTGCAGGGTGACAAAGAAGGATGCAACTTTAGTTTTCTGCAGGTGTTTAACCAGTTCTGCCAGGACCACTTGTTGAAGGGGCTGTCTTTCTTCCATTATATTTTTCTGGCTCCCTTGTCAAAGATTAGGTGGCCATAGGTCTGTGGTTTACTATCTGGATCCTCAGTTCTATTCCATTGGTCTTCAGGCCTGTTCTTGTGCCAGTACCAAGCTGTTTTGATTATTATAGCTCTGTAATAGAGTCCAAAGTTTGGTATTGAAATTCCTCCTGTCCTGTTCTTTCTGCTAAGAAGTGCTTTTGCTATACGAGGACTTTTATTATTCCCTATGAAATTTTGGATTGCCTCTTCTATTGCTTTAAAGAATGACATTGGGTATTGATGGGTATTGCGTTGAATTTTAGATAGCCCTTTGCAAGCTTGTCATTTTCACGATGTTGATTCTTCCAATCCAGGAGCATGGGAGGTTTTTCCATTTTCTCAGTTCTGCTTTAATTTCCTCTTTCAGGGTTATCTGCAGATTATTTCACCCAGCAACAACACAATATACGTTTTTTTTCAGCAGCACATGGAACATTTTCCAAAATAGACCATATTTTATGGCATAAAACAAACCTGGGCAGATTCAGAAACACTGAAATCATTCCCTGCACTCTCTCAGACCACAAGGGCATCAAACTGGAACTGAACACTAGTCTCCCCCAACGAAAACCCTGTAACTCAAGGAGATTGAACAACACACTATTGATTCAACAATGGGTCATCGAGGAGATCAGAACAGAAATCCAGCAGTTTATGAAATTCAACAAAAAAGAGCTCACAAAATACCAGCTCCTTTGTGACACAGCAAAGGAAATATTCAGAGGAAAATTTATAGCTCTGAGTGCCTACAATAACAAATTGGAAAATTCGCAAACCAACAATTTAATGTGTCGTCACCTTAAGCGCCTGGAAAAAGAGCAACAAACCAACGCTAATATAGTAGAAGGAAGCAAATTATTAAAATCAAAGCAGAATTAAATGAATTGGAATCCAAAAAAACTACAGAAAGAATCAACAAAACAAGGAGTTGGTTCTTTGAAAGAATTAACAAAATTGACAGGCCCTTAGCAAATCTTACCAAAAAAAGAAGGGAGCATACAGAAATAAACAAAATCACAGACGAAAATGGTAGTATCACGACAGAAATTAACAAAATCCAGAGGATAATGAGGTAATACTTTTCAAACCTTTATGCCAACAAATTTGAGAATCTAGAAGAAATGGATGAATTTTTAGCCAATATTAACATACCCACACTAAACCACGAAACCTAAACCAACTATACAGGCCTATTTCAAGCACTGAAATAGAAATGGCAATAACAGACCTTCCACCTAAGAAAAGCCCAGGGCCAGATGGATTCACAGCTGAATTCTATAAAGTCTTCAAAACAGAGCTCACACTAATACTCCTCAAGCTCTTCAACGAAATTTGAAACAAAGGCTCTTTGCCAAACTCATTCTACGAAGCCTGTATAACATTCATCCCCAAACCAGACAGAGATCCATCAAAGAAAGAGAACTATAGACCCATTTCATTGATGAATATTGATGCAATACTTCTCAACAAAATACTGGCCAACCGTCTACAACAACTCATCAAAAAAATTGGATTCATCACAGGGAGGCAAAGCTGGTTCAACATACACAAATCAATTAATATAATTCAACACATCAACAGGAGCAAGGACAAAAATCACATGATTGTCTCAATATATGCAGAAAAGGCATTTGACAAGATTCAACACCCCCTTATGCTAAAAGCTCTGGAGAAACTAGGAATCCATGGAACATTCCTCAGTATAATAAGGGCAGTCTATGACAAACCCACAGCTAATACTTAATGGCAAAAAGCTAAAGCCATTCCCTCTAAAATCAGAAATGAGACAAGGATGCCCACTCTCTCATCTCCTCTTTAACATAGTATTAGAATTCCTAGCCAGAGCAATAAGGCAAGAAGCAAGCATAAAGTGGATCCAAGGTCCTGGAGTTTGGTCTAGTGGTAGAGTGCTTGCCTAGCATGCACAAAGACCCAGGTTTGATTCCTCAGTACCACATAAAAAGAAAAAAGCTGGAAGTGGTGCTGAAGCTCAAGTGGTAGAGTTCTAGCCTTGAGAAAGTCCAAGGACAGTGCTCAGGCCCTGAGCTCAACCCCAGGACTGGCAAAAAAAGGGGGGGGATCCAAATAGGGAACGAGGAAGTAAAACTCTTCCTCTTTGCAGATGACATGATTCTGTATTCAAAGAACCCTGTAGACTCCACTCCCAAGCTCCTTGAGCTGATTCAAAACTTTGGCAAGGTAGCATGGTACAAAATTAATCCTCAAAAATCAACTGCCTTCCTCTATGCCAACAGTGAGAGGAACAATCAGGAAAGCAACTCCTTTTTCAATAGCCTCGAAGAAAATAAAGTACCTAGGAATTAATTTAAGAATGTAAAGGAACTTTTTGATGAAAACTTGTCTAGTACTTTTGATTCTACAACTTGTGAAGGGTACAGCATCAGATTTGTATGTTCTAACACGTGAAATTATTTATCTTCATTTGGGGCCTACCTAGATACAAGAATTTTTTTAATGTATCATGAGTACACAGGACCAACAAACATCCTTTAAAATACAAATTGTAGATTAAGAACTGTATGGAAGAGCAGAGATACAGTGGATATTTGGAGAAATAAAGGAGATCTAAGCAGATAAAGACATTCCGTGTGCCTTCAGCTCAATGTTAGTTATAATCTGTTTAAAAGGCTTCTGAAAATAAATAGTCCTCTAGTTAGCTAAGCTAATCCAGGGCTGGATTGGTGCAGTACCATACCAAACAATAATGCAGAATCTAATGAATGGAATTATCTAAAGCTGGAAACTGTGATCTTACAGCTGTGATAATGGCAGAACCTAGATATAATGAAAATTTAATTACATGCTTAATACAATTTAACCATGATGTCATGAGGGGACATAAAAGTGGGAGAAGATCTTCACCAACCATACAACAGACAAAGGCCTCATATCTAAAATATATCAACAGCTCAAAAACTTGAATCACTCCAAAACTAATCTCCAAAGTAACAACCATCCCTTTAAAAATGGGCCAAAGACTTAAAGAGAGTCTTCTCTGAAGAAGAAATAAAAATGGCCTATAGACACATGAAGAAATGCTCAACATCTCTGGTCATAAAAGAAATGCAAATCAAAACAACTCTAAGATTCCACCTCACTCCAGTTAGAATGGCCAGGATCAGGAAAAATAATAACAACAGATGCTGGAGGGGATGTAGCCAGGAGGGATCACTACTACACTGCTGGTGGGAGTGCAAACTCATTCAACCACTATGGAAAGCAGTATGGTAGTTCCTCAAAAGGCTAAACGTAGAGCTCCCCTATGACCCAGCAATTCCACTACTTGGCATTTACCCAATCATCCAGAAACAAGGACATACTAAGTCCATTACCACGACAATGTTCATTGCAGCACTATTTACCATAGCAAAGATATGGAACCAACCTAGATGTCCCTCAGTTGATGAGTGGATCAACAAGATGTGGTATTTGTACACAATGGAATTCTATGCTGCTGTCAGAAAGAATGACATTGCCCCATTTGTTAGGAAATGTAAAGACTTAGAAAAAATCATATTAAGTGAAGTAAGCCAGACTCAAAGGAACTTAGGCTCAATGGTTTCCCTCATTTGTCATAATCAGTAGAAACCTTGGGCTCTACTAGCAGAGATTTGCAATAGAGCAAAACCTTGATACATAAGGCCGTATAGTATGAAGCTAATTGAAAAGACCTCCAGGATATTGAAACAAATGCCATATAATGAATGATTGTTGTCCTTAAGGAACTATGTTATCTCTCAGCTCTTTTGCTGTCCCTTGGTTATCTCATATTGTTACAGTATCTCACTTTGTTATCTGATATATCGGATATATTTGTATTTGGTTATTTGAAATTGGATAGGGAAGGGGGGAAAAAAGATGGGGGGGGAGGGAAATGGGGACCAAGACATGTGAAAGGGTATCAGTGTATGTGAATTAATGCACCTTCTATCTGGCAAATATCATGTAACCCTTTTATTAATTACAATAAAAATATCAAAAAAAACCATATATAAACCTTTTTGCTATGTAGCTGGAAACATTTGCATCATGGAGCTAAAATGTCACTTATCCATTTCAATATCTATAATGTCCTCTAATATTTCATACAGGTTCATGACTAGCATTGGGATCAAAATGAAATGACAAAGAGAAAGAAAGTTCTCTTATTGGTAAAAGACTTCGGGAGTGTTTCTCTGTCTGTTTTATTGTCTTTCTTGGACTGAATTATATGCATCCCTTCTGAGACAGAAAGCTAATTTATATGATTAATGTGAGATGCTCCCTGAAAGTTTAAACATACGACTATGCAGGGGATAGCAGCAAAGCATGCAATTTTCTTTAACTATAGGCCTAAGAGACATGGTGAAAAATTACAGTTAGAAGTCTATATTTGGTAAAGAACATGAATGTATGTATGTATGTATGTATGTATGTATGTATGTATGCTGCTATAAATATATAATTCCTAATTTGAACTTAGCTTTTGACTTAATCAACTTTCTCCTTGTCAGTCATCCTAATTTTGTTACTTCAGTGATTGGATAGGTTTTACCTCATTCTATATAATCACTTTTCCTTTTATGATTGTTTACCTTAATTTGACCTTTGTATCCTTATTTCATTCACTTCTGTTTTTTTATTTTTTGTTGTAATTAATAAAAGTGTTACATGATATTTGCCAGATAGAAGGTGCATTAATTCACATATATTGATACCCTTTCACATGTCTTGGTCCCCATTACCCTCCCCTCTACCCCCCCGTCTTGGTTTTCCCCCCTTCCCTATCCAATTTCAAATAACCAAATACAAATAAGTCCAATATATCAGATAACAAAGTGAGATACTGTAACAATATGAGATAACCAAGGGACAGCAACAGAGATGAGAGATAACATAGTTCCTTAAGGACAACAATCATTCATTATATGGCATTTGTTTCAATATCCTGGAGGTCTTTTCAATTAGCTTCATACTATATGGCCTTATGTATCAAGGTTTTGCTCTATTGCAGATCTCTGCTAGTAGAGCCCAAGGTTTCTACTGATTATGACAAATGAGGGAAACCATTGAGCCTAAGTTCCTTTGAGTCTGGCTTACTTCACTTAATATGATGTTTTCTAAGTCTTTCCATTTCCTAACAAATGGGGCGATGTCGTTTTTCTGACAACAGCATAGAATTCCATTTTGAATCACTCCAAAACTAATCTCCAAAGTAACAACCATCCCTTTAAAAAATGGGCCAAAGACTTAAAGAGAGTCTTCTCTGAAGAAGAAACAAAAATGGCCTATAGACACATGAAGAAATGCTCAACATCTCTGGTCATAAAAGAAATGCAAATCAAAACAACTCTAAGATTCCACCTCACTCCAGTTAGAATGGCCAGGATCAGGAAAAATAATAACAACAGATGCTGGAGGGGATGTGGCCAGGAGGGATCACTACTACACTGTTGGTGGGAGTGCAAACTCATTCAACCACTATGGAAAGCAGTATGGCAGTGCCTCAAAAGGCTAAACATAGGGCTCCCCTATGACCCAGCAATTCCACTACTTGGCATTTACCCAACCATCCAGAAACTAGGGCATAGTAAATCCCCTACCAAAACAATGTTCATTGCAGCATTATTCACTATAGCAAAAATATGGAACCAACCTAGATGTCCCTCAGTTGATTAGTGGATCAACAAGTTGTTGTATTTGTACACAATGGAATTCATTCACTTCTGATATAAAGTATGCAAACATATCTTTGGTCCCAAACTTTTGCCATGTCAACCATATTGTTATCTCTTTTAAATTTTGACAATCATTATTTGAGGGGAAAATCCACTACAACTTTAATTTCATCATAGATATACATATATAGTCATATCAATGTAGTTTTTGTGAATACATATTATATATGTGTATTGTATTTGCATATACTGAATGATTTTTCTTTGCAAATGAATTATCTGCTTAACTAAGAAATAAACTTCAAGAAAATTCACATATATGTGACAAAAGAGTCATCCATCTCTTATATTGGACACATTCTGCAAACTCATATCCTCACATCAGCATCAAAATCATGCAGTAATAAAGAAGTACATATTCAATCAGATGGTTTGTTCAAAAAATAAAAACAAGAAAACAATGGTACCAATATTTTAGTGCCTAATCTGAGCACCTTTCAAATTAGTCACAAATTTATATCTACCTTCTAGAAAACAACTAAGATAAAACTCTAGCTCTCGTATTATGCCCATTTTTTAAGAGTAAAAGCATATATACAAATCAATGCAATTTGATAAAAAAAAATCTATACAAAAGCAATACACAAAGAACAACGGAAATTCAGCAGTGTTTATAGTATATAAGCACAGATATAAGTATATTAGTATATATAAGTACAGATAATTTTATGATAAATTTGATGTTTTACATTTCTCTAATTTATTAAAGCAGTTTAACTAAATGAATATGAATAATGAATTTCAACATTTGGTGTGCTAACTAAACTATATGGAAGCATATAGGTATAAATTCTGGAAAAATAAAGAGAAAATCGAAGCATTGGAGTAAGATATTTTAGAAAAAAATGGAGACAAGGAAAAAACATGAAACGTACTGACAAGAAAAATCAGAGAAGGAGTTACCTGCCAATGTCTTGAGTTTCTTTTGCTCAAGGCTTGTACTCTACCACTTCAGCCACAGCACCACCTCCAGCTTTTTCTGAGTAGTTTATTGGAGATCAGATTCCTAAGCCTGTCGCTGGTGGCTCAAGTCTGTAATCATAGCTACTCAGAAGGCCGAGATCTGAGGGTCACGGATTGAAGTTCAAAGCAGCCCAGGCACAAAAATCCGTGAGATTCTTATCTCCAAGTAACCACCAGAAAACCAAAAGTGGCACTGTGGCTCAATGTGGTGCAGTGATAGCCTTAAGCTGAAGAGTTCAAGGACAATGCCCAGCCCCAGAGTTCAAGCACCACGACCAACCAAAAAAGGAAAAAAAAAAAAGAGTTTCAAGGACTTTTCTCCCCAAGCTGGCTTCAAATCATGATCCTCAGATTCAACGTACTAAGTAGCTAGGATTGCAGGCATGAGTCAATGGTGTCTGATCAGAACTGAGTAATAATCACTAGTGAGTCATCACACATCACATTACTAGTGAGACAGAAATTGCCCTTCATTCAAGACTACCTTTTCAAGGACCTTAGTATGCCCTGTGGAGATTCCTTCCACAGCAAACAGTAAGTCTTGGAACAGTGCTATTTGGAAAATAGCACTTCTAGGTAAAGATCAGGTTCTAAAATTGGTGGTCAGGATACTAAAGGTATCTAGTTCGGACACAGCAAAGATTATCCACGCTTACTTCAGTGTGAATGATTGGGGCAACATAAGCTCAAGATGCTTCTCCTGTAACACCACTCATTGAATCTCAGGGGTCATTTGGCTTCCTTTCCCTGTTGAAAATGAGGTCTAGGTAGCTGGTATAAAACTGCTGCTGTTATTGCTGTGAGTAATAAACTAAACATTCACTGTGACCCAGGAATCTGAAGTTATTCTCCACCCATGTAATTGGGGCATTTACTTTCTTGGTTTCCAAGTAGGATAGAATCTCAGAATTTTCAGAGTTCTTGATAAATGAAAGGTTTATTGGCTCCTGTTTTATCTGAGAAGAAAGACTGGTGGCAGATCTGTATCATGACTCCTTACCAGCAACTGTTACATCAGTGTTTTTGGTTGAAAAAATACTAATTTTCCTGTTATAGACATAGCAGTGGGTATTGGCTAGTAAAGTCTTATACAAAACCAGACTAGTGGGAAAGTTTTACATGAGTCAAACCATTATTCCAAGTTGGAAAACAATGGATTTTATTATCCGGGAGGAAAAAGAAAACCAATAAAATGTTGGTTAATACATGAGCATGAGTCAGTGAAGTTCTAGCGATTAAAGAGGCTAGAAAAAAATGGGGATATTGGATGGCCACTCATACAATAAACAGGAATAAATGTGTCAAAAATATATAAGGTAAAGTTAATTGCAAATAAAACAAGACACAGTTCATCTGAATTATAGCAAAAGTTTCCTAGTTATAATGACTGTTATAAAAAGAAGATCAAAAGCTGGCAACCATGTGAAGAATAAAGGCTTTAATACACTGCTGGTATAGATGTAAATTAGGGAAGCCATTACAGAAAACAACAGAGAGATTTGATATGAATCTAAAAATAGGTCTACTATATGGTCCAAGCAGCTTTATTCTGGGTATATATCTGAAGGAAATAAAATCATCATACCAGAGACCACTGTTCATCCACATTTCTTGCATCACTCTTCACAAAGTGATGCAAGCTAATATTCATTATTCAATATGGCATATCGCTAATACTCACTAAACTAAGATATGAAATTCTACATGGCTATCAATGGATGAAATGATTAAGAAAATTTGGTTAATGTACAATAGAATTCTATGCTGCTCTCAGAAAGAAGGACATGGCCGTATTTGTAAGGAAATGGAAAGATTTGGAAAAAAATCTTTTTAAGTGAAGTAAGCCAGACTCAAAGGAGAGTAGGCTCAACAGTCATTTGTCATAAGTAGAAACCTTGGTCTCTCCTAGATTTACAATAGAACAAAACCTAGATACATAAGGCCATATAGGATGGGGTTAAAGGAAAGGACCTCCAGGATATAGAAACAAAAGCCATAGAATGAGTGTTTGTTGTCCTTAATGTACTATGTTATCTCCCATCTCTTTTGCTATCCCTTGGTTATCTCATATGGTTACAGTATTTTACCTTGTTATCTGATATATTGTATATATGCTTATTTGGTTATTTGAAATTGGACAGTGAAGGGGGGGGAAACAAGATGAGGGGCGGGGTGGGGGGAGAGAAATGGGGACCAAGACATGAGAAAGGGTATCAATGTTTGTGAAGTAATGCACCTTCTATCTGGTGAATATAATGGAACCCTTCTATTACTTATAATAAAAAATATATGAAAAAAAGTACATGGTAGAGACAAAAAGAGTTGCCCTAATGATACTTCCTGTAAGTCATACTTGTTCAATATCATCAACTCAGTAACTGTAATAGTTCATTGTATTTTTGAAGTACTTAGTCATTTGTGTCTAATATACATTTATTTGTTTCTATCAATGTTTTTAAGTATGTGTTTTTAGGCAGAGTGTGTTTTTATTCAGAAATGTTGATCTGGAGCAATTCTTCCTTGGCTTCATAAGTACCTGGAGTTTTAATTGCCCACCACTGTACCCAGACTAAAGTTCATATTCTTAGTAATTATAACATGTTTACCTTTACCTCTCATATAAGGTGAGGTAGGTTCTTGATGCTCTTGATGATAGTATTGTATGCAAACTAAGGTTTTCAATAAATAATACTTTAATTTCTCCAATAAAAAAGAAAGAAAATTTGGTTAAAAAATTCCTAAATATAGCAGAATGATGAAATCATACCACATGTGGAAAAAAATTAATAGAATTTGAAGACAAAGAAATACAAGGTGCTGCCTCTCTAACATGTCAATCCAAAAATAGAATGATGATTTCTGGGGATTAGAAAGGACATGGAGAATGATAGGGGGAAAATGTGACTCTATTTGATCACTGAACGGTAAGTGAAGGCGAGGAACTGTCACATGATCCTGATGAATATGTGTAATTAAAATGCATAGTTATCATCAAGACTTACATCTATGTAAAATTCACAGTGCAGGATGAACGGCTGTTCTCTCACCAAAAATTCATATGGTAAAATCCAAACACCCAAAGAAACAGAATTACAAGCTGTGTCTTTGGGGATGGTTAGGTCCTGAGGGAAGAGCCTTTGTGAATGATCTCCTGTAGGAGATCACAGACAGGTAACATTAGGAGTCCTGCATAGCTAGTTAACTATAAGAACATTGAAAGAATATTTCCTGTAAGAATACACTGGATCTGCTTTCATCTCTAAGAAATAAATTTCAGTTGCTTAGGAGCTACCCAGTTTGTGATGTTTTGTTCCAGCTGTCTAAACATTTATTGTATATAAATCATTAAGATCTTCAGAAAACGTAAGTCATTTCCCATGAAACAAATGTTTCTGACTTAAGAAGCCTTGACTGTTATACCTCAGTGAAGGAGTGACTGAGAATTCTCTAGAAGACATGGAAGGGGCAGAGAGCATAGCCTATTTTTAGAGTACTTGCCTAGCATGCATGAAGCCCTGGGTTCAATTCCTCAGTAATGCAAACACAGAAAAAGCCAGAAGTGGTGCTGTGGCTTAAGTGGTAGAGTGTTAGTCTAGAGAAAGCTCAAAAGACAGTGCTATGCACAAATGAAATCAAACCAGTCATTTATGTATCTTTGAGATACATACAGAAAACTTCCAAATGTTGGCTGGGAGTTTGACCTAGTGGTAGAGTGCTTGCCTAGCATGCACGAAGACCCAGGTTCAATTCCTCAATACCATACACATAGAAAATAGCCAGAAGTAGTACTGAGGCTCAAGTGGTAGAGCTCTAGCCTTGAGAAAAGTCCAAGGACAGTGCTCAGGTCCTGAGCTCAAGCCCTGGACTGACCAAAAAAAGAAAAAAGAAAAATTCCAAACGTTTTAAAATTTTTTCCTGCTCTTAATCTTCACTAAAAGAAAAAGGTATTGAAAGCAATCTATTTATATAAACTGAAGTGAAGTAAGACAATAATTTTCCAAATTCCTGGGTAGTTTTAAGTTTAGGGCCCCCAAATGAAAAATAGTAGAATAAAAAATGTTAAATTTTTATTATATTCAACAACTTATGAAAAACAAAAATTGAAAATGTAACAATGTTTTTTTAAAGTTAGTTAACAAGGATACCACATTTTTGGACAGTTTCTCAGGTAAAGAAGTATCACAATTTGAGAAGGAAAGTGTTACAATTTTTCTTTTGGGAAATGATGTTTTCAGAATAATTCTTTTTTGTTGTTAAAGAATTTTGACTCATTACTATTCTTGGACTGCAGTATGTCCACATTATAACATTTTAATTATAAACAGTAGCAAACACATTAGCAAGTGAATATTTTACATATGAGTTAAGACTACCAACAACTCATGTATTTTTAAGTATCCTATCATTTACCAAAACATATAGATAGAAGGTCATATTAAGTGAAGTAAGCCAGACTCAAAGGAACTTAGGCTCAATGGTTTCCCTCATTTGTCATAATCAGTAGAAACCTTGATCTCTACTAGCAGAGATTTGCAATAGAGCAAAACCTTGATACAAAAGGCCATACAGTAGGATGCTAAATGAAAGGATCTCTAGGATATAGAAACATAAGCCATATAATGAATGATTGTTGTTCTTAAGGTACTGTTATCTCTCATCTCTTTTGCTGTCCCTTGGTTATCTCATATTGTTACAGTATCTCACTTTGTTACCTGAAATATTAGATATATTTGTATTTGGTTATTTGAAATTGGATAGGGAAGGGGAGAAAACAAGATACGGGGTGGTGGTGGGGGGAGGGAAATGGGGACCAAGACATGTGAAAGGGTATCTATGTATGTGAATTAATGCACCATCTATCTGGCAAATATCATGTAACCCTTCTATTAATTACAATAAAAAAATATATGAAAAAAAAGAACTCTAAAAAAAAAAAGAACTAGGCCACCTCTCTTTTTCTTTCTAACAATACCAGGGTTTGAACTCAAGGTCTCACTCTTGCTAGACAGACATTCTATTGCTAAACCACAACTAAAGTCTCCTTCCTTCTTTCCTTTTTTCCATCCTCCCTTCCTTCTTTCCTTCCTTCCTTCTTTCCTTCCTTCCTTCCTTCCTTTCTTTCTTTTCTCCACTGATTAAATTTTTTGTTTTCTGCCTGGACATGCATCTATTTTAGGCATCCCTTGTACCTGGAATGACACATATGTCCCCATGCCCAGCTTCCTTCTACTAACATGGAATCTTATGGACTTTCTGATCTCAGTCCCTTAAGATGAGAGTCACGCCCATCCCATGAGACTCTCACGGACTTTGTCTGCTTGGTCTTGCAGGTAGAAGCTACTGATACCCAGCTGAGACATGGGTCACTTGATACAAATAGCACTTGTTTAGTAAACAGCTAATTCAAACTCTACACATAATCGAAACTCCTCAACTACTTCTGAAGCAGGAAAGGGATATTTTTCAACAATTATTCCTTAGGCCACAGTTAAATATAATGCATATACAACTGTGTATACACAAACAAATTGATTTCCTACTCAGAGGAAGATTTCAACAATGTCATTCCTCTGAACAACTCATGTACAGTTCAAACAAATGAATTTCCAGGAAGAGGAAATTTTTTTTGTCAGCAGGGAAGTCAATGGGAGGGAAATCAGAAGGATTGAGAGAGGAAGGGTGAGTGATTAGACTCATTATATTCAATGTTCCTATGAACATTGAAGATGGAACAACACCGGGTAACCTGAGAATCTGGGCTGGGGATGACAGATAGATGAGACAGATTCGGACAGATGGATGAGAAACATGGAAAGGAGTGATCTTATGCATTGTACATGTAGACTGAGAGGTCTAATTGCAAATTCTTTTTACAACTAACATCTCTGGTCATAAAAGAAATGCAAATCAAAACAACTCTAAGATTCCACCTCACTCCAGTTAGAATGGCCAGGATCAGGAAAAATAACAACAACAGATGCTGGAGGGGATGTGGCCAGGAGGGATCACTACTACACTGTTGGTGGGAGTGCAAACTCATTCAACCACTATGGAAAACAGTATAGCATTTCCTCAAAAGACTAAACATAGAGCTCCCCTATGACCCAGCAATTCCACTACTTGGCATTTACCCAATCATCCAGAAACAAGGACATACTAAATCCACTAGCACAACAATGTTCATTGCAGCACTATTTACCATAGCAAAGATGTGGGACCAACCCAGATGTCCCTCAGTTGATGAGTGGATCAACAAGATGTGTTATTTGTACACAATGGAATTCTATGCTGCTGTCGGAAAGAATGGCATCACCCCATTTGTAAGGAAATGGAGAGACTTAGAAAAAATCATATTAAGTGAAGTAAGCCAGACTCAAAGGAACTTAGGCTCAATGGTTTCCCTCATTTCTCATAATCAGTAGAAACCTTGTGCTCTCCTAGAAGAGATTTACAATAGAACAAAATCTGGAGACATTAAGCCAAATAGTACGACATTAAATGTAAGGAACTCCAGGATAAGGAAACAAAAGCCATATAATGAATGACTGTTGTCCTTAAGGTACTATGTTATCTCCCATCTCTTTTGCCATCCCTTGGTTATCTCATATTGTTACAAATTTTCACCTTATCTGGTGTATTTTATATGTGCTTAATTGGTTATTTGAAATTGGATAGGGAAGGGGGGGAATCAAGATAAGCAGGGGAAGGGTGGGAGGGAAATGAGGACTGTGTCATGAGAAAGGGTATCGATGTTTGTGAAGTTATGCACCCTCTAGCTGGTGAATAAAATGTAACCCTTCTATTAATCACAATAAAAAGAACTAAAAAAGATAAAAAATAACATAAAAGGAAATATAAATAGTAATACAAGTTTCAATAAAGAATTTGTATGCCTATCCAGCACTTGCAATTTTTAAATAATATACTACCACAAATACTGATTTTATATAATAAGCTGTCAGCATTGTTCCTTTGAATTTTTTCCTCAACTTATCGATTTTAGCATGTAAAGATAAGATTTGAAAACTAAGTAAAGTTAAGCTTTCCTTTATTCAAATAAGAATTATTTTCAGGACTTCCTTTGCCACAAAAATGTATGTATGTACATACAGGATGTATGCATGTATGTATGCATATGCATTCTTAATTAGATAGTAAAAATATCACACTGTATACAAAATTTAATAAACTGCATTTCATTGACATGAAAATACCTTTTGTGCCAGTCCTAGAACTTGAACTCACAGACTGAGCACTGTCCTTGGGCTTTCCTCAAGACTCTTCTGTATCTGTGATACAGAGGAATCGAACCCATGTCTTTGTGCATGCTAGACTACATCAAACTTCCAGCCCTGAAAATATCTTTTTGTGAAGAATTTTTTTTTGCCAGTCCTGGGCTTGAGCTCATGGCCTGAGCACTGTCCTTGGACTTTCTCAAGGCTAGAGCTCTACCACTGAGCCTCAGCACCATTTGCTGCTTTTTTCTATGTATGTGGTACCAAGGAATTGAACCCGGGTCTTTGTGCATGCTAGGCAAGCACCCTACCACTAGGCCAAATTCCCGGCCCCTTTTTGTGAAGGAATTTTTAAAGAAGATAGCAGAGAGTTCGAGAGCCTGGCCTAGCGTTAGAGTGCTTGCCTAGCAGGCACAAAGCCATGGGGTTGACTCCTTGGTTTTACACACACAGAAAAAGCTAGAATTGGTTCTGTGGATCAAGTGGTAGAATACCAACCTTGGAAAAGCCAAAGGACAGTGCCTAGGTCCTGAGTTCAAGCTATAGGACTGTGAAAAACATAAAAGAAGATACCAGAAGAAATTCAGTCATGAAGGTTTCATGTAAATCACCTAAGTGACAAAAAGGGCTGCAATATAGAAAACCTAAAAACCTAAAATCCCTGAACATCAAGAAAAAGAATAGAGAATGCTTCTTGTAGATGACAAATAGAAGACATTAGCAGATATTTAATTAGAGGATACAAAGATATCAAATAAACGTGAGAAACAATATTGACTACCATTCCCATAAAGGAATTGCAAATAAAACTGAACGAACTGTCGCTGCCAAGTAACAGGAACAAGACTAGACAACTCGCACAGTCTTCACTGGGCTTCCAACAGGTGCAGCCACCTTCACAAACGGCAAAGCTTAATCTGCAAAGCCTGCCCCTTCCCACAGCTGCTACCCTGGACAGGTCTTCAGAAAAACCCACCAATATGTTTCCAACAAACAAAGGTGTCTCTAGGAATGCTGATAACTGCTCAGTCCACAACACCTCCAAACTAGGAGACATTAGGAAGTACTGGATGAGTGAAGGTTAAGTAGACCTTGGTGCATCCAAATTCTGCGATCTCAACAATACTGTACAAGACATCTATAGATAGATGGAAAACCAGGATTCATCCCCAGAGAATTATGTTGAGGAAAATTAATGAATTCCAAAGGTTACACATTCCATGATTTTATTATGGTACAGCCATGGTAACCCATGCTTTGGTTAGCCTATACTGGAGTTTGAACTCAGGACATAGGTACTTACCTTTAGCTTTCTCACTCAGGTTGGCTCTCTACCACTTAAGCCACAGCACTGCTTTTGGTGATTTGGAAGTGAACTGGAGATTAGAATCTCATGGTTCAATGTAATAAAAGACAACCTCTAAATTTTCCATCTGTCTGTTCCAAAATATTTTTTAATTTTATTGTCAGGGTGATGTATAGAGGCGTTATAGTTACATTCATAAGGTAGTGAGTATATTACTTCTTGAACATTGTTTCCCCTTCCTGTGTTTTCTTCCACTCTCTCTCCCCCACCCCCTCCTGAGTTGCAAAGTTCATTTCCAACTTATTGTCCTGTGACTATTTTAACATGTGGGAGGGCATTTGGTAGTCTCAGCATCAACTTGTGATTTGAATGAAGAGGATGTGCAAATTAGCCAAAGTAGGGACTTAGTTTTTCTCACTCCCAGATGTTCTTATGTCCACTGATACTGACCAGAAATCAAATTTTGTTTATAACATAGAAGTGTTAGTCTGCACCTTCGAGATGCTGACCTAATGACAGTACATTATGGCTTGATGATGCTGCCAATTAGATAAAAGCAGCATTGGGAATAATTTCATATTACTATTGCTTGGCTAGAAGAATACACAAACACACACATACACACACACACACACACACACACACACACACTTCTAATTTTCTGCAAAAGATCTCTGCCAGCTCTTTGGAAAACTGCTGGCCTATTTTCAAAAACTGAAAATGAGCTGGCACCCAGGGCTGCACATCAGAAATCAAGAGGCAATTTAAGGAATGGAAGGAATCAGGGTAAAGAGAATTCAGAATCCAAATCCAGAGGACAAGAGAAAAATAAAGAAGTTAAAGGTCAGTATCATGGAACAGGAAATGGATTTTTTTAGCTCTAATTGATTCTGATGGCTGCTAGAAGGGTTGAACTTATTTTGGAAATATAAAAGAATAGGGCATAAGCAAAAAAAAATATGTATCAGATAGAGAACAAACTAGTGATACCAGAATACAGCTCATACAACAGTATAATTAAATTTTGAAGCCCCCAAGCAGAATTCTTCAAATTTGTCTCTTTGCAGCTCTCAAACAAATAATAATAATTACCTTTGCCCTGGAAAACCCATGTAATAATCTGTAATAGAGTCTGGCTTATCTATATAGAAGATCATTGTGGAAAGTACAGTTTATAACGTATTAAACCTTAAATGAATGTAAAATGGCCAGGTCACCTTCAGTATCGTGTCTTCCCCCAAACTATGGAGAGTTCTTAGGTTAAAAGGTTAAGCGGGGCTTGAATTGAAACTTCGCTCTCTGGTGCAGTTCCAGTTATTTGCAGGATTTAGTTTATTGCCTATGCTCTGCTTAGTGGTAGGTCTGCCATCTAGTGGCCACAAAAATAAATACAAATGGCTGTGATCATAAATTAATACACACACACACACACACACACACCAAAATACATAATCAAAAATAACATTTGTCAGAGGAGGAGTTAGAAAAGGAGGAATAGGAGGAAGAGAGAAGGAAGAAGGAAGGAAGAAAAGGTTGAGTAGGAGGAAAGCTTGTAATCTAAGACTCGATTAGACATTAACATCCAGAATCAATTAGTACAAAAATGAATGAGAAAGTTATTTTACATTGTACAGTTCCAAATACATTCACATTCAAAATCAGGCATAAAATTGACATTCAAAACTAGAACCAGGTGTGGTGGCTCACATCTGAAATCCTAGCTACTCAGGAGGCTGAGATCTAAGGATTGTGGTTCAAAGCCAGCTCGGGGACTAAAGGCTGTGAAACTCTTATCAGCAATTCACAACCAGAAAACCAGAAGTGGAACTGTGGCTCAAGGCATCAAGGTAGCCTTGAGCTGAAGAGCTAGGGGACACCGCCTAGGCCCAAATACAGGCCCCAGGACAAATTCCCCTCCCACCCCCCCCAAAAAAAAAGCTAGTCATAGAATTTAATTGTGTGTGTGTGTGTGTGTGTGTGTGTGTGTGTGTGTGTGTGTGTGTGTGTGTGTGCAAGTCCTGGGGATTTAACTCCTGGTCTGAGTGTTCTCTCTGAAATGATTTTTGGTCAAGGCTAACACTATATCATTTGAGCCACAGTTCCACTTTTGCCTTTTTATATGGTTCATTGGAGAAAAATCTCTTAGACTTTTCTGCTCCTGCTAGCTTCTAGCTTCAAACTGAGATAGCTAGGATTGATTTACAGGCATGAGCTACTGGTGTCCAGCTTAAGAAATTAAGTTGTTTTTTTTTCAAAAGAGATACAAACATGTATTTGAGAATTCAATACTGGGAAGCTTGTTTCCATTTTTGTTGTTGTTTGATTGTGGTTTTGGTTTGACAGCGCTAAGGATGTTTTGAACTCAGGGCTTCACTCTGGCATTGAAATTAATTTTTATATGAGTTATACTTTCAACTCATTGTATTTTACTTCAATTATATGTTTATGTTGTCTGCTCTTTCAATAGGAAAACGAAATGTTTGTGTTCAGTACATCAATTCATGCTATCTGCCAATTTGTGGAAGGATCAACTTAAGTAAAATAAGAATTCAGAATTCCAACCCTAGAATATGAACATACCTTATTGCACATTCTGCGGATGAGGATGAGGATGCTTATTTAGTAGAAGGGATACGCAATGCCAGGTTGTCTTGTGCTCATTTTACTGCATTATATTCACAGCTAAAATCCAAAAGTTATCCCCATCCCTAATTCCATAAGCATTAACCTGATGGCATCCATTTCTACAATTCTAAAATTTCTTAAAAAAAAGAACAACATTTTAAAAGAAGAACACTGGGTGCATGCAAACATGCATTTACTGAGCTAAATTCCTCGGACAAATGTAAAGTACTCACAGTTCAATGTTAGGATTGTCATTTTTATGTATTTGTTTCTGTGCTTGGTATGCTTAAACACAAATGAGCTCTACCTCCAAATTATACTTTGACATTCTAATCAATGATAGCATTGTCATTTAAATAAATAATACCCAAAAATCCAATAACCATTAGGCATGTTTTTTGTTATCGTATCCAGTTAATTTCACCCAAGGGTAACCATTGCTTAAAATATCCACATGGAATCATAGTGTTTGAACTGGAAATAAAGGCAGTTTTACAATGGCTAATTTTGGGTCTGAATATCCTATGGTAATCAGAAACACAAACTGAGTGCTGACATCTGAACAAGAATTTGCAAAACCAAGGCCAAAACTAACAAAAACATGTCTCCTAGCCACTTCATTATCTTGTGGGGTTCACTTTTATTCAAAGTTCAAATATATGATCATTTGTCACCATGATTGGGAGCCCCAACATCATGAAGAAGTTCCAGTATAAGATATGAATATTCATATACCAGCTAGTGGCTACATATCTTTCTAGATAGAAATATCTTCCGTGATTTCTACAGTTAATTATGCCAAGATGCACTCTGTTTTAGCTCAGCATTCATAATATGTAGACTTTCTTTTCCCATTCAATCTGTTTACTTTCTAACAACATGACCAAGGGACTAGGAACGTATGCCAAAAAAAAAGCAACAAAAAGGAATAGACTATTCAGAGCATAATTTAAGATGCTTGATGGGAATACATCCACATTGAAGATATAGCAAGCTGGGCATGGTGGCTCACACCTGCAATCCTCGCTATTCAGGAGGCTGAGACCTGAGAAAGCCAGCCCAGGCACTGAAGAATGAGAGACTCTTATCTCCAGTTAATCACTATAAAACAGGAAGAGGGTCAGTGGCTCAAGGGGTAGGGCAGTACCCTTGAGCTGAAGAGCTCAGGGACAGTGCCCAGGCCTAGAGTTCAAGCCCCATGACGCCCCCCACACACACACCAAAAAAAGATATAGCAAACCCGGTTTTGTTATTCATTTTTTTTGTGTGTGACAGAAATACCCAAGATAAGAGTTTAAGTTTGATCACGGTTTCAGAGTTTTTCCATCCGTGGTCAAGTGTTTTAGTGGTTGTGGAGTCTGTGGCAAAAGTGTCCGAGATGACAGAATTAGATAATTCACCTCATCCAAGAAGCAACCAATCTCAACATCTACTCCAAAGGTTGGTCCTTAATAATATAACTTTGTCCCCTATAGAATCACTTTCCGCACTAAGCCACACCCCTAAACTTTCCACCACCATGCTAAAGCACTACAATTTTTACATTCTCTTTTGTGAATCAGTGACAATTGTTCTCACAAGTTGCTATTTAAGCTATGTTTAATACTTGGGCATTTCACTCAGCAATGCCATTACGGTTGTTCTTATACCTATATACTTAAAAGCATAGCAATTCCTCTATTTCCTTAAATGTCCAAGTTTTTAATCATAGGTAGAAAACATCTAACTATCTTTCTTCTTAGTTCAGAGTAAGCAGAAACTTGTGGGGTTTGTTGGTACCAATTATTTTCCCCTATCATTAATGGCAACCTTTTATCCCATATAAGAAGTCTATTTTATTTTTTGGATTTTTTTCCAGTTGTTTCCCAACTTCATAGCTTGAGTTTTGATTTAATGTTCATTTGAAGATGTTTCTAATTCATTCTGAATACTTGCTGTTCATCAATTATACTTTGCAAATATCTTCTCTCATTTTTATATCATGGCTTTTCTAATGAGGTAGAAACTCTTATTCATTAAAATACTTAAGATTTCCTATATCTATTTTCTAACATGTAATGATATATCTTATTTATTAACCTTGTTTGATTTATCATCAAGTATGTAGATGAAATTACATACAAATTTTTGTATGTAATTGACCTGGAATTTAGTACTAAATAGCTTATGAAATGGAACTACTATTCATTTTTTATTTGAATATATATGTATATATATATATACATATGCCAGTCCTGGGGCTTGAAATCAGGGCTTGGGCACTGTCCTTGTACACGTTTTGCTCAAGGCTAGCACTCTGCCACTTGAGCCACAGCACCACTTCTGGCTTTTTCTGAGCATATGGTATGAAGGAATTGAACCCAGGACTTTGTGCCTGCTAGGCAAGTACTCTACCACTAGATAATGCTCCCAGTCCATTATTATAATTTATTAACAAGCATTATTAAAGCATTATTCATTGAGAAAACTAACATTACACATTGTTATGCAACATTCATCCTAAATTTTGCACCAAATTTTGATATAAATGATTTTTTCCTGAATTCCATAATTTTAACTGAAACACAGTGACAATATCATAATTTTTAAATTCTGTCTATATTTTCTTTGTATATTTTCCATATTGAGTTAATATTTTTACTCAAGTCAATTATTATATCTTTATATCCAGTCAACCTTTTATTGTTTCACATTAAATTTTTATTCATAATTTTATTGTACTAGTCCATTTTGGTCTAAAATTTGTTATTTTTTCCAAAATATGCTTGCATCGATACTATCATGGATAGACAACAATAGATCTAGCTCCTATCCTCCTTTCAATTTTAATTCAGCAGATGAAGAGAAATCTTTTTTTTTTTTTTTGCCAATCCTGGGCTTGAGCTCAGGGCCTGAGCACTGTCCGTGGACTTTCTCAAGGCTAGAGCTCTACCACTTGAGCCTCAGCAACATTTCTAGCTTTTTTCTATGTGTGTGGTGCCGAGGAATTGAACCCAGGTCTTCGTGCATGCTAGGCAAGCACTCTACCACTAGGCCAGACTCCCAGCCCATGATGCAGAGAAATCTTACATGAAGAACAGCACTGCTTTGTAGGAAAGAGAGTAGTTGAATATAAATGTGATTACTTTCTGTGCAGCAATTTTTGTCTGGTTCACATGAGTGTGTGCTCAGCACATATCACTAGAAAAGCACCTTGACAAGGCCCAATATAGGGGACTCTTCATATCCTTCCAACTGCATATTCTAAATAATTGATTATCAACCAGAGTCTTTTATATTAACAAGTAAAATTTGAGTTAGAAAATAGAAAAATCATAAGTTACAAAGGCCACAACAAAAAGGACATAGTAGCAGATATAAAGGGGACAATAACAATAGAGAATAATTTTAAATAAAGGTTCATGGATGAGTGATGGCTATAAGATATAACTACTCCCACTTAGTAATTGAATACTTACAAACAAATCTGGGTGTCGGGGGGGGGTGGCTAGGGTAGAGGATAGTATTTGTTTGGCAAATGATTAATCTAACCAAATATTAGGATGAGATATTCAAAGTGGTAAGTACCATCGTGGAAATAATGCATTTGTAAATGTTAATCTATTTATAGTGCACCTTCAATGACTGGGAACTGTAAAATTTAACATTGACAATTCTGAAAATCTTTTGATTCTAATAAAATATTTTTATTCACAAAGAACATTGCTTTTATGCAACATATTACCACAACAGTAAATCTAATAATTTCCAAAGTACTACAGTTCTCTATGTGTTAATTGTATAAAAATCCTAGAGATCAAATGTCTCAGTCTATTATCTCAAGGAGAAAAATCTTTTTACTAACCTAACCAGCTACAAAATAAAAAGAACAGGATTTAAAATATTCTATACAGTACATTTATTAGAACCTGAATGAATGTAGTTGTAATATGATTTTATGCCTATATATTGCTTATACACACATATCTATGCTTAGGAGATGCTATTTGTATGCATAGTTTTAAGAATATGTACATATATATATTTGTTTTGCAAAATTTGCAGATAAGATCAAAACTTAAACCCTAAAAAAAATCAGTAGCTACAATTCTCAGTTTTATATTTTAAATCTTATGGATTATAAGTATGACTATGTTAAGTTGTGTTGATTAAGGAAAATCTTCAGTATCTTAAACACTTGACATGAAAAGCTCAATTGATTATATAAAAAAATCCATCTGTATTACCATATGAAATATTTTATATGATAAAGAATCAGGATTATCACATTTTGAAATATAATTAAAACAATAAAGTTGGTTGAAGTCAGGTTATTGTTAAGCATGTGGTTCTGTTAAATTTAAAGAGAAATACCCAGAGTTTTTTCCATCAAATACTTTTTAAATAAAATTAATCACTGATATAGACTTTCGGTGTTATGATGCCATTGATTTAAAAATTAGCTAGAATGGCCTGATGACAGATTTCATTAAAGAAAAGGAAATAGCAGAAAACTTGAAGACAGATGAATTGAGATTTTCTAGATTGAAATAGAAATCATTAAAGAAACTAAGAATAAAACAGTCTGGAACTGAGGGCTCATGCCTGTAATCCTGCCTAGTCGTTGGTTGAGATACAGAGGATATACTAGATTTAACGGAAAGGTCCGTGAAACTCCATCTTCAAAATAACCAGCACAGGGGCCAGGAGTTTGGGTGAGTGGTAGAGTGCTTGTCTGGCATGCACAAAGACCCAGGTTCGATTCCTCAGTACCATATACATAGAAAAAAGCCAAAAGTGGCGCTGAGGCTCAAGTGGTAGAGCTCAAGCCTTGAGAAAGTCCAAGGACAGTGCTCAGGACCTGAGTTCAAGTCCAGGACTGGCAAAAAGAAATAATAAGCAGCACAAGGAGACAATTTCAGCATCACATCACTTTTTTAAAGTGATTAAATTTGGCATTAATACTTCTAGTAAATAGAGTACTTGTACAAATGCATACAAAAATTATATATTCTAGACAGTTTCAAATATATGAAAAAATCCTAGAACTAAATAATCTCTAGTAACTTGGAATTAACTAAAAATATTTAGTTAAAATGGGAGAAAAATCACAATCACATAGATACTTACATATTTAAAAACTTAAGATCCAGAATATTTATTTTAAAATCCAGTAGCTGAGTTAAACCTAAAACCCATCATGCTCATGTAAAATGTATCTACTTCCTTGAGTACAACATTTTTAGAATGTTGCCTTAAAGACTGAAATTTATTCTCAATAACTGAAAAATAAATGAGGCCTTAAACCCTATTGGCTCTTCATCCTTTTCTCTAATATTTTATTATTGTCTCCTCCTCACTGACTTTGATGACAATTGTTCTATTGATTTTCCTTTATGGAGGCTGTCCAAATCAATTAGCTTGAAACAACCATCATTAATATTGTATCCTTCTTTCACTTCTCAATAATGGAATCCAACTGGCATCAATAGTGCAATACAAACCTTGTGGATTTCAGCTCACACGCACATCTCCTGTGGTGAAAGTCAATGCCTTGTATGTGAATATTGGTCTTCCATCCTGACATTCCTCTGCCACTCTCACCTCCAGGGTTCTCTGGATCTTAGCTTGGAGGCTTTATAGACAGTACAAACTACATCATTAATCTACTTAATAAAGGTCAATTGGAAAATGTCTACTGAACTCTGCATAATCTCATGGGCCCAAGCTTCAGCACAGAGTGTAACTGTAGTGTTTTTCCAGAGCACTGTTCCCTTCTAGCTCATCTAATTCCACATTCTCTACTCACAACTTCAATTTGTCATCTTGCTGAATGTGGACTTGAGAGAGGTCTCTTTTCTCCAACTTTTGAGGATTTAGTTCGCATCTCTTCCAACTTTTCTATCTTTTCCGCTTTAGTCTGTTTCTAGCACTCAATCTCTCTTGATCTCCTTTCCATGCCTTTTAATCTTGGACTCATTTTGGGCTCTGAAAAGGATAACACAGTCAGATACAGAAAATGGTCAATCATTCTGTCTCAGTGGCCCCAAACACGAGTGGAGAGTACATCATGTTGTACCCTTTCAAAAGACCACACCTATATGGTTTCCTTGCATAGTAAAAGGCCCTCCAGCACCCTAACCTAGACTACCAGAAAGTAATCCCCATAGCAGACCTGTCAAAAGTAGAGCCCCACAATGCCATAGTCCATTATAGTCACATAGATGATGAAACTGGGAAGCTTCCAATGACCATAATTATTAAAGTTATAGTAAACAACAAGAATAAAAAAATAATTACGTAGGGGTAGTATGATGAAGGCCCTGTAAGCATCTTGATTCATGAAAGGAGGTCTCATCAGTATGAGGAAACACCCAGACTTCAGAAGACTGAGCACTCACTACTTAGATTTTAGTTTGTAATTCTTGGAGAGATCTAAGATCATCCCTGTTTCATCCCTTATATCTCACTGTGTCTTTTCCTGGCATCTTCCGATAATCACATTGTGAAACAGTACCTTAAAATTTTCTCATCTTGGGTCTTGGTTCTAATTTGTAGTTGCTAAACAAGTCTTTTTCATGTATGAAAGAATCCGTCCATTTCTATGAATGGTAAATATCCCAAGAACCATCTCTTTTTTCCAGGGGCTTTTCCTGTGATAAGTGGATAGGGTTTTATTTTGAGGCTGTCTACAGCATCTTTTCTATCTCCACTGTCATTTTAGAATGTCAAAATATCCAATTAATTTTGAAGTCACAAAAACATCACAGCCTCACCCACTCAGACCCCCGACTGCATTTGTTTTTCCTTGGCTATTAGGGAAAGCTCTCTGGTTTTTTGTTTTTGCTGCTTTTTCCCCCCTTCAACTCTGAAATCTCTCCAAAAAGTTACAATTAAATTGCTCTGCAAAATTAAGGACATCTCTCCTAAGCTTTTTGTTCAATTAATACTAAGTTCTTCTAATGTCTACCAACTAAAATCTTATAAATGTAACATGAAATTATTTTATCATCATGTGCTTTTTCTTTTGGTTTCTATAAAGAAAGAAGACAGAAAAAATTCCCACTCCAAAATATTGTGTTTTATATACCAGTCATTTCAATTGTGTTTGGAAGAAGCCTCTGACGACCCTGAATTCATAACATTGTAATTTTAAAGAATAGGCAAGCGTAAGTAATAATGAATAAATAAATTAAAAATTTTCCCCAGAACTTTAAGATAAGCCTACAAGCACATCTCAGGAGATGTAGCAAATGACTAGACCTTTGCATTCATTTCATTTTAATACCCTTTGGTTTTAAATTTCAGTCAAACAAGCCTGCTTTTATTTCTTCCACAGTGACATTCTTTTTCCCTGCATTCTTTATCTGTAATTTCTAGATTCCTAATCTGAAAATATATGTATCCCCTAACATGTATAATTAAACTTCTTTATTTCTAGTTTTTTTATACTTTCTGGTCAATTCAAATGCTTAACTTTGATTGCAGCCACACCTAGTTTGTGTGATATTTGCTTGATTGTATCTTTTGTACTATACACTGTTTACCTGAGAACAAGGGATGAATATTATTATCACAAATTCTATCCCAATGTGTTCTCCAATGCTCGACAAACAGTACGGTCTCAATATTTTTTGGAAATAAAGTTGCTAAAAAAAATCAGGGAAACTTTTCCTAACCTTTTCCTCGATTTATTCTCTGAACTCGGGAAACAAAGATACGAGGCAAAAGGTATGACTAATCAAGTAATCATATCCTCCAAGTAAAATTTAAATGATAGAATAAATCCTGATATCACGTCATTATGCTGATCAGATAACATTGCTGCAACAAAAGAATCTGAAAAGAGAGAAGAGGATTGGATACAAACCATAAGTCTAAAATGTCACAAGATAATATGTTGGACATGAACTTTACAACTTTGTGCAGGGTGATGATTGAGGAGAAGGGAAAGAAGAAGACAAATGAAGGTGGAAGTAAAAATGTTTGGCAAGAAATGTACTTACTACCATGTATATGCAAATGGAACCTCTCCGTACAACACCTTGATAATAAAATTATTTTTTAAAAAATGTCAGGAAAAGAAGAGAATAGTCTATTTCCTGAGGCATGAAGGTTTTTTACAAAGTGGCAGTGACTGGAAGCCATTATGAAGGTTGGTATTATGGCATAAGGAAAAGCCATACACAATTGGTGAGTTTCAGACCCTACCCCGAATCACATACTTTGAAAGACAATCTCAAAACATGTCCTTAAAAATATGATTCTAGCAAGTGCAATGTCCTGGGTTCATTCCCCAGTACCAAAAAAACATATGATTCTAGTGTCTAAAACCAGACATGGACGTGAAATTTTTCCATCCACTATACACTACTAATGAATTCACTTATGTTTAATGATCAACTTCAATCATCTCTGCATGGAAACACAAGGTATGGTGGATTGCTCATTAAAAGTCTTAGATACTGGGCCGGGAGTTTGGCCTAGTGGTAGAGTGCTTGCCTAGCATACACAAAGACCCTCATTCAATTCCTGGGTACCACGTACATAGAAAAGGCTGGAAATGGTGCTGTGGCTCAAGTGGTAGAGCTCTAGCCTTGAGAAAGCTCAAGGACAGTGCTCAGGCCCTGAGTTCAAGCTTCCAGACTGGCCAAAAAAAATCTTAGAGACCTATGCTGGGTTATCCCTACTTTTCTAATAATCCATTTCATTACTCCTAGAAGTGCATGATATTCATTGATATCAATAAGAATTATGGACACAGGGCTGCTAAAAGGTTACATATTTAATGTTCAAGAATATATTGTCAGGCCGAGTTTGGCCTAGTGGTAGAGTGCTTGCCTACTATGCACGGAGACCCGGGTTTGATTCCTTGGTACCACATACATAGAAAAAAAGGCTGGAGGTGGTGCTGGCTTAAGGGTGGAGGTCTAGCATTGAGAAAAGTCCAAGGACAGTGCTTAGGCCCTGAGTTCAAGCCCCACAACTGGCAAAATAAAAAGAATATGTTGTCCATTACAGCCAAAGAGCTGTGTGTGAATATAATTACAACAAAACCCACTCTCTCAGAGAGAAAGAAAAAAATGGTGTGAATTTAAATATAGTACGCTCTGAGAAAACTATTCTTACGGAATAGCCAGAGGAAATCTTAAAAGTGATTATCTAAATGAAGACACCAGTTTTAATGTAGGAGCAACACATTAAAGGATCAAAGGATTATACTGTACATATGACTTGGGAGATACATTTAGTAGTATAATTGCAAGGTTTACTTGTGAAGTATTTCAATAAACTACAATGTCTAACTCTCTCATTCAAACATCTGATGTGTGCATCAGAAAAGGTAAACTATACATAAGTTTACTACAGAATGGATTTGTATATGAGAAGAATTTGAAATAGGGATGAGAAAAATCACCATGCCCACTGTATTATACTTCTCAGATTTACAAAGTATTCAGCAAACTCCATGCCATTCTAGAATGGTCCTTGTGACATGGTTCTGAACTACATTTCATTATCCTCTAGCTAAAACCTACTCAAACTAGAACATTAGGAAGGCCAAAATGTATTTATATATGTTGAAAATCTGACTCTTCCATTTCTTTTCTCCACCATGATGAAAGTCCCTGCATATGCTTTATACTACTTAATTGATTCAAAGAATTGGATTTATTTCTAGTAGGGAAAATAATTTAGCCGTATGAAATGAAAACAAATACTTCTCTGCTAATTCTGTGTGTGCATATGTACTTTAAAAAATGAGTTAAATAATTTAAGTAGACTAAGGGGTATAAATGTTTAGATGGAATAAAGGAAATAAAACAAAACCGAGTTTGGTCACATTGTCTACTGGATAAATGGAACTTATAGATTTTATTGCAAACCAAGTATCCCTGGGATTTGGAGAATAGACTAAGAGTTTCTCTGTATCATTTTTAAAACAGAAACCTTCAACTTTTCCTTAGATAGCACGGCATAAACAGCTACTATAGGATGTTTCCATCAATCACAAATATCTAAAAGACAGTCTTAGAATTCCTATGTCATATATAAAAAAAAAGACAATAAATGAGAAGTAACAACAAGAACAATATTTACACCTGGCCGAGACTATAGCTACTGTCTGACCTCATTCTTAATGTAATATTGTCGAAATGACATTAGAGTAGATACCTATGCTGTCATACTGATAATTTTAGGAGATGAATATAATATATTGTCTCATTTATCAATTCAGTCACATTATTAATACTAATAATATACCAGGTTTATGGCAGAAGCAAACCAGATGGTCTAAGGGTTTCTACATGTGAGAGCAAACTTGAGCAAGTCTTATAGTGCATTTTATTTAATTCTCTTCTTCTTTGCCATGGAAAGCTGTCAACATAAGTGTCTCTGCTGTTTAAAACAGAGTGAAATTAATAGAACATTATCAATATCACCACTAATTTTTATTACACAGGCTGCCTTAGGCAAAAGATCTATTTTTATAGTGAGATGAACACATATATACAGAATATTAACAAATTCTGAAAAAGCAAAATCCTGCTGAGTGAACACATGCTAGTTATTGCCACAGTAAGGAACTACAAATTATTGTAAAGTACTCTAATTGGTGTCTAAAAATATCTTATCTATACTTCACACAAACACACACACACATACACATACACACACAGATGAAAATAGGTTGATTTTAATTAAAAGCATTGTAAATTTTTCAAAGTAAGAAATTAGTAACACAAAATTATAACATTTTACCTAGTGGAATTTTGTGTAATTGTGAAAGGATAAGATTTATCTTTGGGTTCCAATAAAATTAATCATAATAGCTTAATTGACAGAAAATAATTCTTATGCTGAAAATCTACAGGAACAGTTAAAAATCTGCAAGTCTGTACCAGGCTAAACTGATCAAAGTAATGAGAGAAATACATATTCAAGCTCAGAAAATATAGTGTGAGGCAAAACTGAGGTGCTAATACTTTCTTGAAAGCCATAATCCCACCAGACTCAAAGGAACATAGGCTTAATGGTTTCCTTCATTGGTCATCATCAGTAGAAACCTTGGGCTCTCTTAGCAGAGATTTACAATAGAACAAAACCTAGATACATAAGGCCAGATAGTATGACTCTAAATGTAAGGACCTCCAGAATTTAGAAACAAAAGCCATGTAACGAGTGATTGTTGTCCTTAATGTACTGTTATCTCTCATCTCTTTTGCTGTCCCTTGATTATATCATAGTATTACAATATTTCATCTGATTATCTGATATATTTTATATATGCGCATTTGGTTATTTGAAGTCAAATAGGGAAGGGAGGAAAACAAGATGAGGGGTAGGGGTGGGGGGAGGGAAATGGGGACTAAGACGTGAGAAAGTGTATCAATGTATGTGAAGTAATGCACCTTCTACCTGGTGAATATAATGTAACCCATCTATTAATTATATATAAAAACAAATCTTTTCCTATCTTTTTATTGCTCTTATTAAATAGTTGAACAGGAAAGGTTTCAAGTCAAAATGTCAGTTTGTGACATGTTGATCATATCACTCCTTCCATCATTCTCTCCTAACTCTACCCCATCCCTCACCTCATCCATTTGTAAATATGTACATTGAATAATTAACTGCCTTTGCCCAGCCTTCCTCTTTCCATTTGCCTTTTCTCCCTTGTTGTAGCCCCTCTCTGGCAACACATGTTCCACCTTATTACTTTTTATGTACTGGCACTCACACAAAAAATGATAAACCATATTTTCTACCTATGGCTTTATTTACTCCTTTGTTTTCCAATTTTAAATAAGCAAATTATCCACTTCTATGGCCTCATCAACTTAAATAAACAAATTTTACCATTATTGACACCTAACTATATAATTGCAACTTCACTTTTCATTGGTGAGAGTAACCTACAAAAATGTATTAAATGTTTCTACTAGTATATAAATCAAATCAATATGCAGAAAAAATTCTATCTTCCTGAAAACAAGAGCTCAGTAAGGATGAAGATGTAGGTGCTTTGGAGAAATTTGTTTTAAAATGTTGCAAAAATTTAATTTTACTAGATCTAAAATTTTCAGGAAAGAAATACACACTAGGAAAGACTTTCAGTTATCGTGCTATTTTATTCCTAAGATAATCAAATTCAAAACCTTTTTGGAAGGAGTGATGGAAAAGAGTTCTACATATAGCCACTTACAAGGATAAAGACAGTCTGCAGAATGAATGGAAGAAAAATATAAAAAGGAAAATATTCCTAAAAAGGCAAAATTAGAAAAATCATCAGGAAGAAATTCATTTGTTTTTCTTTCTTTTCTGAGGAAGAAACATTGTGTTGAAAATAGAATAGTACTAGCAATCCTTACAGAATACTTGTAGATCTAATTCCTTTTGGCGATTTGGAAAGCAGATACATCAGTAGCTTTGCTTTTGTTTCCTTCTCTAAAGATAATTTGATTTCAGTTTATTTTCTCCATTTTTCGATATTCCAAACTTGCTTAATATTTCTAAGTCAAGACAAATTCTTTTTCCAAACTTTCTCTTGCATTCACCCATGTTTCCAGAACATTCTTGGAGAGATTTGAAGAAAGAGGAAAATTGCATCTACATATAATATTTCATCTATGACTATTTTTGAAAATTCTTTCAGAGAAGATGGACTATAGGGAGAAAACTGAGCTGATTTATATGATGACTCAGTGCAAACCAGATAAGAAGCAAACAAAAGAAAATGAACTCATACATGATTACCATTTTGTACACAGTTAAAATTAAATAAGATGCTACAGAGTGCGAATAACAATAACACTTCCAGCAATGGAAGATTGTGAAGCAGCAAGACAGTATATCAAAAGTTTATCACACAAAAAGGAAGATGGCGCCGAGACAATAGGGACGCTGCCTAGCTTTCTCTGACAAAAAGAGAGAACCAGGGAGTCCCACGAGCCAACTATCCAAAGAAATCCACAACAACAAACTCAAAAAGCAACGGAGAAGGACTCAAACCGGAAAAGAAATCCAGATAAAGCTCACATCCAACTTTCTCAAAGAATTCGGAATGCGAGGACCCCTCCCCCACCTCTCGCCCAAAGCCGCAGAAAGCCACGATAAGCGGCAGCTGGCACCAGACCAAGTAGCGAAAAGCGGCTTGAGCGGGTGCCACCTCCACGCGGGGAAAGGGGGGGCGGGCACCGGCTCTAATCCACGAAGAGAGGCGGCAGTGGAGGGTGCCAGGCTGGGAGCCCAACGGCTGCAGAAACCAGCACAGAACCGGGCCAGAACCCAGACGCGGAACCAGAACAGCAAGCAGCGGAACCCAGACGCAGAACACAGGCGGCGGCGGAGACCCGAGGGGAGTGAAAGACTCCCCACCACCGTGGAGCACCCGCAGAGGGTCGCAGAGGCGTGAGTAATACAGCGCATCCCCAAACACATCAGGAAAGCGGAGCGGGTGCCAAGCAATAGAACTTAACTCAGACCCCAACACCCCACCAGAGAAAGACTGGCGGGAGCAGGGGGGCAAGGAATTTAGAATCCTGTCCCTTCCCTCAACAGCCCCCTCCCTCAGGCCATTGACTGGAGATTGACAGGCGGGCTACCCATAAGACCCAGCACCCCACCAAGGGAGGCGGGGCTGTCCCAACTGCCACCCGCCCAACGGGCTCAACCCCCAGCCCTCTGACTGGAGACTGACAAGCAGGCAGACCCTAAGACTCAGCACCCCACCAGGGGAGGCGGAGCTGTCCCAGCTCCCACCTGCCCACCAGGCTCCTCTCCCAGGCCACTGGATCTGGAGAGTGGAGGGCTTTGGGAACCTGCCTTACAACAGTGGGTAGGGGGTGCGGGAAAATAGGAGCCAGCATCTGCCCCCCCTCAATTCTCGAGCGGGGCATCCTCCAGCTGGGAATCCTGAGCAAGACACCACCGAGGACCCCCCCCCCACAGTCACAGACTCTGACAAAGCAGTGGAAACACAGCAGGGATCTGAAGGGCCGACCAGCAGCCAAGCTCCTCTTCTGAGAACCAAAAAGGCTCGGCTCCGCCCTTGGAGCCCATGTCCCCAGCTGGGCCCTGCCCCTGGGAACAGAGGGGCCCCCTGCTGGTCCTGCTGAGAGGTCCTGAAACTCTCAATCCCCAGACCCTTGGCTTGGGGCCGCCCCTGGAAGCAGCACAGGAAAACATCCGCCAACCGCGCTCAGACAGAAGCTCGCAGATCCATCCCATGGTCCACTGTGAGGCCACTGGTTGGGCTAAGAGCTAGTCGCAGAGCAACACATAAGTTTTATTCTAATACTTTCCAAACTTTGTACTCAAATACTCTACCTACTTACCCCCTGACCTCCCTCATTCTATTTTTCTATCTCTGGACCTCTGCTCCTCTTTCAACCCTTATACTGCATGGATCTACACTTGATGGCTGTTGAGCAACATTGTATATCTAGGTGTTTAATTATTCTCTAGGCTCAGAGGGACTTAAAGACAATAGAGATTGGATTGAGAGGCTTATTGTTTTGGATATAAATCGCTTATCAGTGAATAATTAGACTAGTCGGTAACTGCACAAAAAGAAAGAGTGATAACACCAATCAAAACTTGTGAACATCTAGTGTCTGCCAGCTACAGAGGTCTAGGTTGGTTATATCTGAAAAACTATAATCATGTTTAGTATTAATCTTGCTCCCATTTTCAAATGGGCAGAACAAGAAACTCAAGAAAAATGTCAAATCAAGAAACAACATCTCCCACATCCCCCACCCAATGTAAACAGCCAATGGAACAGTCACTGGCAAACCTAGAGGAGAGTCTTCCAAGTGCTGTACAAATGCAATTGATAAACATCATTAATGAAAAATGTGAAAATATAAAGAAAGAGATAAGGGAGGAAGCCATAGCTGAACAAGAGGAAACCATAAACAAGGTGATAAGTGAAAAAGAAGAAGCCATAAAGGAGGCCATAATAAAGGCTGTTTAAAGAAAGATGGATGAATTCATAGAATCCACAAATAAAAAGGTGACCGAACTCCAGCAAATGTTCAAAGAAAATAAAGCTACTGAGCTAACTACTCAAACAGAAATCAAGGAGCTAAAGAAATCCATACATGATCTAAAAGAAGAGATGCAAGGCATCAAAAATGAGCAATTAGTAGCAAGGGAGATGAAAAATAAAGTAGATAGCTTTGATAGCAGGTTAGACAATGCAGAGGAGAGAATTTCCGGGGATGAAGATAATTTAGTTATTATAGAGAAAGAACAGAAACTGAGTCAATCCAAATCCAGGAAAAATGAGAGAGCGCTTCAGGAGGTCCAAGATACAATTAGGAAGCCTAATTTAAGGCTAATTGGTATTGAGGAGGGTCTGGAGAAAGAGGTCAATGGTATTGGAAATATACTTCAGGAAATCATCTCAGAGAATTTCCCAAATATCCAGAAGGGCAGACCCATCCAGATACAAGAAGCTTTTAGAACCCCAAACAGACCTGACCAGAAAAGAACATCTCACCGCCACATCGTAATCCGAACTGTATCAGTAGAAACCAAAAAAAGGATCCTAAAGGCAGCCAGGGAAAAGGGTTCCGTAACCTATAAAGGAAAACCAATCAGAATAACCCCAGATTACTCAGCAGAGACCATGCAAGCAAGAAGTGACTGGAAGCATATATGTCATGTCCTTAAGTCAAATAACTACCAACCAAGAATACTGTACCCAGCTAAGCTCTCATTCATAACTGAGGGAACAATAAAAACATTCCATTCCAGGGAAAAGCTGCAACAATATGTCGCAACAAAACCAACACTACAGAGAATTCTGAAAGATGTTCTATACATAGAAAACCAAAATAAATGCAATATAGGGAAAGAAATGGCACCTAAACAGCATACCACCTAAGGACCACAAGAACTGTCAAGACACAGGCCCAAATAAAAACTTTTAAAAATGGTAGGACCTAATAAATATCTCTCAATCCTAACTCTCAATATCAATGGACTCAACTCTCCAATTAAACGGCATAGGCTGTCTAGTTGGATCAAAAAGCAAGAGCCATTGTTCTGCTGTCTTCAAGAGACACATCTTACCCCAAAAAACAAGCATCTTTTGAAAGTGAGAGGTTGGAATAAACTCTATCAAGCTAACGGCCCCCATAAACAGGCTGGAGTTGCCATCCTCATATCAGATAAAATAGACTTCAAACCAAAATTAGTAAGAAAAGACAAAGAAGGTTACTACATACTACTAAAGGGATCTTTCCTCCAGGAAGACATAACGATCCTAAATATTTACACACCCAATCCCGGAGCTCCAAACTTCATCAAGCAAACTTTACTTACACTGAAACCCTACATAGATCGAAATACAGTGATTGTCGGTGACTTTAACACACCACTTTCACCTATGGACAGATCAACAAGGCAAAAACTCAACAGAGAAACCTTAGAACTGAAAAACTATATAGACCAACTAGATCTAACAGACATCTGCAGAATATTCCACCCAGCAACAACACAATATACGTTTTTCTCAGCAGCACATGGAACATTTTCCAAAATAGATCACACCTTAGGCCATAAAACAAACCTGGACAGATTCAGAAACACAGAAATAATTCCATGCACACTCTCAGACCACAAAGGCATCAAACTGGAACTGAACACACATCTCCACCAACGAAAACCCTGTAACTCATGGAGACTGAACAACACATTGTTGAATCACCAATGGGTCATCGAAGAGATCAGAACAAAAATCCAACAGTTTATGAAATTTAACAGTAAGGAGCACACAAAATACCAGCTCCTTTGGGACACAGCAAAGGCAGTACTCAGAGGAAAATTTATACCGCTGAGTGCCTACAACAACAAGTTGGAAAAATTGCAAACCAACAAGTTAATGTGTCACCTTAAGCTCCTGGAAAAAGAGCAACAAACCAACCCTAATCCCAGTAGAAGAAAGCAAATAATTAAAATCAAAGCAGAATTAAATGATTTGGAATCCAAAAAAACTATAGAAAGAATCAACAAAACAAGGAGTTGGTTCTTTGAAAGAATTAACAAAATTGACAAGCCCTTAGCAAATCTTACCAAAAAAAGAAGAGAGCATATCGAAATAAACAAAATAGCAGATGAAAATGGTAATATCACGACAGAAATTACCAAGATCCAGAATATCATGAGGGAATACTTCTCAAACCTTTATGCCAACAAATTTGAGAATTTAGATGAAATGGATGAATTCCTAGCCAATATTAACATACCCACACTGAACCAAGAAGAACTAAGCCAACTCAACAGGCCTATTTCAAGCTCTGAAATAGAAATGGCAATTAGAGAACTTCCACCTAAGAAAAGCCCAGGGCCAGATGGATTCACAGCTGAATTTTATAAGGTCTTCAAAGCAGAGCTCACACCAATACTCCTCAAGCTCTTCAACAAAATTGAAAATGAAGGTTCCTTACCAAACTCATTCTATGAAGCCAGTATAACCCTCATCCCCAAACCAGACAGAGATTCATCAAAGAAAGAGAACTATAGACCTATATCTTTGATGAACATCGATGCAAAACTTCTCAACAAAATACTGGCCAACCGTCTACAACAACTCATCAAAAAAATTATACACTATGATCAAACTGGATTCATCACAGGGAGGCAAAGCTGGTTCAACATACGCAAATCAATTAATATAATTCAACACATCAACAGGAACAAGGACAAAAATCACATGATTGTGTCAATAGATGCAGAAAAGGCATTTGACAAGATCCAACACCCCTTTATGTTAAAAGCTCTGGAGAAACTAGGAATCCATGGAACATTCCTCAATGTAATAAAGGCTGTGTATGAGAAACCTACTGCTAGTATTACACTTAATGGTGAAAATCTAAAGCCATTCCCTCTAAAATCAGGAACGAGACAAGGATGCCCACTCTCTCCACTACTCTTTAACATAGTACTAGAATTCTTAGCCAGTGCAATAAGGCAAGAAGCAAGCATAAAGGGGATCCAAGTAGGGAAAGAGGAAATAAAACTATCCCTCTTTGCAGATGACATGATTCTGTATTTAAAGAATCCTATAGACTCTACTCCCAAGCTCCTTGAGCTGATTCAAAGCTTTGGAAGAGTAGCAGGCTATAAAATCAACCCTCAAAAATCAACTGCCTTCCTTTATGCCAACAGTGAAAGGAACGAGGCAATAATCAGGAAAGAAACTCCTTTCACAATAGCCTCAAAGAAAATAAAGTACCTAGGAATTAGCTTAACTAAGAATGTAAAGGACCTTTTTGATGAAAACTTTAAAACCCTAAAAAAGGAAATTAAAGCAGAACTAAGGAAATGGAAAAACCTCCCATGCTCCTGGATTGGAAGAATCAACATTGTGAAAATGACAATCTTGCCAAGAGCTATCTACAAATTCAATGCAATACCCATCAATATCCCAATGTCATTCTTTAAAGAAATAGAAGAGGCAATCCAAAATTTCATATGGAATAATAAAAGACCCCGTATAGCAAAAACACTTCTTAGCAGAAAGAACAGCCCTGGAGGAATTTCAATTCCAAACTTTAGACTCTATTACAGAGCTATAGTGATCAAAACAGCTTGGTACTGGCACAAGAACAGGCCTGAAGACCAATGGAATAGAACTAAACACCCAGATATTAAACCACAGACCTATGGCCACCTAATCTTTGACAAGGGAGCCAAAAAAATAGAATGGAAGAAAGACAGCCTTTTCAACAAGTTGTGCTGGCACAACTGGTTAAGCACATGCAGAAAACTAAAGCTGGATCCTTCTTTGTCACCTTGCACTAGAATTAACTCCAAATGGATCAAAGACCTGGAGGTAAAAGCTGACACACTGAAAACTCTACAGGAAGGAATAGGAGATACACTAGACCTCCTTGGCACAGGTCGAAACTTTCTTAATAAGGACCAAGAATCACAACAAATCAGAGAAAGGCTGGATAAGTGGGACTGCATTAAACTGCAGAGCTTTTTATGGCAAAGGTCATAGCTAGTAAACTAATCAGGAAGCCTACAGAGTGGGAGAAGATCTTCACCAACCAAACAACGGACAAAGGCCTCATATCTAAAATATATCAACAACTCAAAAAATTGAATCACTCCAAAACTAACCTCCAAAGTAACAACCATCCCACTAAAAAATGGGCCAAAGACTTAAAGAGAGTCTTCTCTGAAGAAGAAACAAAAATGGCCTATAGACACATGAAGAAATGCTCAACATCTCTGGTCATAAAAGAAATGCAAATCAAAACAACTCTAAGATTCCACCTCACTCCAGCTAGAATGGCCAGGATCAGGAAAATGAATGACAACAGATGCTGGAGGGGATGTGGCCAGGAGAGATCACTACTACACTGTTGGTGGGAGTGCAAACTTGTTCAACCACTATGGAAAGCAGTGTGGCAGTGCCTCAAAAGGCTAAACATAGAATTCCCCTATGACCCAGCAATTCCACTACTTGGCATTTACCCAACCACCCAGAAACAAGGACATACTAAACCCACTAGCACAACAATGTTCATTGCAGCACTATTCACCATACCAAAGATATGGAACCAACCTAGATGTCCCTCAGTTGATGAGTAGATCAACAAGTTGTGGTATTTGTACACAATGGAATTCTATGCTGCTGTCAGAAAGAATGACATCGCCCCATTTGTTAGGAAATGGAAAGACTTAGAAAAAATCATATTAAGTGAAGTAAGCCAGACTCAAAGGAACTTAGGCTCAATGGTTTCCCTCATTTGTCATAATCAGTAGAAACCTTGGGCTCTACTAGCAGAGATTTGCAATAGAGCAAAATCTTGATACATAAGGACATATAATGTGAAGCTAATTGAAAGGACCTCCAGGATAGTGAAACAAAAGCCATATAATGAATGGTTGTTGTCCTTAATGTACTATGTTGTCTCTCATCTCCTTTGCTGTCCCTTGGTTATCTCATATTGGTATAGTATCTCACTTTGTTATCTGATATTTTGAATTTATTTGTATTTGGATATTTGAAATTTGATAGGGAAGGGGGGAAAACCAAGACGGGTGGGGGGTGGGGGGGAGGGAAATGGGTACCAAGACATGTGAAAGGGTATCAATGTATGTGAATTAATGCACCTTCTATCTGGCAAATATCATGTAACCCTTTTACTAATTACAATAAAAAAAAGTTTATCACATTTACACACAAAGGAAAGAATAGTACTTCTCAATAGTATTTAAGAAAACACAAGTTTAAAAATATTTAAAACTTCACCAGTAAATGGTCTACAAAAAAGAAATCTTCTCAAACTAATTAACAGGACTCACTTGAAAACACATTGACTATATACAATACACAGCATGCGCGCATACACACACACACACACACACACACACACACACACACACACACACCTCCACAAGTCCTATAAAATCTTTAGCCTCCTGTTTATTTCTCTCTCCTTATTTTGGTAAGACTAGCCAACAATATTTTCTTGGAGACTGTGAACATGAATTTGTTCTCATTCAGGCTTCTAGATAATAAAAGTAGTGTTCCTTAGCATTATGAATATGCATGAGAGCCAACACTTGAACATCAAATATTCTTCGCATTCTACCTAGCTCAAGCTTTCCTTTTGAGTCAAAGCTGTAGATACATCCTGTGATTGATGTTCCACCCTGAAAACTTGAACCTCTACTTCATTTTCTAGCTTAAATTTCAATATTGGCCTTCTGTATTTGGCTTTCCCTCTCAAAAGAGAAGGGGTTCTAAAGAGATTTTTGATGCTTTTCCCAAACCAATTAACAGGAAACTCATAGAAACAGTACTAGTTTTACACAAAGAAAATCTCCAAGACTAACTTACCACACACATTCACATGTAGTATAATCATTTATAGTTAACATAATACCAACCAATGACAGCTATCTAAATCAAGATATTTCCTTCTTTAGTAGCTGAGTCTAAAGTGTTTATTTTTCATTTTCTTTTCAAGCTGCACAAAAATAATCAATTTGTGTAGGGTTGTTAGTATGTCCTTAAGCTAATGAGCACTTTAAGGAGGACAAAAAATACAATGGTGATCTATCTATACATATATATGATGTTGAATTGTAAGTTTTATCCTTTGTACATTGTAAACCTGACAGTTGTATGACTATGACCACATACTATCTCAAATTATATTTCAGATTAGTTCATTTTTGTTTTCAGAAAAGGGGCCTCACTATAGCTAAAGCTGTCTTTGGACTCATGACTCTCCAGCCCCACCCTCTGGAGTTCTGGGTTACAGACTGCTGAAACACATCTGGCTTATCTATTGGTCATATAAACCAATGCTTTTCATTGCTTTGGTTTATTTCTATGTTCATAAATTCTTATGAGTCTCAAGTGAATTTGAAGTTGGGTTCAGCAAATAGCTACTATTGTCTTATGTCTGTTCTTTTATATATACATACACACACACACACACACACACACACATATATATATCCTTTCACACACACACAAACACACACACACACACACACACACACACACACTCATCCGGTGTTAGAGAGAGCAAGAAGATATATTGCAATGAAATAGTCTGAATTTGGTTTCCTGGAGGAAGCAAAGGTATTATAGAAACAGCTTAATAATCAATAAGAAACTATTCCATGTGAAATCCAGTAAGGAAGGCCAGCAAGTCAAAAAAAGAGTATAATCAGAAGCAAAGGGCAATCACCAAGGTCAACAGTATGAACAGTTTGCCAATCATAAAGAAAAGGAAAAAGAAAAACAATACAAGAAAACAAACCTGCATGAATAACTTACCACTAGTTGTTGTGAGTGTTGTGGGCATTTTGAGATAGGAAAAGAGCTTTTAAATGCACTGAAGCAGTTTGAATAAATACTTGACAGTCTTGAAATGATGATTTATGCTGTATGATGAAGCTTAAAATAAGGATGAATCTCACAATGACTAGAATTTTCTTCAGAATTATACTGCAAATGTATCCAATAAAATTCTCTTGATTTAATTTCTAATTTATAACCATGGGCAGTTCTTTTATATTTCACTTCAATCCTCTTATTTCTGAACTATGCATATGAGTCACAAACTGGTAGTTATCGTATTTTACTGAAATCTTTTTGTATTAAACATTACTCAGCATATAAAATCTAACAATACAGTGGCATCTTAGGCAGTAGTTTGCTCTAAGGTAAACTGCTTTGGGTTGCAGTTTGTCACAAACCTGTTACCTGTAATAATTAAAAAAGAAAGGAGCCTAACTTCTTCATGACTCCAGCATGTAGATTAGAAATTTTCTATCAGTTGTTACTGACTACTTTAAAATTAGCATTCTTTGACATTTCAGAACTGTTACTTTAGCTTAGCTTACTTACCACACTGGTTTTATAACATAGATCTTAACACTAATCTCCATCTCTAAAATCTATAAAATGCTTAAAGTGATAGTCACCTCATTCTCATTAAACTATTATGTTCTCAGTTACTTGTTCCATTTTACATATTTCTCTGTACTATTCACACACTTCCAACTCCATGTAACTCACTATATGGAGTATGATTCCATTCCATTGCATCTTCACACTTGGGTCTTTCTAATTTCATGTGCTACTAAGCTTTGATCATGACTCTTTCTTACCAAGCCTTTGGTGGAGAGAAACATTATTGACAAAAAATGGAAAAGTTGCCCTTGTATAAACTTGAATTACACATTTCAGCCATACTTATGGAAATAGGTATGGTTATATTCAATGTATTAGGTGAATTCCCTAAGGTTTTATCCAACCCCCTCTTTCTATGAGCCAAAATTTCCGACTGTTCCTCTAAAACAGATATGGCCAGATTATTTGGTTTTATAGTACAGTTTGTTGCATCTAATCTCAAATATTTTTAAGGCATTAATCATTGTGAAACATATAATTCCTCTCTAAGAAAAATACCAAAATATCATACTTTCTTGTTTCTTCAAAGGTTGCTAGCCAATGTCTCTGGTTATATTTGTTTGATTGTTACTTTCTACAGTTAATCAAAGGAAGCAACACATGGGTGTTATAAACTTTAAACCAATAATTGTTTAACTTTTAAATATTCTCCCAAATATCCAAAATGATATCTCTGCTTCATGCCACATATTCCTGCAGTCATCTCTGTAAATTAAATTCTCATGTAAAATCAGATGCAAAAGTTCCTAATTTTTATTTTTTACTAAATCATCAATAGTTCTTAAATCTTTTTTGACCTTGCTTCCACATTGCCTGCAAGATTTCTTTTTCCCTATGGAGCTGTAGTCTATCATCCCTTTTCACTTTATTTATCCTCATTTTCTGTGAGCTCTCAAATCTTAGTCATTCTGCTGAGGCTTTAAGCTCTCTGAAGCTTAGGTTAATTAACTACCAACAAGTCAGGAAGTAAAGGTAGTCTAGTTTTTATGATAGAGATCAAATTTAACAAAGTTCCTGCATTTTAGTGCATATTCTTGATACATATTTTGGATAGAATATATAAATAAGGAAGAGAAAACCTGCTAGGGTCCATGTCACCTTTACCTTGTAAGATAAATCACTTGTAATTACTATCAGAAGTTCAGATTTTGGATCAGAATAAATGGTCCATACCGCCTTCTTTAAAAAATATAAAGGCAAAATGAACTTCAGCTATAAAATGTGCAAACTCGTAAGTATAAACTTTTAACAGCAATAATAATGCTATAAAAAGTGATGTTTGCTTTGGAGGATACCACAAGAGATTTATTTAATAGTTGATAAACTCATATTTGTTCAAAATATTGGTTTGAACTTTTATAAGATCCTGAGTTATATATAAAGGAGTCCCACTCCTAGATGAACAATGCAGTAAGCATAATGATACTATAGAATAATCTTTACTCAAAAAATTAAAAACAATGATTATGATGCATAAATAATCCTACTTTTAAGTGTTGAAATATCAGGAGAGGAAGAAGCTCTGGCTATGAACATTCTTTTGGGAATTAACTATTTTCTCCAAAGAGAAGTAAATACAAAAATACAAAATCATGTGTACAATTACCTAATTTTATTAATTCATATAGAAAAAAACTCACTAACACATACAGATTCTAAGCAAAATTGAATTTTCATTATCAGTAAATAATTTGATATTCATAGAATAAATAGTAATTAACTGAAACTCAAATGTGAATCCAAATCCTGCATAATTATTTTCTAAAAGTAACTCCTCTATACATGCCTATCTGGGAATGTTATTTGCATTCATGTTCAGTAACACTTACCGTCCTTCCATCCTTCACCAACATTTTGCAGTCTAGTAAGAACCATATTTTTTTTTTTGCCAGTCCTGGGCTTGTGCTTAGGGGCTGAGCACTGTCCTTGGACTTTCTCAATGCTAGCACTCGAGCACTTGAGCCTCAGCACCCCTTCCGGCTTTTTTTTTTCTATGTATGTGGGACCAGGGTATCGAACCCAGTTCTTCATGCATGCCAGGCAAGCACTCTACACCTAGGCCAAACTCCCAGCTCAAGAACCTCTTTTTTTACAGTTACTACTACATATTCAGCATCTGAAATCCTACATGATCAGGTAAAATTTAGAAGTAGGACGAGAATACCATTGTTTTCTTTTAAAAGCCCTAAGTATTAGCAAAACACAAATAACATCAAGAATTGCAACCCGAAAGCTAAGAGGCCTTTCTCATTTGCACATTTTGGCAAACGATTATTTTAAATTTCTTAAAAAGTGAAAATAAACCCTCCACATTCTTTTTTTGGGCTACTCTAAATATAAAGTCTTCCTGGCTGTGACATAGGTGATGGGAATATCTAAATTTTTCATTCTCTTCCTTGCTTCCCCCCTTCTATAGACTAAACAATGACCCAAAAGACTTATAAACCATACAAATCTGTAACAATATAGGGGGGATAAAAAATGTCAGAGTTCATCTCTTTTATATGCTAAAGAATGAGGGCTTACAAAACCACAAAAGTGAATCCCTAATCTCAACTTTCCAGAACTGTGTTGTCACTATCATATGCCTTCCAAAGTATGTGTCATGGCCTCCAGGATTTCTCTACAGCTCTCTTCTGCTTTGTATCTCTTCACATTACCATCATACTAGCAAATATACTTATGATCCTGAAATTTCAGGACACAATTCTGTGACATTCAGGACAGTTACCCATCATGTTTCCTCCTATGGTCCTGACGTCTAAAACTGGCATCTTGTATTCTTGGTGATCCTAAAATGACAACATCCACCCCTCCCTTGCATTCCCATAAATTTATGCTTCTACTGCAACACTTTCAACCAGAAGGGAATTATCTGTTTCAATGTCTGTGTCTTCCTCTCAGAAATAGTTGCCTTTTCCTGATGGAATTACGAATGTCATCCAATTGTCAGGGCATGTGCTGGAACAAGAATAGAAACCCAATAAATATTTGAAAAACAAAGAAACATAATTACTGCTATAAACAAGACCAAAAATTAAGTGCTGTGCTGCTTTCCCGACTGTCAAAATTGAGTTAAAGATCTATCAATATCAATGAAAAAGAGAATAATTATTTTGAGATGGAAGTTGCTTTAACCATCAGGATCAGTAATCTCAAGTGCACAAACATGCTGATAAGATTGCTTTAGAAGTGCCACAGCATTTTCCACTTTCCACTTTCCTGTCCAACAATTAAACTTGATTTTCCCTCAAGGATAGTTCTGGACATGAATATTTTTATATTTCATTGTGCTTAATTTTCACAGGACTACATTAGGTTTTTTTTTCATCTCTCCTCACATATAAAATTAAAAAACTATGTAGATGGAGTAGATTGTGAAAGATTGTTCTGGCACTCTAAATGCCTCAAATTATTTACAGCTAAAACTATTTTTAAGTTCCCACTCATACAATAGAAGTGAATAAAATTTGTGCAAAATCTAAACCCATCCTTGTATACAAGATAACCATACAAAAATAGTTTGTACTTCGGGCTGGGAGTTTGGCCTAGTGCTAGAGTGCTTGCCTAGCATGCATGAAGACTTGGGATTGATTCTTCAGTACCACATACACAGAAAAAGCCAGAAGTGGTGCTGTAGCTCAAGTGGTAGAGCTCTAGCCTTCAGGAAAGCCCAAGGACAGAGTTCAAGCCCCAGGCCTGGCAAAAAAAAAATAATAACTTCCACTTAATACATAAGTCAGAAGTTAAATAGAAACCAGGTACTGCTATCTCCTGCCTGTAATTGTAGCAACTGAGGAGGCTGAGATCCTATAATCAAGGCCAGCCTCAGCAGACAAATTTGAGAGGCTCATACCTTCAAATAATCAGTAAAAAAATGGGAGTGAAGCCAGGCTTGATGGCTCATTCCTATAATCCTAGCTACTCAGAAGGCTGAGATCTGAGGATCAAAGTTCAAAGTCAGCCCAGGCACCAAAGGACCTGAGACTCTTATCTCTAATTAACCTCTAGAAAAAAAGGAAGTGGGGCTTGGCTCAAGGGTAAGGCATAGCCTTGAACTGAATAGCTCAGGGACAATGCCCAGACCCAGGGGTAAGGCAGTAGCCTTGAGGTGAAGAGCTCAGGGATACTGCCCAAGCTGAGTTCAAGCCCTATGACTCACAAATAAATTAATTAATTAATAAATTAATAAAAATAAATAAATAAATAAACTGAAAGTGAAGGTGTAGCTAAAATAGTACAGAGTCTGCCGATTCCCAATGACATTAGTGTTTTTAATAATTTTTATGATCTTTGAAGTCCAGTTAAATTTATCTAGATTTGCAAGCATTATTGTTTTGTACATCTTATGAGACTTTTTTAAAAAGTTAACATAAAGAGGAAAACAATATAAGATTATGAAAATTCCACACTTTAAAGTAAACTGCTAAGAAAGTAGCATTGTTTTAGTGACTATTGCTAAGTATCTTAACTATTGGAGGTAGTTTTAAATACACATTAAAAATCACCTTTCCAAGCAACTCCTCTTGCAATAGCCTCAAAGAAAATAAAGTACCAAGGAATTACCTTAACTAAGGATGTAAAGGACCTTTTTGATGAAAACGTTAAAACCCTGAAAAAGGAAATTAAAGCAGAACTGAGGAAAAGGAAAAACCTCCCATGCTCCTGGACTGGAAGAATCAAAATCATGAAAATGACAAGCTTGCCAATGGCTATCTACAAATTCAACACAATACCCATCAATATCCCAATGTCATTCTTTAAAGAAATAGAAGAGGCAATCCAAAATTTCATATGGAATAATAAAAGACCCCATATAGCAAAAACACTTCTTAGCAGAAAGAACAGCGCCGGAGGAATTTCAATACCAAACTTTAGACTCTATTCCAGAGCTATAATTATCAAAACAAATTGGTACTGGCACAAGAACAGGCCTGAAGACCAATGGAATAGAACTGAAGACCCAGATATTAAACCACAGACCTATGGCCACCTAATCTTTGACAAGGGAGCCAAAAAAATAGAATGGAAGAAAGATAGCCTCTTCAACAAGTGGTGCTGGCAGAACTGGTTAAGCACATGCAGAAAACTAAAGTTGAATCCTTCTTTGTCACCCTGTACTAGAATTAACTCCAAATGGATCAAAGACCTGGAAGTAAAAGTACATTAAGGACAACAATCATTCATTATATGGCCTTTTTTTCAATATCCTTGAGGTCCTTTCAATTAGCTTCATACTATATGGCCTTATGTATCAAGGTTTTGCTCTATTGCAAATCTCTGCTAGTAGAGCCCAAGGAGGTGCTATGTTATCTCTCATCTCTTTTGCTGTCCCTTGGTTATCTCATATTGTTACAGTATCTCACTTTATCACCTGATATATCGGATATAGTTGTACTTGGTTATTTGAAATTGGATAGGGAAGGGGGAAAACAAGATGGGGGTGGGAGTGGGGGGGATGGAAATGGGGACCAAGTCATGTGAAAGGGTATCAATGTATGTGAATTAATTCACCTTCTAAAAAGCCAGGCATGTAGGGTCACACCTATAATAATATAAGCACCAGAGAGGGATAATATAAAGGGGCTGAAAATTTCAAGCCATACTGAGTTACAGAGCAGAAATAGTGAAAAATAAATAAATAATGAAAACTTCAGGTTGCTGAGACAATCAGATTAAACTGAAGAATAGGAAGGACAACTTTGTAAAGTATCAAAGCAGCAGATGAAAAATAAATAAAACATCTTTTGTTTTATATATATATATATTGTTTTGTTTTGTTTTGCCAGACATGACCTTGAACTCAGGGCCTGAGCACTGTCCTTCAGCTTTCTCAAGGCTAGAGCTCTACCACTTGAGCCACAGCACCACTTCTGGCTTTTTTGTATGTATGTGATACTGAGGAATTGAACCCAGGTGTTTTTAAAAGGGTGCATTTCTAATTAACAAATTTAAACCTACACTTTTGTGAAATAAAAGATCAGTTTATATTATTGGCTGTTCTTTTTTCACGGAACAATAAAAGAATCAAGTCATATGACTTAACTATTCCCAGTGCCCATGCTTTTGAGTAGAATTATGTAAAATGATGCTATACATAGGTATTTTAAAATAACTTTAATTTACCATTTAAATTATTTATTCAATATACATTGCTCTACAATGTATATTTTTGACCCTGAAAGTTCATGCCAGAATTTTGTGACATTCATAAGAGTTACTCATCATATTTTATGATACAATGAATGCTTGCCCAGGAGATTTAAGGAAGAGCTAATTTGCTTTTAGGTTAATATGCTACCTTTGTATAAGAAGTATTCAAATAAGAAGCCCTTTTTCCCAAACCAGAACATTGCTGGAAATACACAAAAACACAATATATATATATATATATATATATATATTTCCCATGCTTCAGCTATCTGCATGGACAAAGTATATCTAAAGAACACTTTCTAAAATATTATGCCGTGTTGTAGTCAAATACCTTGTTCTCATAAAGCACCACAATAAATCCAACTTTTAGGCTATTTTGCCAAATAGCATCACCAATATTTCATGAAGTGTGTTTTGACATCAGGAAGCTTATTATGACAGCAGAGAGTTTAAAATATGAGACCAGCAAAAACCTATCTGGTACCATGTAAATATTACGAACTGCTTTCCAAACATGTGAATCCAAATTTTAAAAACTCCTCTAAGCCAATGGTGACAGTGCAGATTCTGTCATGTCCTTGTGCCTGTTTGAATTGAAACTATGCTGCAATACAAACATCACTGGTTTTAAACTAATTTTCTCCTGATTTATTTACTCACATTGATTAGTTTAAAAAAATGGTTTTGCTGTAGTCATTCATAGCAGCTGAAACAGCAAAACCCCATACAAGTTCAGGATGATCTAATTTGTACTTGCCAACACAACACCTCCGCAGGCACAATTCACTACTGGTCCAGCCTCAGTGCATGGCTTGGTAATGTTTTATAAGAGGTTTTGGAGCTGGATCATCAAAAGCTGGGATGGAGCTTTACTTTCCCAACCCTCTTACACCATCAAGATTCCAAGGCAACAAAGGAGGCTCAAGGTGAGAGAGAACTAATGAGCTGGATTTCTCATGTCTAGTTAAGTAAGTGAGGTAGACAGATGGGCAGGCGGATGGTATGGGATTTAGTATTCTGAGCAATTTTTACATTGAGAAAGAAAAAGGATTTGGAGCCTACCAAAGCTTTTTTGCCTTTTACATAGTCACAGAAAATAGACTGCAAAAAGAAAGCAACACATAAAACTCCTAGAAATGATCCCAGGATTAAACAGCATGAGAAAACTTCACTAAATTACAATTGGAAAGGCACTAAAATCAATATCTGCATACTATTGCACAATTCTGATGGCACATTGCTGTGTTCTTATACTCTATATTATCAAATAGATCTAAAATATAAAACAACCCTTATCAGAGTAGTTTTAGAAATAAAACCCAACATACCCGAAAGATTTTAGAGTATAAATCAGCAGAACTTAGTCTAAATTGAAGAGTAGCATTCCAAGGGCTTGTATTATGTTTACATATATTGTTTTGTTCCAATATTCAATTTAATACATCTATTCCTCCCACTCACCTCCATAACCACTTCATCCACCCCACATTCCCAGGTAGCACTATTATTTTATTGCTCTAAGACATTCACATTTCCTAGGTATTTATGCCCCAGGAACATTGCTGTAGGCGGCTTTGTTCTAACCACATTGGTATCTAACAGTGTTTCTCTACAAAACTCTAAGACTATTCAATCCAAGCTACACTAGTGTACATTTAATGCAAATACCCATCTTTTTAAAAGCCCTTTCATCTTTCCTGTTCCAAATTTTCCAACAAGATGAATGAATGGAAACTACCATTTAGAATCTCTGCACACATCTCTAAAGGGAGTATTTTTCCAGTTAACATAATAATGCAAGCTCTGCTTTGAGTCATGCACTTATTCACTCAATAAATAGAGAGCCTGCTTCATGCCAGGCATTTTTTTAAGATATAGGAAAACATCAGTGGGGGTGATGGCAAAAATTCCTACTATCTCGAAGCTTAGTCTACTCAGTAGAAGTATGAACAAGGAAATGTGTAAACTGCAAAAAAAGAATGAAATAGATAGTACAAGGCAGGTACCACTTTTAATAGAGTTTGCAATATGTCTTCCTGTTAAGGTTGCATTGGAAAAAAGTCAAGAGAAATGAAGAAGTGAGTGTAGCCGGAATAAGAATGTTTCATGACAAGAGGAATGCTAATTCACTGATCTGAAGGAGGAATCTTTCCTATTCAAAATTGGGTAACACAGGAGAGGCTGTGAGGGATTTACAAGGATCACAGAAGACTAAGTGTTTTAAAAAGTCAAGAAAAAAGTATTGGCAAGATGTGGTGGTTCACAGTTGCAGTTCTGGCTAGTCAAGGCATGGGTGAGTGGTAAGATTGACTTCAAGACCAGCCTAGGAACAAAGTCAGAATCCATCCTCTCAGCCAGTAAGATCAGTGTGTGGTTCATGCTGCTATCCTAGCTATGCATGAAGCCCAGCAAGGAGGGTTGTGATTGCAAATTCCTTATGAAAAATAATTAAAACAAAATATCAGAGGGCATGGCTCGAAAGAATGTCTGTCTAGCAAGGCTGACACCCCCAAGTTCAAACTCTAGTGCCACTCTTCCAATTTAATTTTTTTAAGTCACAAATAAAAGAGGAGTCAGGGATCAGTACATTTTGATGTATTTGTTTTTCATTTTTTAAAATGGGAATAGGTTCTACTTAGAAACGGGTTGTGGATTTAAAGGACTGGAAGCAAAAAAGAAAGAGAAAAATAATCCCTTCGCATGTGTTTTTCATACTTTATTGAAGTGTGTATATATAGGAACAGAAATCATGCTTATGTTCTTATTCCATAACATTGAGTATTATGGTTTATAATCAAGTGAAACTACAGTAAAAATTAAGACAGAGGGGGAAAAAAAGAGAAAGACAGAAATAGAGTGGGGAAGACGGGAAGGAGAATAGAGGAGGAGAAGGAAGGGGAAAGGCGGGGGAGGGGGTTATTTCCCACACCTGCTATCCTAGCTATGTTACTCTATGCTAGAGATACAGAAAGGGAAGGGGAAGGGAAGGAGCTAAGAGAGAAGAAGGGATGAGGGAAGAGGAAGGGAAGGAAGAGGAGGGGACGGAAAAAGAGAGGAGGGGAGGGCTAAGAGCAGAAAGGGGGAGTGGGAGGAGAGGAGAGGTTGAAGGAGGAGGAGGGAAGGAGCTCTGTGGAGGCTACAATGATTTTACTTTAACCTGATCCTTCTCTCATTATTTGATGTTGATTTATAAGAAATTTTATCTAGCATATAATATCAAATGTGTATTTATTTAATATTTACAATTACAGAATTATATGAGCCATTTAGAGTAAAATAGAAGCAAATATGGAAAAGAATCACCAGGCTTTGAATGCAGACTTTACTCTATATGGGAAGAAAAGTCTTAGGAGTATCAGGAGGCATAGTTTTAATTCACAGTCACTATAGGGAAAAGCAATAATATCAACTCACAATACTGGAGTCCTTGCTATAATTTTAGTAAAGCAAGCAAGATAATAAAAACACTATATTCAGGATCTCATCTCACTCGAAATAATAATAACGCTTGTATTGAATCAAGGGTTCTTGCATTGAGGAAAATAGACACTTTTGTCTTGATAATAATAAAAGAAAATCTCAAGTAATTACATGTTACATTAGGCTTAGTAATGAGAAATAATTTCTCTGGAATAAGGCCAGTTTTACAATTTCACAGCAAATCCACTTTCCATATGAAAAATTCTTTCCATTAGTATTTTTAATAATTTGACTGTTTCCAAGTATCCATGGATGGATGGATGCATGCATGCATGCATGTATGTGTATATATACATACATACATACAGCTGTCTACATTATACTACACTATTTCATAGATTTAGATTTCTGTTAATATAATATTTAAAACTGAATTAGTTGGAAAATATATAGTTTTATGCTACAAGACTAGGTTCAGTTTCCATGTCTATAGATCAAATGGGAAATTCTAGGATGCACATATGGAATAAACAACATCAGTAACAAAATTAAAACCCCCACTAAGTATGCAAGAATCGAGAAAACATTACACATGATTTACAATCTATATTAATTCAGGATTTTAATGAAAGTAATGTAATTAATTATTTTGTAGTTTCTTCCTAGAGCTGAGGCTACCTGTGCATACAGGAAGTCTCCCATTTTATAGAGGTTAGAATCTGTGGCCAAGAGTTTGTGGTGAATACAATGGTATGTATTGTCAGGGCGAAGGCATAAAAAGTTATTTGCCATGATTTCCCTCTATTTTCTCTCACCTTATTCTCATTTGCCTTCAGGTAAATCACATTTAGCATGTCCCACCTTATTGACTGAATTTTACTCTCTGTAAAAATGTGAATGCTCTCAGAACCAAACCCCAAATCCCTAATCAATTTTTTTCTCAGATATTACAGCTCATGCCAATACCATTCAAATGAAAATAAAATCACTAAAATATCACATATCAAGTACTTCAAAATGTCACTCAAGCTCTTCTATTTATGTATACCTGTCTAGACAAAATTCAGATACTCAAATATCTTTTCTTTTGTTAATTGCTTGAACCTTATTTATACTATAAGTACAAATGTGATATAATAAAGATATACTCTAGAATATTTGGGACATAGGCAATTATATATTTGGGCACAGTCTACTTAATGTAAGTGCTATACTTAATATATACATTTTATATGAACTATTTTATGATATATGTGTAAGAATGTTCTTAGCATTATCAGTAACTGATAAAAATGTAGTGTACAGTTTACAATGAAAATGAATGAATCATTGCTAACCAAATGTTTTAATTTCACAAACTAGTTTCAAAAAATAACTCTGCAACGAAAGACACATAGTTGATTCCATTTTCATAAAGTTAAAAGATGAAAGATAAAAAAGCATTTTTGCTAATAAAGAATATGGATATTTATTAGCAAATAATGAATGACAAAATGGGCTCACTAAGCATGTTTCTGAGGCACTAATTATATGGTATTTCCTGATCAAAGAGAGAATTCAAGTTGTTTTCACATGATAAAGTCACAAAGCAGTACATTTCAGATATACCTGTTTGCATAGATGCTGTACTTCCAGCAAAATGCTTACTATAAGGGTAACCCAAAGAAACATCTGTTTTGTCATAAATGAGGTTCAATTGCTCACCAAGAGGAGAGTCATCACTTTCCAGATTTGGTTCTAAAGGACTGTGACTAGTATATTATTGTCTCCAGGTCACCTGCTGTCTCTTTCCTTCTCATTTGATTTCTGCTAAGAAAACCATCTACCATGTTTGAGCTGCTCTCTGGAGAAGCACAAATGACAAGAAAGAGCAGGTGTTCCCTGTCCAGTGACCATTCTAGCACCCTGCGGGGCATGAAATGTGAAGGGACTAAAACTCAGGACATGCCATCTTAGTAGTAGAACTCTCCCTGTTCCAGTCCTCTGGCTGACCACAGCTGCTGCGGACAGACTGATCAACAGACTTCTTGATCATAGAAAATAACAGGTGATAAATGACGACTGCTTTAAACCACTAAATTTTGAAGCTATTTGTGACATCGAAAGAGATAACAAAAACCACAGAAAACTGATTAGGTAATTATTTGTTTCATAATATAACCTATCAGATTATGTATTTAATAGATCTATTATATGTCCTAATTCTCTTAGGAATGTTTGGCTGAACTACGCTTTTCTTATTGTTGGCATTTTTGATGCACCTATATTTTTACTGTTAAAATATGGAAAGTCTTAGAAAAAATCATATTAAGTGAAGTAAGCCAGACTCAAAGGAACTTAGGCTCAATGGTTTCCCTCATTTGTCATAATCAGTAGAAACCTTGGGCTCTACTAGCAGAGATCTGCAATAGAGCAAAACCTTGATACATAAGGCCATATAGTATGAAGCTAATTGAAAGGACCTCCAGGATATTGAAACAAAAGCCATATAACAAATGATTGTTGTCCTTAATGTACTATGTTATCTCTCATCTCTTTTGCTGTCCCTTGGTTATCTCATATTGTTACAGTATCTCACTTTGTTATCTGATATATTGGATTTATTTGTATTTGGTTATTTGAAATTGGATAGGGAAGGGGGAAAACCAAGACGGGGAGGGGGGGGTGTGGAGGGGAGGGTAATGGGGACCAAGACATGTGAAAGGGTATCAATATATGTGAATTAATGCATCTTCTATCTGGCAAATATCATGTAACCCTTTTATTAATTACAATAAAAAATATAAAAAATAAAACATTCCCAGAGATTGCAAAAAAAAAAAAATAATCTTAAGGATGGGCGTAAAAACAAGCAAAACAAAAACAATAACAAAAAACAATGGAAACTCTATATCTGTCTTTGGGTTGCTTTATTTGAAATGATATAAAAGTAATCTTTCTTTCTTTCTTTCTTTTTTTCTTCCTTTCTTTTTGTTCAAGTCCTGGTGTGTCCCCTTCAGCATTTTTGCTCAGGGTTAGCACTGTACTACCTGAACCACAGCTGCATTCCTGGCTTTGTTTTGTTTGTTTGTTTGGTTGGTTGGTTTATTTTGCTAGGTGGATAAAAGAGTCTCTCAGACCGTTTTTCCCCAGGCTTGCTTAACACCTCCATTTTCAGATGGAGTAAGAGGCATGATTCACCAGCAATTGACCTTTACTGATTCCTTCCTAGTGCAAATAAGGGAAAGGGAATGTATGCAAATCTGTGGAGACAATGAAGCACAGAAAAAAAAATGCAGGTACCACGTACCAGAAATCAAACTAAACACAAATTTCCTTAATATTCAAGTTTACTTTTTGGATATACTCATCTTTTTCCCAAGATAAGTAAGTCATACAAAATGAGGCCAATCTAATACAAAAATAATAGGGTATACACATATGGTAAGCATATACACCCATACCAAGGGTACTCATGAGAGTAGTTATGTGGTAATGAAATCGATCTAACATATTTTGAAGCTGCAGTAATTGTCCAAATAATTGGTAATATTTAATCTTCAAGACATTTTTGTATAGTTCAACATTTTGTTCTTTATATAAGAAATATCATTAGGTAGTTTTATTAAAACATTGAGTTTGTGAAATCTAAAATTAGAACCAGGGATGGGAGTTTGGCCTAGAGGTAGAGTGCTTGCTTAGCACGCATGAAGACCTGGGTTTGATTCTTTGGAACCACAGACATAGAAAAAAGCAGAAGTGGTACTATGACTCCATAGTGCTAGCTTGAGCAAAAGCCCAATGACAGTTCTCAGGCCCTGAGTTCAAGCCACAGGCCTAATAAAAAAATAAAATTAGAACCATTTCTAATTTTCCTAAAAATCATCAATAATAAATCTTAATATTGGCCACCCATTCTTTGAGAATTTATCTAGTTTCTAACAGATAGCAAACTGTTTTCCTAGGTTTATCAGATTGGTTACCTGATTGGTTTAAAAGATTGCTTACTAATGCCCAACAGTTGCATATAGCAGAAATAAACTCAAATAGACAAAATTTAATTTCACCATTCTGCAACAAAGCAATTGTGTTTCACCAATGAATGTATACCAAGGAGGCAGGAATATTTTTTCTGTTGATTAATAGGAAAGTAATTCACAATGTTTGCAGAAGCTGTGTCTACCTAACTTTCATGTAGTATACCTTGGCCTAGTCTCTGGAATTCTCGTGGAGAATTTGGGAGAAATGAAATTTTAAGGGATAGGATCCAGTAACAATTTCATGTGGTACAGGCTGCAAAATTGTTTACGTTATGCTCCAATGAATGGAAGATCTGTTTTAGCAGTTTGAAGACACTTATGATCTCCTACTTAATATTTGCTTTGTAACACTGGCAACATTCCACAACATACTTAGAAAATATTATTTTTTCATGGAGTATTGTAGTAACCTTTTGTTAGGTTATGGAAATAACATTTTATTTACATTTGTGTTCGATTTGGGGAAGGGAAGGGGAAATCGTGATATGGGGGGTGGAGGAGGCAGCAAGGCTGAACAAATGCAACAGTGCTACTTGGGAGACACTATGTCAGAAACGAATTTTGCAACTTGATGGGGAGGGTCATTGAAGGTGAGGGGAAGTAGGAGGAAAGGAGGGTGTGTTAACATGGTTGGAAAGTAATATACTCATTATCTTAGTTGTATAACTGTAACCCCTCTGTCCATTACCTTTATAATAAACTAAAACTTAAAAAAAATCAATGTGTGGGCTAGGAGCATGGCCTAGTGGTAGAGTGTTTGCCTAGCATGCACAGCGCCCTGGGTTCAATTTCTCACTACCACATACACAGAAAAAGACAGAAGTGGTGCTGTGGCTCAAGTGGTAGAATGCTGCCCTTGAGAAAGATCAAGGACAGTGCTCTACGCCTGATATCTAGCCCCAAGCCTGGCAAACAAAAAACAAACAAAAAAATTCAGTGTATTGAAAGTCAATAGTTTTATTTATTTTTTTGTGCATTTTCTGATAAAACCTGTGCATTTTTCCCCGTAATCTGCCAGCATTGTCAATGGATTAATATAAACACTCCCAAGTATGAATGTGCTTCCTACAATCAACCCACCTTCGCATTTCTTGTGTCAGCTTTATTTGCTCATGTAGCTACCTCTCTGCTGTTCCAATGGACTTTTCACTTGTTAGGATTTGTGCTCTCTATATTAATACACAAATTCACAGTTTGATTGTCCTTTTTGGTGCAATCCTTGTCCAATGTTGATAGTAACATTACAGCCGTCTTATAAGAAAATCGCCATCTCTGAAACATGTAGCATTTTTCTGTGAAAGTGGTTGCTTGACACAAGCACTGCCATTTTCAGGATACAAGAAACTATTCATACTTGATTTTCATTATTGTAAACATTTACTTTATGACCTGCAGGGACCACTAATGATTGTTTTGCAGCCATGCAAGCACTTTGGGACAAGGTCTATTGCTATAGCATAGAAGTGATGGGATTATTTACTTCAGTCTTAATTTGGGTTGGCATTGTTTTCTGGAGACTACCTTTATCCAACGTGTTCAATTGAAATTTCTCTGCCCACTATGCTGAAAAAGGAGTTTCAAATGTTACAGAGATAAGGAATTACAGTTAGATGGTTATAACTATATATAAGCCTGAATGCCCCTGAGTGTTAACAACTGCATTATGTACAATGTTTAACCTAAGTCCTATAGTATTATCATTATAATAATATATTATAATGATATTTCATACATTTGCATATTTTGGAATTTAAGATTACTTAATCTCAATTATGCTCCTTAGAGAACTCCAGGGTTTACAGCAAAAGTTTATGAAAGTGAATCTCTAAGCTGGGAGAGATGGCTCACGCCTGTAATCCTAGCTTCTCAGGTGGCTGAGATCTGAGGATCGCAGTTCAAAGCCAGTCCAGGCACTAAATACTCTTATCTCCAATTATCCTCCAGAAAACTGGAAGTGGGGCTGTGGCTCAAGGTAACTGAATAGCTCAGGGACAGCACCCAGGCCCAGAGTCCAAGCTCCACAACCAACAAAAATAAAAAATAAAAATAAAAAAGAATCTCTGACTGAATATCCAAACCAAGAACTGCAAGAACTGTGAGTGACAATTTAGATATCAGCATTAACTCAGGTAGCCTATTAACAAGGATCATACTTGGCTTTTCTGTTTAGGAAACAGAGATGTCTTAGCCTTAACACATTATCCAAATGTGCTTTCATCTTTGTGCTTTTGAATATCTACCAGCCAGGCAAAACAAATAGTAGTCTTTATTATACCCACAGAAAAGAACCAAATAGACAGCCTACTGGGCTTCCATATGTACTACTCTGTTAAATGAAAAGAACAGATGCTCTTTCTTAGCCTAATTTCTAACAAAAATAAAGTTTTAAACAGAAAGATTATAAAGACTCAGAAAGCAAAGATCTCCCAATATTGCTAACTTCAGGAAAAGAAATGAATAGAAGTATTGGTTGAAAATATCAAGCTAAAGATGAAAAGAATATTATATGGTAAGATAATAAAATGGCATGCAAGCCCAAAGGATGAACTTTGGATAAAAATACTACAATCTGTAGTGAAAAATATGGAATAAGGGGCAAATAAAAGTCATAAAACTTTTCCAGCCAATTTCAGCAATAGTTTTTGACCACTGGAAACACTGCTTTGTATTATATAAAGGTTGTCAACACTATCATTAATGGAAGCAATCCTTGAGTTCAGACAAATGAAAACAGCTAATTATATGGAAATAGTAATATAAGTATTTTAAAACCCCAAAGCAACCTTTTATGTGTTGTGATCCAGGGACCATTTGCCAAATAAAAGTGAAGAACTCTTTTGGAGATGAAGAAAAATGAGGAATCCTCCCAACTCATTTACATTGAGCCACACATTAAAGCTTAAATTTCCTTTGTATTCTTAAGACAATGGAAAAGTAAAGAACATATGCCACTATATGCAAGTAAAATAGGACAACAGATTGTATCATTTTTCTTTCCTTCTCTTTCTTTCTTTCTTTCTCTTTCTTTCTTTCTTTCTCTTTCTTTCTTTCTTTCTTTCTTTCTTTCTTTCTTTCTTTCTTTCTTTCTTTCTCTTTCCTCTTCTTCCTCTTCCTCTCTTCCCCTCCTCTCCCCTCCCCACTCCTCTCCTTTCTTCTTCTCTCCTCCCCTCCTTTTATCTCCCCTCTCCCCCTCTCTCCCTCCTTCTCCCCTCCTCTCTTTCTGCCAGTAGTCCAGGGACTTGAATTCATGGTCTAAGCACTGTCTGGGCTCTCTCAAGTCTAGCATTCTATCCCTTGAGCCACAGCATCACTTCCATCTTTTCTGTGTTTGTGGAACTGAGGAATTGAACCTAGGGTACTGTGCATGATAGGCACTCTACTATTAGGCCATGCTCCTGGCCATTATTACTCTTTTCTTAATTTCATTACTGTTCAGCAAAGGTAGCATTCAACTGTACTTTCCTTATATATGCAGGGAAACATATTAGAATATCAAAATTCAGAAGTTATAAAATCAATAGTGAAACTAAAACTGAGCACATTATTTTAAAATTATTGTTCCAAAGATAAACTAAGTCATTATGAAGAGAATAGAAAAGCAAGCTTTGGGTATACATTGAGGATAAAACTACATATACATACATATATATATATATATTCAACAAAGAACTATTCTCAAGAAAATATATGGTTTCCACAAATCAAAACTTAAAATGTGAATTACCAGAAATGTGTAAAACATTAAAATAAATACTTTAAAATGATATAAAATAGCATTAAGCAGTGAAAAAATTTTAATTTTTTTGCCAATCCCCGGCCTTGAACTCAGATCCTGGGCACTGTCCTTGAACATATTTTGCTCAAGGCTAGCTCTCTGCCACCTGAGCCACAGCACCACATCTGCCTTTTTCTATGTATGTGGTAAGGCTTTGTGCATGCTCAGCAAACTCTCTGCCACTAGGCTATACTACTGCCCCAAAAGTTCAATATTCTTAATCACCTGGAATGCTTACATTCCAATGGTAAATAGATAGTATTTGCAATAGTAGCTAAAGCAAAAATGATGGATATCCGTAAATATTAAGGTGGGGAGCCTTCAAAACTCTCTTACTGTCATGAACTAATAAATGGTTCAAGTGTTTTGGCAAGATGTTTCAGAATTTTTAAGTTCAACAAATATTAACTCCTATTAACAGAATTCTACCTGCTTGGAATGAAATTTATTCAGGAGATATTAAAATTCTTCAAAATAGTGTGAATTAGACTATAATCATTTTATCTTCATTCGTAAAATGAAGAAAATACTATACATTTTTATGTGTGTGTGTGTGTGCATCCTTTGAGTAGCTAGTAAACAACTAATTTTAGTATACTTATGCTAAATAATTGAACACAGGCTAACTCACAAAGATGAATATTCATATTGTAAACTTCATAAATGTTCATTTGTGTAAAACTCATCACAAAGTGGATTCATAAGAACTACTACCTTTGGATATATAGATCAGTTTATCCATGCAAAAATGATGAACAATCATCCTCAAGTTCTCAAATGCCCAAAGTATTCCCTATTTTTGTCTACATTTATTTTCAGAAAGCATTCCATGTAATCGTGTACATGGATGCTTCTAATCTAGTTAGATGCTATTGATTTTAAATCTGTTCATACAGCTCAACAATATATGAATATTTCTCTAAATAATAAAACTCAGCAACTCTGAATTTTCTTTTCAGAATGGTTTGAATTTTGCTAGTTGAATCTTAATATTTTTTGTAATCTTCAATGCACACTAGTCTCTTCTTTGCAGACTAATTTACGCAAAGTAGTCTCACCATGCAGAGCAACAGCAGAGCAAAGAATTTTGTTTCTTCAATATAGTACATATATGAAGAACCAAAACACTGCTTTACAATCTTGGAATCAAAATATTCCCTGGTGCAATATAATGATACTCAGCAGAGTGGATTCTCAATGGAAGATACAAAAATCCTTAGAACATCTGGATACACTGAAGTTCGGAAAACCTCGGTATTCTATCATTACCTTCTCAGTAGATGTCCATTGCTCCCCTATCTGTCTACTGCAATTCAACTCTTCTCTCTATGCTTCCATTGTTTCTTCTTTTGTCATTGCAAAGCCTTTCCAAATTGATTTCTATACACTCATAGCTTTTTTTTCCTACTGAATTCATAACCTCTTTTCTTTCTGTCTTCTGCCCTGTTCCACTATAACTGCTATTAGTATGTGAACTCTTTTGATATTACCCAAAAAGATGATCTGACTGAACTGGTCAGTTACCCCATAAATGACACATAAATGGATGATTCAGATTCCTCAGATTAGACTATCTTGTAGAGAACTGGTCATTCTTGATGTCTGACATTTGATGTGAGATAGTCCCCATTTCCAATTACCTGCTGCTATGTTTGCAGACTTACATGGTACTAAACATGTCAAACCATGCATTCAGAAAGGAAATGTGAATATTCCAGGATCATAGAAGGTCTCCAGAAAGAAATGTAGTATGCAGATCATATTAGCAGCCTCGATACAGTGATTTCCAAGGGCCTCTTTGATGGATATCTTTTATGTTTCAATAATCATTTGTAAAGTAAAACCACTACTTCATGGAAATATTTGGAAATTGACAGTGAGCCTTACGTTATTCATTTTGAAACTATCCTTAAACAGATAGTATTCATAAAATATTTGTTAATATTGACTTTTAGGGTAAATTTGTCGGCTTTCAAAATATTTCTCTCGAAAATTAAATTGTAATTGCTCCCAATAATATCTCCCAACCATTATATAAGAAATATTTTTGATCCATTAACAAAATATTTTAAAATATAAGAAATTACATATACTTTTGAAACTGGAAAATCAATATAATAATAACTATTAATATAGGTAAATATTACCTATTTACTATATGGCAGTGTTCCATAATTTATCCCTCATGAGGGTTTTTAAAACCCACTGGGGATTTGACATTTCCATTTTTTAAATAAAGAAGTAATACAGAGTCTAAGTAACTTGTTTAATTTAAGACAGCTGTTAAATATTGGAACCAGGTTCCATAGCCCAAGAATTTGTTCCACAAACTGTAACTTTAAGCATTCTGTTAGATCAGTCTTTGAAATATTCAAATCATCAGTTTAATTTCTTAGAATCATTTCTTTGTAAAATAAAAATTTTATAGGTTTAGGAAAACTAAATTAATATAATTTTTAAGACAAAAAATCAGTAGATATTGTATCTATTGGCCCGATCTTCAAATTCCTAACTCAAGAACATATTTTAAAATTTATCTGCTCTGAGCATGAAATATTTCAATAATTTTGAACTTTTAGCTAAGTAATGAGTTTTAACAATCATTTTTCATAGTAACCTAATTTTTCATTTTAAGACAAGATAGTCATTCATTTATATAACAGAAAAAATTAGTTACTATCTAGTCACAGTAAAGAAAAGTGATTTGAAGTCATAGTCTTTCTTTTCCTTGTCAGTTTCTGGTAATACATATGATAAATATTGTAACAATTACTCAGAAGCAATAATATGCTATATGAATCTAAAAAAGTTGTACCAAATTCACCCATTGGGCTAAAAAAATTATTCCAGAAGGATGTACAGTCCAAATGTAGAGAAAAAGATATAATGGAGAAAGGGTAGAGTGGCAGGCAGAACGACAAATGACTGTGTCCAGATGTGACAGCACTTAGAATGATTTGGAAGGTAATTAGCAGAGGTTGCTGGCTTCAGACACCAGGTAAAAGTACCCTTAAATTTCCATATGTGATTTAAACTGATTTGAATTCACTATTTCAATTAAAAATAACCTTTTAGGAGATACAACAACATTTTCTAGCTACAAAGTGTTTACCTGATTTACCGGAGAACTTAGTTAAAAGGTTTTAGGGGAAGGTACTTAATAAAGAATAGAGTGGATTTTTTTTCCATCTTTTCTACTCAGTTTTAGCACATATATCTTATTTCTCTGTGTACAGTTCATCATGCATCTCTTCAACGATGTTTGTTATCTAGAGTCTAGCTGTGTAACATTCCCATCTGATGTAGATATCTGTAAGTGGCTATCTTGACAGCAGCAATTCATCATCATTGCATTGTAGCTGGTGGAATAATTTTGATCAACCACATGAACACCCCTGTCATTATCATCAAGAGCAAATGCACATTATTCATCAGCCAAACAGACACAGGAAGACCATTCATTTCTCTGAAGACTTCATCAGACCCCTTCCTGGCTTAGTCCCTTCCACTTGTTTGCTAATCCATATCCATCCTCACCAAGATGGTTCATGTGTTGCAATTAAGATTTCATGGTCCATTTCACTACAGCATGAGCTTCCTCTTAGCCAGTGGAGTGCCTCTGTGATAGTTTTAACTTCAGTCCTAATATTGTCCCCATGATGAATTTATAAAGAAATGGACCAGGTGGATGCAGGAAATACACAGCATCCTCTACAGGGAAAGCTTTGCGAAATGGTGGCAGGGTTCCTCATACTTGGATAAACTCTATCTACCACAGTACCAGCATGCTGCAGGGTTTTTTTTGTTTTGTTTTGTTTTCTGGAATGATGTTAATTTACATGTTTGAGAGATCTAAAGTGTATCCTCCTATTGCATTGGTTTGATTGTCTCACTAGTTAGTTGGTTGCTTTTGTTTTGTTTTGTTTAGTCTTTCTTCACAATTTGTTACCAGACATGGCTTCCTAATAATTGCCACAGAGACAAGCAACATTGAGATACCACGTGTGTCCATTTTGTGTGGTTAGGAGGCTATGGGAAACTAACTCTAAATGACAAGAGAAAGAAGGAGATCATTAGCCTGTAGAACCAAGTTATCACAACAATGTCATCAGGTATGAGGGCAGTGGCTGGCCACAGATGGTGGTCCTCCTGGAGGAATCTAAGATGCCTCCAGTGCCTGCTTAGATGAGATCTGGGACTGCCTAATCCTCCTAATCTCTTTTCCATGTTTACCTTCTATGATAGTTAGCAATGCTACACATTTTGCCTGGAGAATGGAGAGATCCATCACTTCTTCAAGTCTGTACTCAGTCTATCATTGACAAACCTTTGTTCTTCAAAATTGATTTTTTTCATTCCTGCATTATTATTTCTGCCTTTTCCAATAGTCTTTGCTCTTTCAAATATAAACTTTAGCTTTACAACCAGTTTTTCCTTTGAAAGAGGAATAGATTTCTCTATATTTTCTGTATTTTTATTATTATCTTCAAAGAAATGTACAAAGGGTTTTCATTTCAAATGTCCAAAAAGCAACAAAAGAGCTGGAAACAATGTGAAGGTATCCGCCTCTAATACACTGTTGTGAAAATGTAAATTAGTATAATCACTATGGAATGTTGGAGATCCATAGGAAATTAAAAATAGAAATACTGTCTGACCCAATGATACCTTCTTGGGTATTTATACAAAAGTTTGCAAGTCAGGATACAATCACGGCATTTGCACAATTATGTTCCTTGAAGTATTCAGAGTGGATCACAAAATTTGAAATGATATAATTATATTCATCAATCAGGAATAGTCTTATGTCACTTACAGAGAAAATAGTACTAAAGCTATTATTTGTTAAGGAGTGATATTAATTACAACTAACTATATGATTTCAGAACTTTTCTAGATTTGGGCAGTGATAGCACGATTATGGGATCTCTATCTCTGTTTCTGTCTCTCTGTGTCTGTATTTCTGTTTCTGTCTCTCTCTCTCTCTCTCTCTCTCTCTCTCTCTCTCTCTCTCTCTCTCTCTCTCTCTCTCTTTCTCTCTCTCTCCCTCCCTCCCTCTCTTTCCTAGGTCATAATAGAGCTCTAAAGTGAGCTACATCCCTCCATTCCCAAATATGAATTCTCACTTTTGACTTGTTCCCTTATCAATTTTTCTGTATTTAACAATTCAATTTTTTCAGCCTTCAAACAAATTAAGATGTAAGCAAGTAATACCACAACAGATAAATGACAAGGCATTTTCATAGTATTTAGAAAACCCACTTTAAACAATAATCATTGCCTAACCAACCATTCCTCTTTTCTTAATATAGCTTCTTTATAATTGAATTTAATTATATTTTCCAATTCTTACTTACCCAGAATTGTTCAAAGTAATCTCCCACCTCTTCTTTTATTGTTTCTTCTTATTCTTTATTGCTATGGAATTTCTTTTTTTTCATATATTTTTATTGTAATTAATAGAAGGGTTACATGCTATTTGCCAGATAGATGGTGCATTAATTCCCATACATTGATACCCTTTCACATGTCTTGGTCCCCATTTCCCTCACCCCCACCTCCACCCCTCATCTTGTTTTCCCCCCTTCCCTATCCAATTTCAAATAACCAAATACAAATATATCCGATGTACCAGGTAACAAAGTGAGATACTGTAACCATATGAGATAACCAAGGGACATCAAAAGAGATGAGAGATAACATAGTACCTTAAGAACAACAATCATTCATTATATGGCTTATGTTTCTATATCTTAGAGATCCTTTCATTTAGCGTCATACTATATGGCCTTTTGTATCAAGGTTTTGCTCTATTGCAAATCTCTGCTAGGAGAGCCCAAGAGTTCTACTGATCATGACAAATGAGGGAAACCATTGAGCCTAAGTTCCTTTGAGTCTGGCTTACTTCACTTAATAAGATCTTTTCTAAGTCTTTCCATTTCCTAACAAATGGGGCAATGTCATTCTTTCTGACAGCAGCATAGAATTCCATTGTGTATAAATACCACATCTTGTTGATCCACTCATCAACTGAGGGACATCTAGGTTGGTTCCATGTCTTTGCTATGGTAAATAGTGCTGCAATGAACATTGTTGTGCTGGTGGATTTCATATGTCTTTGTTTCTGGATGATTGGGTAAATGCTAAGTAGTGGAATTGCTGGGTCATAGGGGAGCTCTATGTTTACTGTTTTGAGGAACTGCCATACTGCTTTCCATAGTGGTTGAACAAGTTTGCACTCCCACCAGCAGTATAGTAGTAATCCCTCCTGGCCACATCCCATCCAGCATCTGTTGTTATTAGTTTGCTTGATCCTGGCCATTCTAACTGGAGTGAGGTGGAATCTTAAGAGTTGTTTTGATTTGCATTTCTTTTATGACCAGAGATGATGAGCATTTCTTCATGTGTCTATAGGCCATTTTTGTTTCTTCTTCAGAGAAGACTCTCTTTAAGTCTTTGGCTCATCTTTTAATGGGATGGTTGTTACTTTGGAGATTAGTTTTGGATTGATTAATTTTTTGAACTGTTGATATATTTTAAATATGAGGCCTTTGTATGTGGTATGGTTGGTGAAGATTTTCTCCCACTCTGTAGGCTTCCTAATGAGTTTACTAGCTATGTCTTTTGCCATACAAAAGCTCTGCAGTTTAATGCAGTCCCACTTATCCGGCCTTTCTGTGATTTGTTGTGATTCTTGGTCCTTATTAAGAAAGTTTCAACCTATGCCAAGGAGGTCTAGTGTATCTCCTATTCCTTCTTGTAAAGTTTTCAGTGTGTCAGCTTTTACCTCCAGGTCTTTGATCCATTTGGAGTTAATTCTAGTACAGGGTGACAAAGAAGGATCCAGCTTTAGTTTTCTGCATGTGCTTAACCAGTTCTGCCAGCACCACTTGTTGAAGAGGCTATCTTTCTTCCATTCTATTTTTTTGACTCCCTTGTCAAAGATTAGGTGGCCATAAGTCTGTGGTTTAATATCTGGGTGTTTAGTTCTATTCCATTGGTCTTCAGGCCTGTTCTTGTGCCAGTACCAAGCTGTTTTGATAATTATAGCTCTGGAATAGAGTCTAAAATTTGGTATTGAAATTCCTCCTGAGCTGTTCTTTCGGCTAAGAAGTGTTTTTGCTATACGGGGTCTTTTATTATTCCATATGAAATTTCGGATTGCCGAAGAGATCAGAACAGAAATCCAACAGTTTATGAAGTTTAACAAAAAGGAGCACACAAAATACCAGCTCCTTTGGGACATGGCAAAGGCAGTACTCAGAGGAAAATTTATAGCGCTGAGTGCCTACAATAACTAATTGGAAAAATTGCAAACCAACAATTTAATGTGTCACCTTAAGCTCCTGGAAAAAGAGCAACAAACCAACCCTAATCCCACTAGAAGGATGCAAATTATTAAAATCAAAGCAGAATTAAATGAATTGAAATCCAAAAAAACTATAGAAAGAATCAACAAAACAAGGAGTTGGTTCTTTGAAAGAATTAACAAAATTGAGAAACCCTTAGCAAATCTTACCAAAAAAAGAAGGGAGCATACAGAAATAAAATCACAAACGAAAATGGTAGTATCATGACAGAAATTACCAAGATCCAGAGTATCATGAGGGCATACTTCTCAAAACTTATGCCAACAAATTTGAGAATCTAGAAGAAATGGATGAATTCCTAGCCAATATTAACATACCCACACTGAACCAAGAAGATCTAACCCAACTAAACAGGCCTATTTCAAGCTCTGAAATAGAAATGGCAATAAGAGACCTTCCACCTAAGAAAAGCCCAGGGCCAGATGGATTCACAGCTGAATTCTATAAGGTCTTCAAAGCAGAGCTCACACCAATACTCCTCAAGCTCTTCAACAAAATTGAAAATGAAGGTTCCTTACCAAACTCATTCTATGAAGCCAGTATAACCCTCATCCCCAAACCAGACAGAGATTCATCAAAGAAAGAGAACTATAGACCTATTTCTTTGATGAACATCGATGCAAAACTTCTCAACAAAATACTGGCCAACCGTCTACAACAACTCATCAAACAAATTATACACTATGATCAAGCAGGTTTCTTCTCAGGGAGGCAAAGCTGGTTCAACATACGCAAATCAATTAATATAATTCAACACATCAACAGGAGCAAGCCCAAAAATCACATGATTGTCTCAATAGATGCAGAAAAGGCATTTGACAAGATCCAACACCCCTTTATGTTAAAAGCTCTGGAGAAACTAGGAATCCATGAAACATTCCTCAATATAATAAAGGCTGTGTATGACAAACCCACAGCTAGTATTATATTTAACGGCGAAAAGCTAAAGCCATTCCCTCTAAAATCAGGAATGAGACAAGGATGCCCACTCTCTCCACTCCTCTTTAACATAGTACTAGAATTCCTTGCCAGTGCAATAAGGCAAGAAGCAAGCATAAAGGGGATCCAAGTAGGGAAAGAGGAAATAAAACTATCCCTCTTTGCAGATGACATGATCCTGTATTTAAAGAATCCCACCTCTTCATATCTGGCCACTTCAGATCTAACAAACATTTCAGACCTTAAATAGTAATAAAATCCGTGTATGGAGCACAATGAAGACTGGCTTTGGAGGACAGATAAAACTGGGCCGAAGTGTTTTGAGTCTTAATCCTGTTGGACCACTGTCCATCAAAGTGACTTTGGTAGAATAATTTTAAGTAACAGGCTTCCTTTCCTATCAATCAAATGGTTTTCTACTTTCCAGTGTTCAGGATTGTTGTAGCGGTGAAATGAGAGTTTAGATGTGAAATTTCAGTCAGGTGGTGATCTCTCAACAAAACTTCTTTCCCTCAGGCTAGATTTCATTACCAGTAGCTCAAGGGCATAACTTTTACCTCTGTTTGATCTTCTTAGTCTCTGTTGGGAACTTTATTTTTAAAAGAAGAGCATTTTCTCTTTGCTCCACTTCTAAAGCAAATTCAGCTCATTTAAATTATTTCACTTGATCTTCCTACCTCATTTTTCTCTTGCAGAAGAACTAATTTCACCTTCTCTCTAAGATGCTTGTCACTTGTCTCGTTATGTTGATGTGTTCTGTTCTTGACCAGTGATTTCAAATGCCATTAGGTAATATGCTTGAACTATTTAATATATTATAATAAATTGAATGAAATGCACATTTTATTGTCTTGTGTGCCTGTTTAAAATTTAATCAGTAGATCTGAATTCCAATTCTGATTTGTACACTAATTGGTAACATAGACTTAGCTAACACATTTCAAGCTCTGCAGAAGGTGGAGCCATCTAAGTTCAGTTTAGCTCTATTATTTCAGGATTGTATGGTTTAACTTTGGCAGCGAAAAACTATTCCATTCCTGACATTATATTGGCTTTCCATACTTTCAACAGAGAATCAGAAATTATGAGTTATTTTTCTTGCTCTGCTGTGCTAGCTCTAGAAAACACTCCTTTTTCATTATTTTCCCACCAAGAGGAAACATTCAGAAGAACTAAGTTATTCCACCAATGGTTGATAAGGTCTATGCTAATTTTTATTTAGGGTTATAAAAAGAGACTATAGACCTGACAAAATTCGATTATAAAAGTCAAATCAAGTTTCAATAATTAAGGAGATTGGATCTAGGCTTCCCCTAGATAATTAGCCCTTGATTTCCCCTGATGGTTTTTCTAGATGGTTTGCTCCTGTGTTAGGTTCAAGTGTCCTGAACTGGTTTATTCTAATCATGTCTGAACACTCTTGTTGGGTTTGATTCCACACATTTTATGTGTTTTTGGCATGTATAAGCTTTATGCTGCTTGCATTCAGGGCTGCTGGTGTTTGAGACATGAGTCCAGCAGTAGTCCTTCAGCTTTCCAATAAAGACTCACAATTTGGCCTCTTAAGTGGCAGCTTCTTTTTCTCATGACTGAGTTTCCTTATAACATCACAAGATTGAATATAGAATGGTGGTATCTATATCAAATATTGAATATAAAATGGTGATATTTTTACAAAAAAATCTACCCAGATGAGCATACATGTGCCATTTATGTAGAAATGATCTGAAAACATATGTAACTAACTACTAAAATAAAATAATCTAAGAAGAAAATTGACATGGGGGAATAAGAAAGTTAAGCTTAAGTTAACTGTGATCCATTGTTACACTTTTTCACAATAGTGCTATTTTCATAATAAAACATTATTTTAAACAGTTGTATTGACTAATATTTATTTTTATTTATATAATAATTTTTAAAGTGATTTTGAAATCTATTATAAACAGTGTAAAATTATTAGCAAGGAAAAGAGTTAAGGGGAAAGATTATTTATTAGTAGTATTATACAGGAAATGTTCTTGTATAACCAGTGGGTAAATCCTTTTCAGTTTGATCAAGGAGAAAATGGTACTTTCTTCTAAAAGTAATATGAAGTTCCAGTTCTTATTGTATCTGTAATCAGGAAACTACTAATTATGATAATAAACCTGTAGTTGGGAGACAGAACACAGGAGTTAATCCTTCCTTCAAAGAAGGAACCGAGATTAAATCAAAAGCCACCATTAGATGAAGAGGAATAACAGAGAGTATTTTTTTAAGGAAATAAGAGGTCTAGTTTTATTTTTTTTAAGAAATTTGTTTTTTTGTTTTTGTTTCCTCCTTCCCTTTCCTATTTCAAATAAACAAATATACATATATACAATATACCAGATAACAAGGTAAGATACTGTAAAAGCAATGTTTTTGAAGTAATGCACCTCCTTTCTGGCAAATATAACTGTAACCCTTCTATTAATTACAATAAAAATGTAAAAAGAAATATGTCTGTATTATCTTTGCATATAATATATGGAAGATTACCAATGGAAGGCCTGACTCAGCCTGAGATAACATAAGAGTTCATGTGAGACCAATTTAATAGACATAGATTTCATCTATATGCCACAGGCCCAGAAAAAGTGGGCTTTGCTCACACAGTTATCCAATCATTTCGTCAAGTGTGTGCTTAGCACTTAAAACTTTCTTACTCTTCTTTTTCTTTTTTATATATATTTTTATTGTAATTAATAGAAGGGTTACATGATATTTGCCAGATAGATGGTGCACTAATTCCCATACATTGATATCCTTTCACATGTCTTGGTCCCCATTTCCCTTTCCCCCACCCCCATCCCTCATCTTGTTTTCCCCCGTTCCCAATCCAATTTCAAATAACCAAATACAAATACATCTGATATATCAAGTAACAAAGTGAGATACTGTAACCATATGAGATAACCAACAGAGAGTATTTTTTAAAAAATGACAATTATTTCAAAAATTCCACAAGCAAAAACTCGTGATTCTCTTCCAAAATTCATTAAAGGATCAAAAAAGGAGAAACCTAGGCCAGGAGTTTGGCCTAATGATAGAGTGCTCACCTAGCATGCACAAAGCCTTGGGTTTGATTCTTCATTACCACATACATAGAAAAAGCCAGAAGAGGTGCTGGAGCTCAAGTGACAGAGTGTTAGCCTTGAACAAAAAGTGTCCAAGGACAAGACAGTGTTCCAAGCCCTGAGTAGTTCAAGCCCCAAGACTGGCCAAAAAAATTAAAAAAGAAGAAGCTTTCCAAGCCAAGAACCACAGCTCAACAACAGAAAATAACTATGCTGAACGTGATACACACTGACTCCTTAAATTTTTGATCAATTCCAATATATAATGGTTAACACTTTGATGTTATAGTTCCACAAAAATAACAAGTTCACTTTATTTCTTGTTACTTTTCTTCCATGAGAACATGAAGACAACATACTCTCCCACTAAAAGGCAACCCAAAGCAAAACCTATCTTCCTGAAAACCATATTTCAATACATATTTCCCCTGTAGAAAATTCCTGGTTTGATCTAAGCACTGTGAAAGAAAGTAAGCTAGTTCCAACAAGCTGTGGAATTTTCTCAATATTTAGCTGCTCAACTCATTTGGCCAGCTGTGGCTTTCTTCATCAATTTCAGAACACCTGCCAACAGAAGCCTGCATAAGAGCATGCACTGCATGTCCCATATACAATAAACACATCTTCTCACCAGTCCTAAAATAACACACTGTGGAACTGAAATATTTTTGTCTTGATTTCTGAGACAGAGCCCTTCTGCTTCTCTATGTCTCTAGTTACCTCTTGTCAGTCTCCTTTAGTCATTTCTCCTCTTCAACCTGAATTCTTGGTCCAGTCCTACATTTTCTTTCCTAAAATCCCTTCTGTAAGCCAGGAGACCCAGGCTCACACTTCTAAATCATAGCCATTCAGGAGGCTGAGATTTGAGAATCATCATTTGAAATCAGCCTGAACTTTTGTTTAGGAGACTCTTATCTCCAATTAATCACAAAAAGGGCAGAAGTGGCAGGGTGTCCCGAGTGGTAAAGCACTAGATCTGAGCAATAGGAACTCAGGGACAGTGGCCAGGCCCACAGTTCAAGCCCTAGGACTGAAGGGAAAAAATAAATTCCATGCAGTTACCCTCTAAGGCAACTCCATCCTGATCAGAGGCAAAATTTATTCTCTAGGCTCAAAACCAACAATACACTGTCTCATATAACATGACAATGGAAGAGTAAATTTGATGGCTATGAAGTGTACTACAATGGAATCAAATTTCCTCTGTTACTTTATTGTTACTTGTTGTTACTTGAATAAAAGCATTCACACAGTACAAAAGTCAAAAACAAAGATACTTTCTCTCAATTCCTTACACATTACCAAAAAATCCAGTCAGATTTAGTTCCATTTCCTCTGTCAACTCTAGAATGCAATAGCATTCAATGTACAGCACATGTATAATTTTAGGCTTTTTAGTAGCCACATTAAAGATCATTTATGCATGACAAATTATTGTACTAGTTGGGATACAGTTGATGAAAAGTTATGACTGAGATATATTTGGTTTAATCTTATTGTTGATATCCATTTAAATGTACAATGTAAAAAAACTATGAAAGATATATATATTTTTTCTTCCTAACTTCAAAATACTCTATAGTTACACAACAGATCTCATTAATATTAGTCAAATTTCAAGTGTTCAATAGCCGCATATAACTCCTATATTGGACAGTTAACTTACGGTTCATGTCAATACTCTCTGCGTCCTATACAACCACAACAAACTACAAATAATGTGGACACACTCCACTTGAAAACAACACATGTAATTTCCTCTGTCTAAAGATTATGGAACTCGGCAAATTATATCCTCCCGTTTTAAAAGAGCTGAACTTGAGTTTTAAAAAACTCACCTGCCTTTTGCCAGAAATACCTGTACCTGGAGTAAAAAGCTAAAAACAATTGAATTGACTGATTATTAAGACTCGTAGATTTGTCAAGATTCACTTCCATACATTCATTCCACAGTATCAGCTAGCTATTCAAATGTAGGGCATCAACAAATACCAACCAGTGCTCTTCTGTGTCAGATAACATTAAAAGTCAGCCAACATACTCTGCCAATCTTATATTTACTTTTCCATCTTAGTTTCCATTTATTTATTTATTTAGCCATGCTGAGGTTTTAAGTTACGGTTTGGCCAGAGCCATTTTAATGGTGTTCTCTCTCTCTTTTCTCTGTCCACAAGAATTACACTCCATAAAATGGAGACCCTACCTACTTCATCTCATTATATACCTGTCTAATAGATGTATTGGCACATGGTAGAGTACTCAATAAAAACTTATCTAAATTAGTGGATACAAAGTCTATGTAATGAATGAAGAATCAAAGAAAGAGATGGGGAAAGAGGAAGAGCAAGTAGGAGAGTTGGAATACATTCAGTAAGCCTTACTATAATGACCATGGTGAATTAAAGGGAGAGAATTGGGTCTTCTAAGCCTCTGTGGAATATAGCTTAGGCCAGAATCCAGATCATCTGATATCTAATCCAGTGTTCCCAATATAGTATCATCTTTTCATCATCTCTGATATCAGTCCTTTGAAGCCAATGTGTTAGGCCTTAGCTATAATCCAGAAAGCAGGCATCTGAAGAAGAAAAGGAGTCTCTGTGAGTTTAATTGGTGAGTTCATATCATTTTGCATTTACATTTCCTACTTTTACATTTACATTTCAGCTTAGCAATTGTTTTTGTCAATTAAGCACAAAATTCTCTGCAATCAGTGGCATGTTATACTCTGGAACTGACTCAACAAGTCACTGAAGCTGAAAAAACATTACTTCAATCCCTTCAACTTGGCTGCCCTGGTGGTGAGTATGCCTAACTGTCAGTCTGATTTCTCACATTTCTCCAGAGATTGGCAGGCAGCTAAAATATGTGAGGCATAGACTTGCTTTCAACTCACTGCAAGTACTAAAACCTGGTTCCAAATTTGAGCCTCATATTTTTTTGTTATTCTGATAATCATCATCAAAACATTATCATACTTCTAAAATCTCTTTGGAAGGTTCCTCACCCAGAGTAGTAGGAATCCTTGAAAACTTTATTTGATACATATATTTAGTGAAACATAAAGAGTATGATTAGCATTTAATTAAAGTTTGTATCTTGCTTTAGTAGCAAATATGAGACAGTTTATCTCCAATTCTCCCTCTTTCTCTCTTCCCACTTACTGATTGAACCTCAATCTTCAATAGGAGCAAAATTATAAAACTCTGTACATTTTAGTTTACAAAGATTTTGCTTAACAAATAATCTTCCAACAATTTACTTCCAAACCAATAATTATATATGTACATACATAAGCAGATAATTGTGAACCATTTAAAATGTACTTTAAAGTATCTTACAGATATTTTTAAGGTTAGAAAATAATTGTTTAGCTCAAAACCTATGTATATAAGATCATATATGATGAGACTAAATGAAATGAACTCTAGGAGATGGAAGCAAGAGGTTTATCTTGTGTGATTGTTGTTCTTAATATACTATGTTATTTCTCTTCTCTTTTCTTTGCCCTTATGGTTAATCTCATGTTGTTACTGTATTTGGTTTTGTAACCCTGTATACAGCATATACTTTATTTGTTTATTTGAAATAGGGAAGGAAAGGGAGGAAAAAAAGATGATTGGGAAGGATGGGAGAGGGAAAAGGGGACAAAAACATAAGGTTTATCAATATTCAAAAAATAATGCACCTACTACCTGACGAATGTAGCTGTAACCCCTCTATACATTATCCCAACAATACAATAAAAAAGAAAATAATTGTTATAGTGTCCTTCTAATATTTTATGACTTTACTAAGTTCTTGACTTTTGTTCCAAGTCCTACAATGAAAGACATTATAAAACATATTGCAAGCACTAAAGTTATGATAATTTTGAGAAACTTCAGAACATACAACAAACAAGGAGAGATGACAGAAGTTATTATGCATAACCACATGTCAGCAAGTTGCAAACTCCATTCTAGGAGAGCATTCTTCTACAACCCAACAGGCTAGTGAACGTAATCAAGAACGATGTATAAGGGTTTTTCAACTATTTTTATCCCATCTTTAAAGAATAGTCTTTGTACCTGCATGAATATATGGACCAAGTTTTATAGAAACTTCAAGAAGAAACTGATGTCATCATAAACAGATAGCTACATGTTCACAATCAGGTGATGACCACAAAGTAACATACGCCAACATCCTTGGAGCTGTGTGCTGGTGGCTTAAAGTAGCTCATGAAAAAGATCATGAAGCCAGCTGGAGAAGGAAAGTTGATGATGCTTTTATCTTCAGTCAGTCAGAATAAACTTGAGAATGGAGATATGGCTCAAGTGGTAGAGAGTCAGCTTTGAGTAAAAATAAAACTAAGGCAACAATGCCCAGGCCTTGAGTTCAAGCCTTAGTATTTGTACACACACATCACACACACACACACACACACACACACACACACACACACACACACACACTTCCTCATTTCCTATAACTTAAATTGCCTGGGGAGGAAAACAGTAGAAAAATTAACAAGGATGAAATATGCCCATTGTCCTGACAAATAAACTTGGTGAGACAGGAAGGCTGAAATGGGGAGGATGTACAAGAGATGTATGTAAGATGGCAGATAAGTGAATGGTAGAGCAGACCCAGAGAAGTCTCCTATAGTGTTGCACAGGAAAACATGGATTTTCTGCTAGCAGAAAAATGCCAGAAGGGTAAGTGATTTCACAAAGTGGGGAAACAGACAAAAATCAAAGTGGGTGAGTCTGAGGAAGCTGGGAAGAGATGTAAGATAAGTATTCTTCAACCAATTGTCCAAAAAAGTGCTTCTTGGGGCTTAGATGTTTATAAGTGGCCCTTGAACAAAAGCAAATCAGTGGAGCCTAAAGGCTCCCGTGGTGTAAAAACATAGAGTTGTTTCTTTCTCCTGTGGAAAAGGAAATGTTCTGAGGCAGGGGCCTAACCATGCCTTGCCTTTCCTTCTGTGATTCTCTTATCATGGTGTGACCTCAAGCACCTCAATTTCTTACAGGTCATTTGCTCTCAGATTCAAGAATATTTCTCTCTTTGAAACCACATCACCTGCTTCATAGATACCAGAAATATAAAATTCTTGAGCCTCCCTCCCTCTGTTAGTTACTCTGTGGCTATTTCCTCAAAGTCATCAATTTATAAATTGATTTTTTTTCAGAGTGTTTTCTCTCAAACACTTAAAAGTTGGCTTGGAAATGTAGCTACAGAGACAAACTTCTTATTTGAAGTAAGAGAAAAGCTCCCTTTTGGTGTATTCAGGGCAACATGCATATCTGTCCCCTAACAAGAAACATTTAATACCTGATATGAATTAAATTAGTTTTTATGAAAGTAAACAGTTTATTTGTAAGTTTCATTTATAAGTTTATTTTATCTATAAGTTTATAAGTCACTTAATAATTAACTGAGGAAGAGATGGTATATTACTCAAGGCCAGGCAGAATGAAAAATTAGCTAAACCCTATCTTAACAAATAAGGTTGGTGTGTTGGAATTTATTTATTTATTCCCAGACAGTCAGGAAATATCAGCATCACCCAGTCCAGAGTAGGTCTATTGAAAAAACATATATACACACTTATGTGTATATATATATATGTATATGTATATGTACATACACACATATATAGATACCCTGTCTGAATAATAATTAAAGAAAACAAATGAAATGACTAAAGAGGAGCTCAATCTGTGGAGCATCTACCTAGCAAGTATGGGACATGGAGTTAAAAACCCCACACTTGCAAACACAAAACTCCACACTTACAAAAATATCCTTGATATTCCACCGCAAAGTTATCTTCCTACTCTCATCCTTCCTTTCACAAGCCCAGCCATTATCCCTCAACACAAGAAGGTAATTTCAAAGGAAACATGCGTGGCCCTTCAGATTAACTACTCTTCAGAGTTTTCTGAACCATGCCTGTGTGGATGGAGCTCGTGGAGTGTAAGACCAGTGTGCATCAAAGCCTCTGTAGACCAGCCGTGACCCTGCCAGTCCAGTGGTGTTGACCCTTCGGTGAGAGTGTACTTCCCCAAAAGACTTCAGCCCAAACATCCTTCTCCCTGCATGAGCAACTAGATCACTTACTAACACCGCCTTTGTAGCTTACCTAACATTGGTTTCTCAGTGTATAGTCTGGTCACCTCTGTTCCCTTACTCAAAAAGTCCCTTCAAATGGCACCCAGGAGGAAAGACATTTAATGTGCTGAGAAGTAAGCTCTAGCTGGCCATTACCAGGCAACAGCATGGGGCTCTCTTGCAGAACTCTTCCCAGTAAGGTCTGGCTTAAATTTGCATGTAAAGCTAAGGTGCCTTTGCTCTGTGCCTTTTTCAAAAAATATTATTAAGTTTTCATCAGAAGTCTCCTGCTAGCTGGTATCTTTACAAACTGGTTTGGGCACTACAAAGGATTCATAACTCTTCCCCCAGAAAGGGCAGTGATTTAAGTGCTTTGTTTTGTTTTGTTTTTTTTCCCCAGGCAAGACTCCAGTGAGAATGAAGAACAAAGGTACCAGCAATGAATTTAGGAAGTCTGCTTAACAGTGAGAAATAAAAAGCTGTTAAATCTTTGCATGCTAAATAAATTTGAAACGGTGCCTGCCTAGATTCACCACAGTCAACAGAGGTTCTGCAGAGCATGGAGACATGAACTTTTGATAACAGTTCAGCCTTAGGAGGCAAAAGTGCTCCCTGGGGTAGGAAAGACTGGCTCTGCAGGGAGAAGCAATTGTTAGGATCCAGCCTAGTAGGTGAGGAAGGTGAACCACAGGTTCTCAGCAGTTCTTCCAGGACCAAGAAACTACTGAGCATGAAAGTTTTCCCCTAATTGGACAAATCACGATGAAAATTCATTTAACATCCCAATCAGAGTTACACACTTTGTTACTACCACATCATTAAAATGGAAAAAATACATATTGTGAGAATAAAAATAAAGTTTATAAATGTTAACCTCATGTCAAGTTCAAAAGTTGAGCCTCAAAATATGTGATAAAAGCGAGGCTGTTTTACTTTTCCCTGCTGATCAAATGATGTTCAATACTGAGAAGAAAATGACATTTTATTTTATTTCATTTTTGATTGTCGGGGAAATGTATAGAGGGATTACAGTTACATTCACCTGATAGTAGGTGCATTACTTCTCCCACATTGATACCCCTTCTCATATTTTTGTTCCTATTTCTCTCCCCCTCTCAATCATCTTGTTTTCTCCCCTTCCCTTTGCTATTTCAAATAAACAAATAAATGTATATAGAATATACCAGGTAACAACGTCAGATAAAATGGCATAGAAGTTAGTAGCCAAGGGTCTCTATCTTCGAAACACCATGACACTTAAATAAACTTATGCTAGTTGTGGTGGTTGATGCATGTATTCCTTGGCAAAGGCCAAGAGGATAGTACTTTGTGCCTAGCCAGCCAAAACCTTTGTCAGACCCCATCTCAACCAAGAAAAGTGTGCACATAGTGACAGTGTGTGTGTCAAACCCCATCCATGGGAAGTGTAAATCAAAGGAATGCAGTTCCAACCAGACTCTGAGCATAAATGCAAGTCCCTGATTGGAGAGAATGGTTTAATTATAATACCTGCCTAGCAATTACAAAGTCCTAAACTGAAACCCCAGTACTGCAAAAGAAAGAAGAGAGGAGAGGAGGGTGGAAGAAAGAGAGAGAGAGAGGATGGAGGGAATCTAATTTGATGTGAAAAAGAAAGTGTGAGAAAAAGTACGTAGGAAAATGGAATTAAGTAAGCATAGAGAGAAAAACAGAAGAGGTATGAGAATTTAGTCTGGAGATAAAGGGTTAACAGAGGCATTGGGTGGTTACAGAACTAAAGAGAGAGAAAAGAAAATTTGAAGAATCAAATATTTTGGACAGTTGGCTTTGTGAACCAATTAATGAAAGAGTAAAATAAATGGCTGCAAAAGCCACTTAATGTTATCAGAGAGTTAGGACAGAGTGCCTGGAACCACTGGTTCTCAGTTCGCTGTGTGCAAGGAACTGAGAGTAAATGCTTCAGAGTTTGTGAGCCAGGTTTCTGGGACAGCCAGTGTACCTCACCATTGTATACTCATGGATTTGAACCTATGTCTAGAGCCATATTTCAATAAGGTTTCTTTTCTGGACATTAAAATTACAACTTAACTATATCTTCCATATGTCAGAAGTCTCAATTTTATTTATAAGTTTTGTCAGTCACTTACTTAAAAATATTGAGACTGTTCTTGGCACATTAGCCAAGGCTATGGTGAAAAAAAATCTGGCCTGAAGGCTATAATTTACCAACTCCTCATCTAAGGTAATATATGACCTACAAGCATCAGATTTGAGAATTAAAAAAAGAGAACTCAAACACCAATACTTATATAACAATGAGCAATAAAATGTAAAAGCCCTAATTTTATAGTGAGATTTTAAAATTTAATAATACAAGGAAGCTTTTAGAATTAGTTCTGATTAGTATTGTTTGATATGGCATTAATTAATTAAAATCAGCCTTTTCTACAGAATTAGCTGTTAAATAGAATACTTTAAAGTCATATATTATTTACATCCAATTTAAATATTATTTTACATGTACAGGTTGGTTGATGAATCTGACAAAACACATACATTTTTATTTTATTTTATTTTTTGTCGGTTGTGGGGCTTCCCTGAGCAAGCTCTAGGCTAGTACTCTAACACCTTGAGCCAAAGTGCTACTTCCTTTTTTTCTGGTAATTAATTGGAGGTGAGAGTCTCATGGAGATTTTTCTGCCATGGATGGTTTCAAATCATGATCCTCAGATCTCAGCCTCCTTAGTAGCTAGGATTACAGGTGTCAGCCATCCATGTAACCAAAAGTTCAATTTTCATAAAATCTATTTGGAAATGACTGACAGCCATACTATCTTCCAGTATAGAAATATGACTAATCCACATGTTTAGTTCTTTTTAATTTTTTTCTTAAAAATGCTATATAAGGGGCCAGGAGTTTGGTCTATGGTAGAGTACTTGCTTAGCATGTACGAGGACCCAGTTTCAATTCCTTGGTACCACATACATAGAAAAAAAAGAAATGGTGCTGTGGCAGAGCTCTAGCCTTGAGAAAGCTCAATGGCAGTACCCAGGCCCTGAGTTCAAGGCCCAGGACTGTCAAAAAACATGCTATATACAATTTCAGAATGTAGCTTTTACACATGTTTAATATACCACTAAATTTGTTATATTATTTTTGATGCTATTATGCAAGGCATTTTTAAAAAGATGATTGTTAAAGGATACTATGTAGATATGTGGACTAGAGCTTCATTGTACATCTTCATTGTTCATTTCATGCATACTTTACACTTTGCTGCATGGACTCTTTGTTTCTGTTATCAGAAGCAAAGCTTAATCCTTTTAAGTGTATGGAAACCAGAAAGAAGGAATTCAGCAGTACACTTCCATTTTCCTCTCCAGTGAAGAAAATAATGACAGCATTCAAGGTAACAATATAATGTAGTGCTGGGATGGGAACTCATCATATCATTCCATATTATACGATATTCTTTCACTATTTTACCATTACCAATCTTAATTCCACAAAACTCTGGTTGTAACAGACAAGCATTCTCCATTGTTAGTGATTGACAACTGGTAAAGCAGAGACAACAGTTACACACATATGCAATGAAAAGAAAAAGGCTTTCTGGAAAACACATGTACTTAAAAGATAATTGTACAAAGGAAAAGGAAACACATTTAGAGAAATTATGATGGTGCAAATAACCTCAAGAAACCATGTGTAGTTCCAGGTAACTCCATACATCTGCCCCTTCCTGACTCTGGTCTATAATCAGACCCAGGTTTTTCTACATATGTAAACTGAATGTGTCCTGAACTGCATCCTACTTTAGAAGTTGTGTGAATGATTGCTATAAAAATTTCTCATATAAATCATGCTATTCATTGTTATTATTCTGTTATTTTGCCAGTCCTGGGGCTAGAACTCTGGGCCTAGGTACTGTTCCTGGGCTTCTTTTGCTCAAGATGAGTGCTTTCTCACTTGAGGCACAGCACCATATTATGCTTTTCTGAGTAGTACATTGGAGGTATGAGTCTCAGACTTTCCCACCCAGAATGGCTTGGAATCAAGATCAATCCCCACTTCCTGTAATTAGAATTACAGGAGTGCACTACCAGCGCCTGGAGGGTTATGTAATTTTTAAGCTACTTTATTTCCCTTTTTATTTCCTTAAATAATCAACATTCATTGAGTAGATGAACATATCTAAAATGAACGCCTCAGTGGTAGAGTGTTTAGCACGTGTAAGGCTGAGGAGAGGGGAGGCAAATGGAGGGGGTGTATGAAATTATAATGCTAGTTTAAATAACTAGCATTATAAGTTTACAATAACTTATCTCTAAACATGCGACAATCATATCTTTTTATATAAGCAAAACTTCATCAATGAACACACTTTTTTCTTATTTCACTATCCCCTTCCTGTTGCCCTAGAGGGTATTTCTACATTCCACATGGTGAATCTTCTTGAAAAAGAATGTTATTGAAGTGCTAGCCTTTTATTAAAAATAAGATAATAGTAGTCTATGTGACAAACAGTACTATTAACCATTACCTTTCTATTACTGCATTGAATAAGCATTATAACATCTTAATATAGGATTCATATTAATTCTGACTTACAAAAAGGGATACCAGGGACAAGTGAGATTCTTGCTTTATTTTCAACCATTATATTATGTGGACTCTCTATAAATGTACAATTTGTCCATACATATGGAATGCAAATGAAGAATCTCCCTACTGTGAGATTGTTAATGTATTCTACCACATTATCTATCCACACAATGAGTCCACTTGGATATCCCATATCCATATTTATTTGGGAACTTTTAGAAAACCATTTCCAACAGTTTAAATAATCGCAACCACAAAAATTGATCACAATAAAGAATATAGGAAAATACACTAAAATTTTATAAATCTATAACTTATGACATTCTGGGCCTTAACGTGGCATTGTTTTTGTTGTTGTTGCTGTTGTTGTTGTTTGTCCTAAGAGCTCTGAAAAACACACCTGAAAATTCAGACACAGGATTTGGTTACATTTGCAAAGGACCTGACCAGCACAGACTGTCTTTCCCTACAATGGCATCATTATAAACCTGTTGTGTAAATAGTGATGCTATTTAGATACCTTGAAGAAAGCATAAAAGTATAAATACTTTATAGTTCTAAGGCCACCGTGTCAGTCAGCATTAAATTTGACATTGCCAGGAAATATTACACCAGATAAATTCTGTTATCTTCTGTGATAAAGAGACAATCTGGAAGAATGGACAGTTTCATCTCCCTGAACCAAAGAACACTTTTTGGATTCAGCCTTTCTCCCAAGAGATTTCTAGGAAACTCCTCTCAAGATTGCCCAGGAAACTGGGGTACAGGGAAAGGGGTGCCTTTCTTCCATCATTGTAAGGACATCTTTACTTTTATCTATTTTATCTTTTTTGTCAATGAAGTGTATGTAAAAAAACACTGTTATCTATTTTCACAACCTCAAAATATTTAAAACCTGTCTTTCATATCATATGTTTATGGACATACTAGCTTGCTGTGGCACTGGATTCCAGGAGTTCTGTACCACTGATGGCTCTTAACCAGATCGATCTACTGGAGACCACAATCTGATCAAAGGGATTCTATGTGATTTTTAATTAATTATCTAAAGAACTCGGAAAGCTCTACATCTCAGGTTTCTAAGTAGTGTTGTTTGTATGAAGATCCATCAAAGAATGCAACCAGATATGAGGAGCCATTTGGAAATACCATGAGGCCAGGCACAGTGGCTCATTCCAGTAAACCCAGCTACTCAGAAGATGAAAGAGATCAGAGTTCAAGACTACCGACTGTACAAAAAGTGTTGACCCTGAGAAATAATGAAGGCAAACAGTTGTGGGGATGTGGCTCAAGTGGTAGAGGCCCTGCTTCAGAATCACAAGGCCCTGAAACACAACCACATCTAACAAAATTAAATTCAGGACTGATTGTAAGACATAAAAGTGAAGGATAAATATATATGCAATGGCAGGATGATAAAAATAAAAACAAGTTTTTTTAAAGCAAAAAAAGACAGCAAATGTAGTTCTAATTGAGGTAGAAACAGTACATGGAAACAAGTCTACTTTATTTGACCACAGCTTATAATTAGAATATGTTTTTTCTAGTCTCTTTCGAAAATCTTGCTGAAAAATTAAGCACTAATGGAGAACACAAAATACTAGATTAATCCCATGAGATATAAGTTAAGAGAAACAAGTATTTCCCTTGAATAAGAAATGACTAGAGAGAAAAATTAATGTCCTCTAAGGTTATTAATAAATGCAATAAATTATTTCCAGGCCCTACAGAGGACCGCTGCAGGTAAAGATTATATAGAAATAATGGTGAGCTAATTTGATCTGCTATACATAAGGCACCTTGATAATAAGAATTCAAATCCCAGAGCCCAAGGAAAGTAAGTTATGATTTTTTTTGCATTACTTACACAACTTGATCAGAAAAGAAATATATTCTCCACCCTGGCAACAATATATGCTTTTGATGGTATATCTTCTCAAGTAGCCAACTATAGATAAGAGTTTACTGTTGCCCTCAGTTCATGTATCATCACACATTTTGTATTCCTTTCTGGATCCACCTAACTTCTCAGCATTGGGTTACTAATAATTCAAAAGATCATACAGGTAAGGAATAAAAACCACTGTAAGAACAAAATCAAAAATAAAAGAGGGGGAGGATATTTGGCAAGGTTTCTTTGTTGTTCTGTTATGGTGTTGGTATAGTGCCATAATTTCTAATTGCTTCAATATAAGCTTGTCTCTCTCCTCACTGCAGATTTTACTTGATTTATGATAGGTCCCAAAAATCCCATTGTAAGTTGAAATAGGAAGTAAAAAATAAGAAGGGGAAAGTTGTGTTTAATATATCGAATCTATTGAACATCAGAGATTAGCCACACTGTACAGCATCAGCGATTCAAACTCCTATGGACTGCAGGGTGACTGAGAATTGCAACAGTCACGACAAAGCATCATGTAAGGTGACTCCAGCCCAGGAAAACACCAAAACTCACATTAGAAGGATAGTATTATTATTTTCTCAGCATTACATATATATATATATATACACATGTATATGTATATATATAATCATTTGAAGCAGGAAACTACCTATATACATCTTCATATTCTCTCTAACATTTTTAATTGGGTTTGCATTCAGATTATCCTAAACCCCCAAATGCCTGATCTGTAAACTTGACACCTTTAGCCTTTCTCTTGCTGTGTCAATCATCTGTCTTGTGAAGTTCCTGATCTCCATTGATAAAAAGTCCACATATGACCCCATTTTTATAGATGCCTCAGGAAAACCTGTGCCAGACACAGATCCCTCAGAAGCCATCACCATCTTGGCATTTCTAGTTTGGTCTCCTAGGCTTTGCTAAACATTAAATCCTGAAGCTTTCAAAGCAAACTCAATTTGTACTTGCAAATTAGACACACCAGGCCTCCCAAATCTTTCCACTGCAAGCACCTGCCTCCCTGCCTGAGGGTGGCATTCTTTGGTCTCAAAAGCTTGCTAGGCCCTAAGCATGTGGCCCAGGTGATATCTCTGAAGGGAGCATTTAACCAAGGATGATCAGTCTTTGGATTTCATGCACCTCAGGTGGATTAGTACTGCAGTGTGTTCTGCAGTACCTTCAAGCCCTGGTTACCTGCAGTGGCTCATTATTTTTGGCTTCCTTTCTATCCTGGACTCGCTTGTGCTCCATCTCACTTACTTCTAAATAGATTACTGTGAGTAAAAATCCTTGTCAGGATTACCACTAGATAAGTGCCTCTAACAGCAAGATAACCCTGCATTTTCTGAAGAAATTACTTGAAATTTTCATAACATTACAAAATGCATTAATAGTTCACTGAAAACAATTGTGGACTCTTAATGTCCAATAAACTCACAACAAATGCTACAGTTCACCCCACTGGGGTGTAATGTTTCTTTCCTTAGACATGATCTCTTACTGGGCCAGCTCAGGCATTTGTTGTTCTAGTAGCTGTAAGATTTGCTACAGAGCAATCCTCTCAGCCAGGGATTCAGGGTGGACAAGTTTAGTGTTAGAAATGCCTTCTCTATTGTGGTTTTCTTATGAATTCCAATATGATCATGAGAAAGGTAGGTGCAATTTGTTAGAAAAAAGGAAAGCAGATTTCTTGTATCCATTTCACTGGTTCATGAACATGCTATGAAACACCTGCACACAGGAATCCTATCCATTCTGCACTCACTACATTTAATGTGCTTATTTGCATATGTTATAGCCAACCACACACATTAAGGTGTTGTTTGTGATAGTAGATCTGACTTTGGGGATGCATATGAATTTCTGAAGCTCTGATGGATTTCAGCATTGGCATTGCAGCATAGAAATAAAATATTTCTGGTGATCATTACAGACATTCCAGATGGAGAAGAATGTGGAAATAATTCAAGAAAATGTAAAGCAAACTTACCCGAATCATCATGACTGAACATCTGATATCATGAACAGTATCATAGATCTTCTTGGAGATGTCTACAAACTGATTATCATCAAACACATTCAATGAATTCTTGCTTAAGGCTTCCAAGGCGATATTCACTTGTGTTACAAACTCTGGAATGACTATTGAAATAAACAAGGAAAAAAAGGTTATCTTCTTTGCATTTAAATAAATATCCATGTTTTTATATTTATTTTCTATAATTCTGTATTTTGAAAAGATATTTCATTAAAGGACTGTATTTTTAGTGTAGAAATACAAATCAATTTGGCTGTCATGCACTAGTGCTTCATGCTTATAATCCTAGATATATATAAGGCTGAGACATGAGGATAGAAAGAGTTTGAAGGTAACTAGATTCATAAAGCTCTTATATCTACATAACCATCAAAAAATCAAAGTAGAGTTATGCCTCAAATGATAGAGTGCTAGTCTTAAGCAAAAAGCTTGAAAGCAGTGCCTAAGGCTTGAGTTCAAGCCCAGGACCAGCACAAATGTGTGTGTGTGTGTGTGTGTGTGTGTGTGTGTGTGTGTGTGTGTGTGTGTTCAGTTACTCTTAGAATAACACCAAGTTCTCCTCACTAGATCCAAAGTAATATTCTAAGTCTTCATCATGACTCAAATCTTAAAATACTTAAATCTTTTTACACCCTAACATTACCCCAGTGTGAAGAACTAACTACCAAATACAGAGAAATCAGTGTCACCAGCATTGCTTCACTAAGATGTAGCAGAATGGAGATTTTTAACTACGGCAGTATACCAAAATAAGATAGCAATCCAATAGCTCTATCAACACATCCATTCACTATAGTATCCTATCTATAATGTACATTCTGGAAAAGAAAAAAAGAAAGTGAAACAAAAAAATCACATAAAGACCTGGTTTTTATGTCTATGTGAAATAAAATGAGAAAAAGTATTTTGAGAGAAAGAAAAAATATTCTTCATTGTGGGCAACATAGTTTCATTTTAGCTCCTCAATAGACTTTTTTATGAATAAAGTAATATTAGTTTCAATTAAGTCTTTCAAGGTCAATGTTTAATTCCTGAAATAGAGACAAACACTAGAACTTTTACACTCTAACAATGTAGATGAATTATGCATGGCATAATGACATGATATATTTATCACTTCATTACCTAGACAAGCTGCTGTAGGTATACTGTACTTGGACATATGAGTACCTGAATCAAGGGCCGGGAGTTTGGCCTAGTGGTAGAGTGCTTGCCTAGCATGCACAAAGACCCAGGTTCAATTCCTCCAGACCCCACATACATAGCAAAAAGCTGGAAGTGGTGCTGAGGCTCAAGTGGTAGAGCTCTAGCCTTGAGAAAGTCCAAGGACAGTGCTCAGGCCCTGAGCTCAAGCCCAGGACTGGCAAAAAAAAATGTCTCATGAGTACCTGAATCAAGCCTGAGATACACTCCTTAATGCTTTCAAGTGCAATGTGAATTTAATTAAGGAGCTACCTAATAGTCATCTAGAAAGAATAATAATTGGATAACCCTGTCTTGAATTCACAATCAAGTCAGGTTTTGTGTAAATTACAATTACACATGATAGAGTCCTGCTTTATACTAATCTATCAAAAAAAAAGAGTGTATCCAAACACCTACACATTCTGGTCAATTGAAATGCCATATAGGGTAAATGGTTCTGAACTTTTAAAGGTACATTTATTGTACAAAGTGTGGCCTTTTCTTCAATGTATTATTGATTTCAAAGTATCATGTCTAGTTCATATGTCAAATTTAAGCCAGCTTTAAATGCATCCAAAGTCTATACTTTTTCTGTAAATGTTATTCAGAACATACAGATTGATAGCTAACATTCCATGGATTATATTTTATCTCCATGATGTGCTGAATAATTTACGTGCATGTCTAAGTTAATCCTTTCCTCAGCCCTTTGAGGCAGGAACTATTTCTATCCTGATTTAACTGATGAGGTCACACCAGTAATACATGATGCAAAGGTAACTGAGACTATACAGCCTGTTCCCTGAACTTTATGTTAGCATCATTTCCTTTTAATAAGTAGAGTCTTTGGGGATTCTAAATTACAGTGCTGCTGGGAAAATTAATGTTAATTTCCTGACAATGAGGTTAACAGACCTACACAGGCAAATTCTCCTAAGCCTTGAGCCTCTCTTTGGTAGTAACTCAAGAATATTTTATCCTTTCTTAATCCTTGCTAAATTTATTATGTGCATTTGAAAGAAGGCAAGGGTTTCAAAAGTAGGCAAAGGGACATAATTATCAAATTAAATAGGTCACAAAAGAATTCAGACTAATTACAGGTAAGGATCTGGAATTATGTCACCAAGTTATGTTTTCTATCATTAATAAGAGCCAGATTAAAATATTTGTAATTAAGTGATTATCCTTGAAAAGTAATAGTAGAGAAATTTGCCTTAGAAGGCTACTAGAATACTAAGTCATCATTTTTGACATGTCATAGGAGAGGGAAGGAATTACTAAGTGTGAAAAAATAGAAGTAAGCAAGGCATAACTTCTGTTGATACCTCACACTCTCTATTTTCATCTCTATTTAGTAAACACTGATGATTATTTAATATTGAGAAAGCCAGGGTTATGCAATGGGGATGGAGCTCATACTGCTCAAGGACTGGGTACAATGGCACATGGTTCAATGGTGTCCCAAAGCACTGATTCATCCCAGCCATTCATGACAAAAGAGCCCAGCACTGTGACCTTCCTTTATATCCTGCTTATGCCTGTTAAGTACCTGGACTATCTCCAAACAGTAAGAAATAAAATAACAGAGAGAACAGACTTTCAGAACAAAGCTTCATAAAGTTGAAGTTGTGTTAATCCAGGAACACAGAAATGTACTCCCTCCCCTGTAGGTGGAAGTTTTCTTTCAATCTTTCTGTCTATATGTGAACGATGTGAATATTAATTGAATTATAGTGCTTAATTTAAATGCATTGCAACTTTATCTAATGATCTGTTAATATGACATAAACATTGACCTCTTCAAAACTTTCCTTAAAACATTTCCTGTTTGCTTATATTATAATAATTGTTTAAATAAATGTGTATAGTTAATCTTTAATGATTGAGTGGCATTAAGTCATATTGCATAATGACCTTTGTTCTGCATTGGCCATTGTTCTGTGATGTATATTTTGGTTTTAATGAAGTTTATAAGTTGTCTCTTAAAAATAATTTTACAAAATCATTTTCGGTAAGACTTCTTGAATGTTTAAAATGTCAGTACAAATTCCAATACTATTAACTTCTCAGCATCTCAGTGTTCTATTTTCCCTGCTTCCTTTTTTTTCATATATTTTTTATTGTAATTAATAGAAGGGTTACATTATATTTGCCCGATAGAAGGTGCATTAATTCACATACATTGATACCCTTTCTCATGTCTTGGTCCCCATTTCCTTCTCCCCCACTCCCACCCCTCATCTTTTTCCCCCTCTTTTGTCAGGGGTCTCCTATATTTACAAAAGTCCTAGTTAAGATCATTTTGATACTTTATATTGTCTTCTGTACTTTAGTTTGGCTGCTATAGTTTCTCCTATAAAATCCACCATTCTAACTCTTGTTTAGACTCAATCCTTAATATCCTCAGTTTCTGTCCTAGAAAAAAACACCCAACAGAGAAATGCAATTTACTACAACTGCAGATCTTGGAGCCTTTTGTCTTTTGATTTTTATTGGGCCACTGGGACAGGGAAATAGGACTAAAGGAAAAGTATTGTAAAGAAACAGGTAGAAAAAACCTTATAAGAAGAAACACATTTTTCTTTGACCTGTGCTGGTTATTCTGGTTATTGTTTTATGTGTGCCTGTCTTGAGGCTTGATCTTGGGATCCGAGCACTATCCCTGAGCTTCAATCAAAGAAGCTGCTTTTTTTTTTGAGGGGTAGTTAATTTGGAATAAGAGTCTCATAGCCATTCCTTCCCAGGCTGGCTTTGAACCATAATCCTTGATCCTCTGATCTTATTCAGCCTCTGATCTAGTATTCCAAACTCCAATTCACTTTATCCCATTGCCTATAGTTGTGCACCTAAAAGCTTCTTCTCCAACGTGTTCCATCTGGTTGTTTTCTCCCTTTAATTCCTCAAATTCTGTTTAAATGTCATTTCCTCTGTGAACCTGATCTGATCACTACATACCATCATGCCTCCAAGCTAATTTAGGAAGTCCTGTCTCTTGGACCTGCTAACTCTTTAAGTTGTACTTGTCTGGAAACTACTATGCCCCTAACTGCAGGCATGTTCTATACACAAACACTTTGAAAAGGTATCTGAATTCTAATACACAAAGACTCTTTGGAGTCACCTTTCGATCTTCAGGAATTCACATTCAAGCACTCAGACCATGAGCCTGTGCGCATAACCACAGTATTCGACTGTGTAGAAACAAACAACAATAAAAACCATCCTGAGACTTATACTCAGACAGAATACTAAAAGTAACTCAGAACAAAGAGCCAGGAATCCAGGAAAGGTTGCCAACAAAAAATTAACATAGAATTTTCCTACACTTTTCATAATGATTACTGAATACTCAAAAAAAGGTGAGATGATGCCTTCAAATTCTAAAGGAAATTATTTTAAGCATGGAATTCAATATTCACAAACAACACAATTAAGTGAATGGTCAGGGCTCTTTCAAACATTCCAGTACAGAGAGTATTTTATCTGTCTGAGCTCTCTACTAGAAAGATACTTAGATATATTATAGACAGATACCGTGATAGCAAGTTAAATCCAGACAGAAGATTTAGGAGATAGTGAAGTTAAAAACTGCAGTCATGGAAGTACTTATGTGCTTTAAAGCATTGGGCAAATAAATAATTGTGGATATTTTTTAGACCAAGGTTTCTCATCATGGAAACATGGCAGTGCTATTGGGGAATGAGGTCAGATAAGAAGAAGGAAATGAGATAGGATTAAATTGGGAATGTCAGCTTGAACGTATGATTTATATTGCCCTTTATGAAAGAATGTGAAGGAAATAAGAAAACATATCATCATCTGGTTGTTCTCATACACATTCACAATAAGAGTTGCATAGTACGTAAAAAATATTGAAATGACACCTCTAAGGGCTGGCAAGAATAAAGCAAAAGAACATCAGAAAGAATGGCATAGCCCCATTTGTAAAGAAATGGAAAGACTTGAAAAAAATTATATTAAGTGAAGTAAGCCAGATCCACAGGAATATAGGCTCAATGGTTTCGCTCATTTGTAATAATTAGTATACACCTAGGACTCTCCTAGCAGAGGATTACCTAGATATACAAGGTCATATATGATTAGGCTAAATGAAAGGATCTCCAGGAGAAAGAAACAAGAGTTTTATCTTGTGTGATTGTTGTTTTTAATGTACTATGTTATTTCTCTTCTCTTTTGTTGCCCTTTGGTTAATCTCCTATTGTCGCTGTAACTGACTTTGTCACCTTGTATATTGTGTATATGTTTATTTGATTATTTGAAATAGAAAAGGGAAGAGGGAAACAAGATGATTGGGAGGGGTTTTGGGTGTGAAATGAGGACAAAATCATCATCAGTGTGTGAGAAGTAATACACCTATAGTCTGGTGAATGTAACTGTAACCCCTCTATACATTACAATAAAAATGCATAAAAAGAAATATGAGATGAGAGGTCTTCCTCTGAGAATAATTTTGCATAATTTTAAATTCTGTAAGTAGGTTAAGGTTCTATAGTAAAGTGAGACAGAATGAGAGAGCAAGGGAGTGGTGACATTGTCCAAAAAGAAATCTAGTAATTACTTGACTTATGTAACTGTAACGCCTCTGTGCATCATCTGTATAATAACAGTAAACAATTTTTAAAGGTTCTGTATTATTAAAGTAAATGAAATTGAATCAAAGTTGTCTAATCATCTAAAACTAAACAAATAGCAAGACGTGAACAAATGAGTGTCTTGAACTTTCAAGTTTCATATTATGCCATTGCTTTCACAATGACTTTCTATCCAATTTTTTGCTATCCAATACTATGTCCACTAGACATATGCTGTTACATAGGTTTGTGTCAGGTAATAAAAATAAGATTTTTATAAAATTTCACTTTCTCAGTCATTTGAGCCCTCCAGCTACATTTAACCTCCCATGGTGCACAGGTTAAATGTAGAATTCTTCTAGCACCAAAAAAGAGTTCCATGAAATAGCAGACTCCCAAATCTCTACCCATCAAGTCTCTGTTAAAATCCTGCCCTCTTCAGGCTCTCTGTTTATTTTGTTGGAAGAATGATAAAGGATGGTGTCATCTTTGTAATCTTTCTGTGCATATTTCACTGATAGTAGCCATAAATCTTTGAAAACATTCTCATATCTAGCAATGTCCTGGGCTAGGAAAATTGGAAGTATGTTCCTATCCACCAATAACATTCTCATATTTGATGGACATGTGTTATATAAAAATATAGACATATTAAGTAATAAATAAATTTATCATAATTATAAAGGATAACTTTGCTGTATAAATTGTGCTAGTCATTGGGAAATTACAGATTTCTACATCTACTAAAATTGTCTTAGTTGCAAATTTTTAATAAGACTATAGTAATCTGTTCAAGTTGTAATTTTAAATTTTAACAGAACTTTTAATTATTTTAATGTGCTGCATGAAAGTTTATGGACTCCATCTCATTGTTAGTACCTTTTTCATTTTCCTTGAGTTGTTTGGATATCCCACAGTGCATAAAAGCTTTCTATGTACAAGGGTACAAGACAAAGATGTTGAAAGAATACAATAATTTTTCCTGTATCTGACATTCATTTATCTTGAATATTTCTCCTATTATTATCAATATGTTAAAGCTATCGGAGGGCCAAAAATAATATAGCTTAAGAGTCTAAGCATGTCTAATTCATAGACCTGGTTTTAGGAAGTTAAATAGCAACTGAGTGTGAACTTCTTTAGTGAGAGTCTAGTGTACTGAATTACTTCTTAGTCTAAACATTGTTAAATAAATGAAAACGTTCCTATTTTGAATGCAGTAGGGGAGTTCAGCATTTCCAGTTGCTAAAAGCACTTCAAAATGTTTATGTTGTAATTTCTCTTTGTAAACTTGACCCTATATATATTGTTTTCCCAACACTTTGGAGAAAGACTACTAAACAGCATTGGTAAATATAGTGTAAGATTTTTAGTGAGTTATAAATATATATAGATGCTTTCTCTAACAAGATAAGCTAGGATGACAAATGTTTGGGGGAAAATGGAAATGGAAAGGAGCTAAAGGTCTCCACTGCAAAATGAAGACAACCATCTATTTCTTCCATCCTAGAACACATATTTTTCAGATCAAGTATATTCCTAATCACACATACTTTGAAGTCACTTTCTCTTAATACATTTGATTGTAAGTTTAAAAAAGTAGAGATATTTGAAAAACATGGATAGATAGGAGCACAGTAGATGAGTAGATAAAAATCAGAAAAGTAATGGTGCCACCTTATTACATATGAGCCAGGAAACAAAGCCAGGGAAAGTAAAGGACCAGGCTCTCAATATTCTCATTCAAGTATTTACCCTAATGACCTCTTCCTCTCATTAGGCCCGACCTCTTCAACGTTCCAGCACCTTCCAAAAGTACCAACCTGGGAACTAATCTGTTAATACATAGCCTTCAGGGAAAATTCTCCATCCAAACTATAACAGATGGTTTCTTCTCTTTTTTGGGAGAAGAAGGAATATGGTTCGAACTCAGAACCGCTAACTTACTAAAAAGCACTCCAACCACTTGAGCCGTGGTCCCAATCTTTTTGTTTTTGTTACGCTTCTGATAGGATCTCACTCTTTGAAGGCTAGCCTCAGTTTATAACTCTCCTACCTTAAGTCCTCGTATATAACTGGGGTTAAAAGAGTGCTACACCATATATGACTTTTGTTGTTGTTGTTGTTGCATTTTACTATTACATTGTATGTGAATTTTTCTGGGAGTTTTCCTATTTTGTTGTCCTTACCAAGTAGTAAATTCTTTCCTCAGTAAGCTTTATTTTAACACAGTGGTTTTCAAACTTTACAGTGCATCAGAATCGCCAGGAGGGTCCATTAAAACACAGATGGTTTGGTCCCACTCAGAGTTCTGGCTCAGTAGGTCTCAAGTGGAATGGAGAAGAGAATTTGAATTTGAATAAGAGCTCAAGGAATCAGGAGCTATTGGACAAGGGATTACACTTCCAAAATCACTCTCTCAGATTTAATTTGTTGGCTTCCCACAACTCATTAAAAAGCATTGTGAAATTTTCTTTAGGTATCTAAACTGCAGAAGGATAACCCAGTTCTTGGCTCCACGAGACACTAACACTCATTCCAATCAATGAGAATTTGAGGATATACATTGAGATGGTTTCTTAGAAAGGTTATCTTGCCCAGAGATAAGCATTCAAGAAGGGGAGGGATTTGCTTGATTTTTTGTTTGTCTGTTTCTCAGGAATATTTTCTGGGATACAATGATCATATTGTTTGTGAGCTAGATGCAACTCTAGACTTGGGCATCTAACTTACACAAAAGGAAAAACTGTTATATCAAAAATGTGGTTTATCCTTGTTAATGTTGAGCTAATAAATTAAAGAACTACACTTGGGACTATTTTCGTGTGCCAATCCTGGGCTTGAAGCCAGGGTCAGGGCACTGTCCCTCCCAACCGCAGTAGGGATAGAGAGAACACACCTCGACCAGGATGAGCCGAGAAAGGAGAGGGCCGACTGACCACCCGCACCCAGCCCTACCTCGCCGGAGGACAATCAGACCAGTCAGGGAGACCCATTAAGACAGGAACTCCTTTATTGAGGAAGTCCATTCAGCTAATATAGGATGCAGGAGTCTATCAGCATAAGGGTGGGCAGGCCAGGGGAGGTACCATTGAGGAGGTAGGATGCATGTGCTGTCCTAGAGGGCAGAAGGGTTCAATACCAGAGGTGGCCTTACAAACCGCAGTTATGATTTCCAATCCGGCAGGCACCATCTCAGCCAGGTGTGGTCCCAAGACCAGGGAATGAGCAGTGTGCCACAAGTTAGGTCTCCTTTTACAGCACAGGTTTCCCTTTCCCTGATGTGATGTGCCCCACATTCAATAATATGAGTATTTTCCTTTTTGAGGTTGGGGAAGTTCTCTGCTATGATTTTGGTGAATAAGGGTTCCATTCCTTTATTGATAAACTCCACCTCTTCATCGATCCCTATTATATGATGATTAGATTTTTTGGCTGAGTCTGCTAGGTCCTGGAGTTCTCTTTGGTGAATTCTGACTGATTTCTCCATACTGATGATTCTCTGTTCCAATTCTTGTGTTTTATCTTCCATTCCTGATGTCCTATTCTCCATCTCAATCTGTTGCTTAATGCTTCCATTTTTGTTTGAATTGTGGACACTGAGCTGGTCATGTCTGCTGAGAGGGTATTAATCTTTTCTTGAATTTCTCTTTTGAATTCGAGGAGCTCCTTGGTAATCTCCTGCTTATGTTCCTGGAATTGTTTTTGTAATTCTGCTTTAATCTCTTTAGTCTCCACAATTATCTCCTTGAATAGAGTAATGTTTCCTGTCTCCTCAGGTGTCATTTCTTGGGATAGTGACATCTCTCTCGTCCCTTCACTATTGTTTCCTTTTGGGCTTTGTGTGGGACTTTGAACCACATCACTCCATTTGTAAAGAAATGGAAAGACTTAGAAAAAATCATGTTAAGTGAAGTAAGCCAGACTCAAAGGAATATAAGCTCAATGGTTTCCCTCATTTGTCAAAATCAGTAGAAACCTTGGGCTCTCCTAGCAGAGAATTACAACAGAACAAAACCTACATACATAAGGTCATTATAGGATGAGGCTAAATGAAAGGACCTCCAGGATATAGAAAAAAAAGCCATATAATGAGTGATTGTTGTCCTTAATGTACAATGTTATCTCTCATCTCTTTTGCTGTCCCTTGGTTATCTCATATTGTTACAGTATTTCACCTTGTTATCTGATATACTGTATATATGTTTATTTGGTTATTTGAAATTGGATAGGGAAGGGGGTAAAACAAATGAGGTTCAGGGGTGGGGGGAGGGAAATGGGGACAAAGACATGAGAAAGTGTATCAATATTGTGAAGTAATGCACCTTCTATCTGGTGAATATACTGTAACCCTTCTATTAACTACAATAACAAATATATGAAAATTAAAGATTTCAATCTTAGCATCCACATCCTTCATTACCTTAATCCTTCTCATTACCAACTATTTCACTTCTGTTATTTCAACCTTTCCAAAGTATGTGGGAATTCCCTTCCACAAGTTAATCTTACTTACAGTTTTCTGCATGTACTCTGGATGCTATATCTTTTCCACAGTTTCTTAAATTCCTTCCCCCTTCATAGTCAATACAGAATTTACTATGAGGCTTCTCAGAAAAGTGGCAATGATAGCATTTATAAGGAGTGTGACTGTGCTTCACATCAGTGCTGGCAGATCTATCTGAAAGGTCCTCTTCAGAGAACCACATCACCATTCTTAGGGGCCATAGACCTTTGTAGGCCAAGAGATACTGAAGATACTCAAGGATGAGCTACAACCTGACCCCATTTCAAGATATTTCTTTCAGTGCTTCTGTGCCTTGATCCTGACTTTTTCTACAACAGTAGTTAAGTAGAGACTTGTGATAATCCCTTTTATAAAGATAAAAGCCAAGGTTCTGGGGCCGGGAGTTTGGCCTAGTGGTTAAAGTGCTTGCCTAGCATGCATGAAGACCCGGGTTCGATTCCTCGGTACCACATACATAGAAAAAAGCCTGAAGTGGTGCTGAGGCTCAAGTGGTAGAGCTCTAGCCTTGAGAAAACCCAAGGACAGTGCTTAGGCCCTGAGCTCAAGCCCAGGACTGGCAAAAAAAAAAGAAAAAAAAATCTTTAAAAAAAAAAGCCAAGGTTCTGTCATGTCACATATTAATGTATAAAATGGCACAGTTAGTACAATATTGACAATGAAGTGCATCTATGAATAAAGTTTTCCCTGTCTATTCTATATGTAAGAGATTAATGTCTTTGATGAAACAATTATAGGACTAATTGTTTGCTGATAAAAATGTTGGTTTTAATCCTCTATTATTACAGTAAACCATTGATTAAGTATTTGCTGATATTTCCTATGTGTTGTGGAAAAAAATTTGAAAAACACAATTGTCATAAGAGAAGGGTATTGGCAGGAAGGCATGAGTGTCTTTTATTTACAGTCATTGCTTCTCAGAAGGATGAGAGCCATAGAATTATGGGTCAAGGCCAACTGAACAGAAAAGTCTCAAAAAGTCCAACTCCAAGATAATTAGTGAAAAGCAGGGATGAAGGAACGTGTATTTTAAGTGGTAGAGTGAGGACCAACTGAATGTGCAAACTGAGCAAGCAAGCACCAAACAAGTACTAGACCCTGAGCTCAAAACCCAATAAAGGAGACAAACAGACAGGAGACAGAGGGAGAAAGAGAGAAAGACTAGGAGGAGGAAAGATAAAGGAAAAGAAGAATAAGGATAGGAAGAGGGAGGAGGAGAGGTCTGAAAGATGACAAATATTCACATAGAAATGACATGTGAAACTATGGGAGTAGACCAAATCACAGGACATTCAGAAGAAAATAGTGAAGAACACATATAGAAGAGTTAGTCAGACAAGATGTTTTTAAAAAAAATCAAATATTGTTAAAATTCACATTGTCATTTACCACATACTTAGTGTAAAACTATTTCTGTGGTTTGCAGAGGAACTTGATATTCAGAATAAAAACATCCCCATTCATAGTACCTCTAAGAATTTTAAGACAAGAGGGTTTCATTCTTCTAGTAACTACCTCATGATAGAGAAATCACGTACTGTCCATGAAAGAAGTATTGAATTCACAATCATTGTTCAAATGAAAGATGGGAGGATTTAGTGGAATTATTATTCTGTTGCAGAGGCTTATCATCTCAAGAGTTCTTTCTCTTCTCCAGAATTTGTTAATGAAATTGCACTCATTTACCAAATTATCAGAGCCAGATACTTCTCCAGTGTTCTAAGAAGAAAATATATTGTCCATGGCTTTGTAATCTCATTCTAGACATTGAGAGGAGACCCAACTCTAGCAAGAACAGCTGAGTCAGAGTGTTCCTATCTAATTCATCATGGGATTTACTGTATTTCCCTGACAATAGAGAAAAAACGGCACTGGAATTGAAACGTTGTGATTACAGACATGATTGGTAATTGAATGTGCAAGATAAAAAAAAAAAAGAATGCCCTTAGAGATCATTTGCCACAAGTCAGTGACAACAGTATCTAATGCCAGACTACCAGACAGAGGAATAAAAAATTAAAAAAGAAAAAGAAAAAAAACAGACTCAGCTGACCTGAAGGCTACAAATGTCAGGTTCTCCATTCAGTAGCTACTGCTGTCAACTACAAAATAGGCTCTCTCGGCAAGGACAGCAGGTCACATATCTCAGTTATTGCTCAGGAAATAACCTGTCAGCACATCATCTCTGAACACAAAGGACAAGATAATTGTCCCAAGTTCTGTCAGGCAAAGAAGTCTGAGGAAGCAATATATTCTTATTAAAATTGTCTCTTACTGTCCCTTACCTAAGGAGAAAAATTCTGAAGGTGGCAACCAAATTACATAGTTCTAGTTGGTTCTTTAGAGTCTTACTTACTATAGGACAGAGATTAGATAGACAGACAGACAGACAGACAGACAGATAGATAATTAACAGTGGTTCATAGGTTCAAAATAAAAAGCAATATTGATTTTTTTCCATTCTCTATTTTTTTGTAATTCCACCAAAATTAAATAAGTACCTTTAATTTAGGATAAAATTTTAAATTCCAAATCTACTGAGTACACTTTTAGTTTGTAGTAAGGAAATTAGCTCATTAGTTTTATAAAAAATGATTTTTTAAGATTTGTACAAGAAGATGAAATTGCCTTGTCAGAATATTTCATGAGTTTTATGGGATAAGGGTAAAACTATATATTTCCAATTGTATTTTCTCAGCTGTTACAAAAATGGATTATAATAATAGAAGAATTATATTTTCGGATTCATCACCATGTTAAAATGAAGTTTCCTAAACAACAGCAATGAAATTCTGTCTCATGTCCCTGGTAAGAGATTCTCATAGCAAGAACTAAAGACAGACATATCATTTCTGTACAAATAGGTAACAGAATTATAAAACAATGTTGGTCATGTTTTTTGTTTAGTTTCAGAATGTACAGGGAATCACTTAATGCTTTTAATCTAAGATAAAATAGCATTATAGAATATGTCAGTTAATTAGAGCTGGCCTGGAGCTTGAACTCAGGGCCTAGACACTGTCCTTAAACTTCTTTTGCTCAAAGCTAGCATTCTAGCACTTGAGCCACAGCTCCACTTCTGGCTTTTTTTTTTGATAGTTTATTGGAGACAGTCTCATAAACTACGTGCCCTAATTGACTTTGAACCATGGTCCTCATATCTTAGCCTCCTGAGTAGCTAGAATTCCACTTGTGTGCCACTGGCACCCAGATTCTCTCATATAAAAACTCACAAGGCAAGAGATATTGAAAGTTTGCTTAGAAAATTCATATAAGAAAAACATAAAACTATATGGAGCCAGGCACTGGTGGCTCTTGCCTGTAATCATAGCTGCTAAGGAAGCTGAGTCTGAGGATCATGATTCAAAGCCAGCCCAGGCAGGAATGTCCATAAGACACTTAAATCCAATTAACCAGCAAAAGTCAGAAGTGGAGTTGTAATTCAACTAGCACAGTACCAGTTTTGAGTGAAAAAGCTAGTGGCCATACAGGAACCACTGAGTTCAAGCCCCAGTACCATCATGACAAATAAATACATAAATAAAAGAGGGAGATGGATAGAAATGGGGGGTGGAGAGAGAAAGAAAGAGAGAGAAGGGAGGAAGAAGCTAGATGGAAAGGAATGTAAAGAAGCAGATGAGTCAAATTCAAAATGCAGAAAAAATTGAGAATCTTGTTCTTGCTTCACTGAAAAAAAATAACTCATCAAAAATGACTTTCCTGTTGCTTATCTATTTTCTTTTGGAAATTGATACTGCAGATGTTGCTGGTTCTGAACGAGTTTCAGATAATGTTACAATATTTCAGTGAAGTAAATACATTGATATAATATGATGTATGAGTATATGGGTTCTGAGTGCTTATGTATGAATTTATACAGGAAATTAAAGTGTAGCGATGCATGTGGAGGGTGTAAGCCAAATAATTCTGAGTGTACCCTGAGAAGAAAATAGAATCATGTCTTTTAGCCCCATTTTTCAAATATATAATGTTAATTTAAATAATTACTGAGGTGACGACTGAGGCATATACCCAGAAACTTCATCCGAAGCAGGTTCAGAGTACATTTGATCAATATGTTCAAATATTTACACTAAAGCACATTTTATATCTGTGCCAAAATTATGCTATATCTGGTGCCCTTTGCATAAAACCAATCCATTTTTTTTTGAAGTCTCTCTTCTGGTGTCCCCATCCTACCTCACATACAGCCTCTAATCTAGGAAGTGCACAGCTGCTAGGAAACAGTGAGTAGATAAGAGTGGCTTTAGACAGAAATGCTTCTTATTGTAAAAGATAACCTTTTGGCCATCACCATGGAATTCCCAGCTCAACCCTAGCAACAGGAAGCCCAGGCCATTCCTTCTCCTGTGCTTCCTCTTCAACCCACCCCCTGTGTATTCGTCTCAGTCCTCAGAATTATTCCTGCATGGTTGTGAGAAAGTTGCTGCAGCTGAGCATCATGTTTGCTTATGGATAGGACAGGAAGAAAAAAGGCAAGAGAGCAGAGAAAATGTTCGGGAATTCATTTCCAGAACTACCTAGGGAAAGACATATTTTGAGGTCCCGTTATCCAGAAATGAATAGAATGAATAATACTAGCAGCAAAGGAAGAGGTGATACCAAGAATTTGGTATTTGTCATTAATGGAACGGTCTCGGAATGGTGTTGGTTTAGGAATCCGGGATTTCAGGGTCCTTTTCCATTCCACATGGAGACCATGTAAGAACCTTTAGTAGTCGGGGGTCTAACTGTCATCCCAGTTATGCAGCAGCCTGAGATCCACAGCATTCAAGTCCAGTTCTGGAACAAAAACTTCTGTCAATCTCAAAAAATTGAATCACTCCAAAACTATTCTCCAAAGAAACAACCATTCCATCAAAAAATGGGCCAAAGATTTAAAGAGAGTCTTCTCTGAAGAAGAAATAAAAATGGCCTATAGACACATGAAGAAATGCTCGACATCTCTGGTCACAAAAGAAACGCAAATCAAAACAACTCTAAGATTCCACCTCATTCCAGTTGGAATCACCAGGATCAAGAAAACTACTAACAACAGATGCTGGAGGGGATGTGGCCAGGAGGGATCACTACTACACTGCTGGTGGGAGTGCAAACTCGTTCAACCATTATGGAAAGCAGTATGGCAGTTCCTCAAAAGACTAAACATAGAGCTCCCCTATGACCCAGCAATTCCACTCCTTGGCATTTACCCAATCGTCCAGAAACAAGGACATACTAAATCCACTAGCACAATGATGTTCATTGTAGCACTATTTACCATAGCAAAGATATGGAACCAAACCAATGTCCCACCGTTGATGAGTGGATCAACAAGATGTGGTATTTATACACAATGGAATTCTATGCTGCTGTCAGAAAGAATGACATCTCCCCATTTGTAAGGAAATGGAAAGACTTAGAAAAAATCATACTAAGTGAAGTAAGCCAGACTCAAAGGACCATAGGCTCAATGGTTTCCCTCATTTGCCATAATCAGTAGAAACCTTACACTCTTCTAGCAGAGATTTGCAATAGTGCAAAACCTAGATACATAAGGCCATATAGTATGATGCTAAATGAAAGCATCTCTAGGATATAGAAACAAAAGCCATATAATGAGTGATTGTTGTCCTTAATGTACTATGTTATTTCTCATCTCTTTTTCTATCCCTTGGTTATCTCATATTGTTACAGTATTTCACTTTGTTATCTGATATATTGGATATATGCACATTTGGTTATTTGAAATAGGATAGGAAAGGGGGGAAAACAAGATGAGGGGTGGGAGTGGGGGGGAGGGAAATGGGGACCAAGATATGTGAAAAGGTATCAATGTATGTGAAGTAATACACCTTCCATCTGGAGAATGTAATGTAACCCTTCTATTAATTACAATAAAAATATATGAAAAAAAGAAAACTCTAACTTCTCTTTGAAAAAAACAATAAAGCAAGTCATCGTAAAAAAAAAAAAAAGTTCTGTCAAACTCCATCTGCAATTGTATCCGCAAAACTAAGGAATGGCTCAATTAATTGTGTCAGCCAAGGAAGTACAAAGCCTTTAGGTCAAATCCTAGTTTCAGTATCACCCAAACAACAACATAACAAAAGTAAGCATATTTCAAAAGCATGCTAATATTTGGACAACAGAATATCAAGCAACAATGAAGTAATTATGACAACCACTTACAGGTCAGTTAAAAGCAGGAATTTCAACTTAGTAATAAGATGTTTTTATGTGTTTACTACGTTTATCATGGCAAGTAAAAAATTAAGACTGTAGGCTCATGAGCTGGGATGAATGAAATGTATCAAGAGAATTACAACGTCCTGTGTGATACCAAGATTTTCTTTGCACAACTATAATAAAGAAATGGAGGGCATGAAGTGTGGCCTAGAGGTAGAGTACTTGCCTGGCATGCAGGAAGCCCTGGATTCCATTCCTCTATACCACATACAAAGAAAAAGCCAGAAATGATGTTGTGGTGCAAGTGGTAGAGCACTAGCTTTGAGAAAGTTCAAGAACAGTGCTCAGGCCCTGAGTTCAAGCATCAGAACTGGCTAAAACAGGAAAGAAAAAAAAAGAAAGAAAAGAAAGACATGGAAATGTAGGTGCTTGTACAGAACTGCAGAGTTAAAGAGCAAAGGACTAATTAAACAACGGCAACTACTGTCTTTTATTATAAGAGCTTATACTAGTTAGCTTTCTGGGACACTGTATTTGGGATTATCTCTTCATAAAGAGGAACAATTTGCATGTGTGGCTCACATTTCAGAGGTCCATGGTTCATTAGGATTGTTGCCCTTAGGCATGTGGTCGAAGAGCCTTGTTCATTTCATGACAGCCAGGAAGAAAAGAGTGAAAAGAGAGCCAGAAATCCATTATCTCCTTCCAGGACAGATCCCCAAATATCTGACTTCAAGTAGGCACCACATCTTGAGGGTTCCCTCACCTTCCCAAAGCACCACAGTATGGACACCAGGCCTTCAACACACGAGACCGTACATGTCAGCATGCAGACCAGTTCTGTGCAGGTGATGGTTCTGAGCTCCATCCAAAGTCAGCAAGACTATTAAGAGCATCCCGAGAGGAGGAACAGTGGCTCTTCCTATACTGATCAAACTCAATTTATTTTGCCAATTGGCAACCTGTTCAATATTAGGACTTTTAGACATCACATGATTCCAGTTTCTAAATAAAAATTCAAATAATTACATATCTACAGATCTGGAAGAAAAAATCTAGGTTTTAAGCAATATTACATATAAAGGGTCTACATACTTACTAAATTTTTCCTCCTAGCTTTGATCTAGTATCACACATACTAGACAGGCCATACAAACAACCACCAAACACCTGGATTTTGCCTACTGTGGTTTGACCTTCAGCCAGTAATATAACTTCTCCAAATCTCAGCACTGCTTGTCATCTGAAACCTGGGGCAGTTGAAATAGGTGTTTAATGGGGTCTCTACCTCTTCTGACTCTTGGATGTTAGGTTGTTGCTTTTTCGTTTTTGTTTGTAACTGCTTTTAATTTACAGGGTCCTTTGGTTATTGCCGATATAGAACAGTGATAGTTTTTCTTCATAATGTACTTCATACTACAGTATAGAAGGGTTTACTGGACTGGCAATGGTGCCAGAATTAGAATTTATGGCTGTGCCTAATCTATTGTTTTTCTACTAAGCCATACTGCTGCATGCTGCTTCCACATAATAATAAAACAAGATTTAAAAGACAAAACTCCATGATTTCATACCAGCATATGCAAGGGTAAAATTGAAAGCCGCCTACTATAAAACCATCTCACCATAACGACCATTGAGTATTTACACTCTGCAAAAACAAAATGTGTACATGTCTGCCCTTGGCTGACAGATTGGAATGTGTGTTTCAGAGGAGTGTAGTAGAGTTTCAAAAAAAAAAATCAGGGACTAGCTGTCTCTATGTCTAAAAACTCTGCATATAAAAGCAAATTTCAGCAGGTCTTAGTAGAAAAAGGACAATTGGAATTCTAAAGACATGGGACTAAAGCAATAAGCTTAAAACTCAGAACTGTAAAGAAATGTTAATCGAAGCTAACCATTTCTATTTCCAAGCCCCAAGTTATTAAAATAAAATATATTATGCATATTCTACAATGCAAATAGATATACTAGCCAATATCATCAAAGCATAATATAATATGGTATGACATAATACAAAGTGATATATAATATGTGCATCTAAAATCTTTTACCAACCATCTATCCATCTATCATCACCAACATGGACCAACCAGGCAGGTACTTGGCACAATCATAAGCATTCTTATTAATTGGTTTAATCTGCATAATGCCTCTCTGAATTAAATAATTTTATATGTCCATTGTATAGTTAAAGAAACAGATATCTGATATTGGACAGCTAGTACAGGAAATACCAGGGAGATTTAGTTGAATCCAGTGATCTGCTTCCTGTTGGTCAAATGATTGTTTTAATAAATTCCTACATATGGTTTTCCATGCTCACAATAGAG